>NC_134570.1:23412790-23760581 GCF_050947875.1 Dermacentor variabilis | reverse complement strand
TTACAAACGTTTTCCCAGCACCAACATTCACAGTCGAAAACACAAAAATTCCCCAAGAGAGTTTTAGCAGTTCATACGTTACCAGAAAACAAAATTTTTCGGCACCAACGTTCAGTACATTGCCAAACTGCGATCATATGATATGTTTTCCGGCCACTAGATCCCATGTAAACAACATGTGCAAGGCGCACATGATCAAGAACAGTATATAGCTGCCCGCCGCGGCAGCTTCACTGCAATACTTGCCCACCCGTCTCGTGCGAAAACGCCACTACGCACTCACTTTCTCATTTTGGTACCAGCAAATCTTCTCCGGGCTCGTCGCATGCGGCATTCACAACTATCACCACCAATCCTATTGCAATAAGCATCTTCGCCTATCTGCTTCATAGCATGTGGTGCCGTTGAAAGCGTAGTGCTCACTTTTAGTAGGCAATAACCGAAATGAACCTCCGTTCCTTGCTGCAGACTGCAATCATATACATCTTCCGGCCATTAGATTCCGTGTGAACAAGAAAATGCGCAAGGTTCACGCAATCATTGAGAACAGTATATAGCCGCCCATCTCGCGTGAAAACAACTGCACGCGTAGTTTCTTGTTCTGGTACCAGCAACTCTGTGCCCGGGTCATTTCATGCCACATTTACAGCTATCGCCGCCGAAACGAAACTGCTGCGATAAGCACCTTCACCTATTGATTTTACAGCGCTTGGTGCGTTGTGCCATTGGTAGCGTGTGTACTGCACGCCTATAATAAGTGATAATCCAAGCGCGCTGTCGTTCCCTGCTGCAGGCAGCGCGATGTGGGCATCACGTTTCACCTCAGCGGCATTCAACATCACCTGTCGGCTCAATTTTATTTCGATTTCCTGGCACCCTCTTAACACACCAGGCAATAGGAAAACAACAAAATGCATCTCATGCTGCAATGATCTGCACGACGCTTCGCATTACGTAGATGTCAACAGTAGTTGAGTCTGTCGAATTTGTTTAGTTAGTTCGGATCCTACATTCTTCCGGTTAGTATGTTTTTTCTCAGTTTTTTTCCAAAACGTATGAACGAGGTTCTGCTGTACTTGTTCCCATTGAAGATGCACAGACAACTGGGATCTTTGAAAGGCACAGGAAGGATAAGCAACATTTTGAAGGAAATTGTTGTGTCCCGGCTACGAGTAATGTGCCATATTGTTACACGAACTAGGGATTAAACACAATGTATACTATTTGCAAAACAGCTGCAGTTCCAGCCAGTTCAGCAACAGCTCAAGACCCAGAAGCAGTTCGTCTTCTTTGTCGAGGCACCCCCGTGCATTGTCCAAAACAAACAAGCAATCTGCATGTGGCATTATCCCCACCGGTAGTTGGGAGGTCAGGAGGCGAGCACAGGCAATTTTCCGTGCTTGGGCTGCCCTGGTGATGGCGTCAAGTGCATATTTGATGGCCTTTGCTGTGGCGGATGGAAGGAATGTGTCCAGTGGCAATAGAATGGACAACTGAGCTAGTTGGCTTACTTGCATCTTGAAACTGTAAAAGCGCACTAAGACAAGAACGCCTCGTCCTGTCCACTCTTTTCATTCTCATCTTTGTGCGCTTTTAGTTTCTAGATCCAGTGGCAATGTTGGTTTTCAGTCGAACAACAGAAAGAATGGGGAATAATCAGCAGTGTCATGGCGTGAGGAACTATATGAAAATGTGACAAAAGGCAGAGCAAGGTCCCAATCAGTATGGTTGGACGAGACATACTTTGCAAGCATGTCTGTCAGGGTTTGATTCAAATGCTCTGTGAGACTATTAGTTTGTGGATGGTAAGTCTTAGTCAGCTTGTGCCTGGTTGAGCAGGACTGCAGGATGTTGGTGATGACTTTTGAAAGGAATGTGTGGCCACAGTCAGTGAGCAGTTGGTGCGGAGCTCCATGTTGTAAAATTACATAGTGTAAAAGAAAATCGCCGACATCTGTGGCGCAGCCTGTTAGGAGCACTCTGATGATTCCGTAATGTGTGGCGTAATCTTTCGCCACAGCGACCCATTTGTTGCCAGATGTTGATAGAGGGAAAGGGCCAAATCCAAGCCAGTGCGAAAGAATGGCTTCGAAGGGGTGTCAAGTGGTTGAAGGCACCTGGCAGGGAGCGTCGATGGTGTTTTTCGACACTGGCATTTTCTCATACACCACAACATATTTCTGGACGGAGAGGGCAAGGCCTTGTCAAAAGAAGCGCCGGCGAATCTGGTCGTAAGTGCGGGAGATGCCAAGGTGACCAGCATTTGGCAAGTCGTGAAGTTCATGAAGAACAGCTGACCAGAGGTACTTGGGAATGACAAGAAGTAGGGCAGGACCATCAGGGTGAACTTTGTGGTGTTATAATACATCAGTCGCAGAGGACAAACAAGTGAAGGGACGAATCGGAAGGCAAAGGTTCCAAGCGAAGATCATATGTTCACGACATTTTATAGCTTCTGTGTGGGCTTATTCACCACGTTCAAAGAATGTCATGTGACCTTATTAAGTTTCACACCTGCCGTGGTTGCTTGCTTAGTGGCTTTAGTATTGCGTTGCTAAGCACAAGGTCGCGTGATCAAAACTTCACAGCGGCCACATTTCGATGGGGGTGAAATGCAAAAATGCCTATGTACTTGGATTTAGGTGTACGTTAAAGAACCCCAGGTATTCAAAATTAATCCGGAGTCCCCCGGTATGGCGTGTCTCATAACCAGATTGTGGTTTTGGTACGTGAAACCCCGTAATTTAATTTTATAATATTGTAAGTTGGGGACAGCCTGTATAAATCTGCAAGTAGTGATGCTTTACTGCTGTTCTTATAGATAATCTGCCACATAAACAGTATCAAGTTTTTCAGCAGAAAGTTTAGTCTAGACTTGGATTATGGATGCGCTTGTCCTAAGCACGTGAAATGTTAACCCTGAGCTAATGTAAAAGAAAGTCTCTTTTTTTTTTGACAGCCTAGTTCCTTCTCAGTAAAGCCTCCTCTAAGTGCCAATCAAGATGAGCACTGTGACCGATAGCCCTATTATGAAAACAGGGAATCTGTGTTTACTATCATACATGAAACAAATGTGAGTATTTCAGTTGATGTGCTTTGTCTGTGCTGTTCTCCACCCCGTGTTTCAACTTTGCAGCCCTGCCTTATAAGTACAAGTTCGGGTATTATCATCAGAGCCTGTAATGTGACTTGGTTCTTTATTAAAATAGCTTATTCATGTTGCAAAAGTTTAAGTGCCATGTTCCAATTACATTTTGCAGCTCTGCTGCTGGCATACATGCAAGGCAATGGCAATCTGTGCCGCTCGCTCGTGCGAGCAGGTTCCTGTTTGGGTGCTTGCAACCAGGCGGGTGTCAACATCTTCAACTACCAGGTGGCCACCAAGCAGCTTCTTGTGCGGCTTCTAGGCAAGTTCAATCTGTTTTCTCAATTCATGGGAGTGACAGCTGTAACTGATATATCTTTTTATATATATTTGGTTAGCTGCATGGCGCTCTACATGGGAAGAGAAGTGACAGGAAAGAACACTGACTTGCAAGAATTTTTATGGCGCATATAAACCAGGCTTAAATACCACGCTATGGTACATCACTTCATAACTATACCCGGCGTGGTTGCTCAGTGGCTATGGTGTTGAGCTGCCGAGCATGAGGTCGCGGGATCGAATCCCAGCCACGGCGGCCACATTTCGATGGGGGCGAAATGCGAAAACACTCGTGTACTTAGATTTAGGCACACATTAAAGAACCTCAGGTGGTCTAAATTTCCAGGGTCCTCCACTACGGTGTGCCTCATAACCAGAAAGTGGTTTTGGCATGTAAAACCCCATAATTTAATTAAATCACTTCACAACTGCCTTTAAACCAGCGAATGCTTCCCTCTTGTTTCATCAGCGTCATCTTCCAAATGGCAATATAAGCATTCCACATGCCTGCTTCATGACACTGGTTTTTCTTCTGATAAAGAGTCATTTCTCTGCCACCAGTTGCACTATGCACCAGCTTGTCTTTCAGTTGCACGACATGCCTGAGCAGTTGCTTTTGCATGTTCCTATAGATTTCCTGCCAAAGGAGCCTCCGTGGTCTGATGGGGACGTGTGCCTGGAGTGTGGCAACAAGTTTGGCATTAAAACAAGGAAGCACCACTGGTGAGAACCTTGACCTGAGATTTCTGTGTGCCATCTCACAATTACATTGGTGTTCAAGTGGATGCTACAAGGCCTGCTTTGAGCATTTCAGGCTTCATTGCAGAAAGCACTGCTCATGCTCCATGGTTGTCATTACACCCGAGAATTTTAATGGAGCACACTGATTTTTTTGCCATTTTTTTGATTAGGTATTCAGGCTTTTGTTTTAAAAAAATATTCGGACAATGTTCTGCATCTGCTGAAAACTCTCTGCATCCATGAAGCCAAAAAAAAAAAAAAAAACTACAGTTGAGGCAGAACATCTAAGAGCAGTGCTTGGTACTTGCAATAACCCGCCGCGATAGCTTAATGGCCACAGCATTAGTTGCTAAGCATGAAGTCACAAGTTCAGTTCCCAGCTGCCGTGGTCTCACTTTGATAGAACAAAATGCAAGAACACTTGTGTACCATGCATTGTTAAGGAACTCCAGGTGGTCAAAATTAATCCGTAGTCCCCCACTAGGCATTTTTCATAATCCCTTCTTTTACCTCATTTCTTGCATGTTCAGAATCTTGAAAAGCGTACAGCTGCAGAAGGGATTAGAAATGTTCAATTCCTCAGTGAGTTTTCTCAAGTTTGCAGACTCCATATATGGTAACTCTCTACAGGAACTTCAGATATGAGAATGTTATTCACATTTACACACTTGGATAGCACATCTCTAGCCGCATGAAAAATTTATGCCTCATGTGAAACATTTTGAAAAACAGTGAAAGCAAACCCGCTGCATGACAACATACATCATGAAAGCATCCAACCATCTATCTTCCAGTTCATTTTGCTAACATAACTTACAGACATTACTAAAGCTTGGGACACACGTCCAATTATTTTTTATTAATCATGTCATAAGAAGCCAACAAAATATTCAGACAATGTTCACATGCCTGAACCAAGACATGAAGATGGCAAGGACAACACAGGGAAAATTACTTGTACTTATGCAGTAAAACCTCGTTAAACCGCACCCGCTTAAACAGTGGTTTCGTTTTAAGAGTAGTAAAGTCAAATCCCTGACTCGGCAGCTATTGAACATAATGCGTTTTGTATCCGCATAAACCGTACCAGCTTATTGCGTACATATCGGTGAACATGTAGTGTTTCCACTTTTCGTCACGCAATCACGGTGGTACGTCATCCCCATTGAGCGGCCCTTCGGAACAACAGCCTTCAAGCGCCCTGTGCGTTTGCGCGTGAAGCCACATCAACATCAACGACAACATCATTTCGGCGTCGTGTAAGCAAGGACCATGAGGACTTGGCAAGCGCTCTTATCATGCCAAAGCTCAGATGAAAAACACCTGGTTCGCAGCGAAAAGAAAAATAAAGCACATCGTTCATGCTATTGAACGTGGCACGAAGAAGTCTGCGCTGGCATGCGACAGTGATCTACCATTGACAACAATGTGTGGCATTTGGAATGCGAAAAGATGTCGGCTATGAGGTTCTTTTCGCCATCGTTACCTCTGTTGCCGAAGTGTCACCTAACAACAGTGGCAGAAAGCTGCACATTACATTAGCCTCATGAATGCAATCATCACGACGAGAACAGCACCCCGCAATGAAAAAGGCGCCCCGCGAATTCTGCAGTGCTTCTACACCTGTGCAGGGAGAATATGCAGCGCCAACAAGGAATCTGCCACGCGAGTGTTTGCTGAGAAAAGGGGGCTGGCTGAAAAGCTGGCTCGCAGCTTCAGTAAGTTTGAGGCCGCTGTCATCGTTGCTAGGCAAGCGCGGCAACAAAAATAAGACTTTTGTCGCGCGAAGTGAATAAATACTGCATGTGGTTGCCCTTTCATCACACTCTCTCTGAGTTCCGTTTTTGACAGGTAAGCAGGCGATCTCATACTATTTCGGTTAAGCAGTACGTACTACCATTTAGTACATATTTTTTCCAAGCTCCGGCCAAATACGGTTTAACAAGGTTTCACTGCAATTGAATTAAAGAAATAACTTAGTGAAAATAAAAGTGGATGAAAACCAACGGGCTGTAGGTGGGATATGAACCCACGTCTTTGCATTGCATGTGCGATGCTCTTACCAGTTGAGCTACTGTGGCACTGTTTTCCCATCTACTTTCTGGGGTATTTATGCTTATTTGCTAGAAGTAATCCTGGGAGTGTTAGTTTTTCTGAACATAAACAGCACGAGAATGTCTGAACATGTTGAAATCATTTACATATGTACAGGTGGGGACAAAATTTTGTAGGATCTGCGAGTGTAGGCCGAACTGCATTCCAAAGTTCTCTGACAAAACATGCATCCTTTTATGGTCGTGTGCCTGTCAATACACAATACTGCGTGCCTACTTCATCAAAGGGAGCAGGAGTGTAGTTTGGCACAAACTAGCATATCCCGCAAAATATTTTCCCTACGTGTGCTAACGTGTCAGCGCTGGATTGCAGGTGAATAATTCTAAAAATATAACTTTGCTTTTCATTTTTGACGCTAATAAACACCAACCTTTTCTGCCAAATTAAATGCTTCACCTGTATAAACGTGATGTTGCCCTTTAGTGTCACTGGACAATCCCTTCGACTTGATCCACCCACCAACGTGTTTGATTGTAGTGCACCGTTCATACAACGAAAGAGCACAGAGCCAGCATACTCAACCAATATCTCATGGGTTATTGCAGCCTGGTGAGCTGCAAACGACCCAAATGGGCAGCACAACACAGTGGAGACCGAGTAAAGACAGGGACATACACAAATCCTTTGGTTTGACTTGATGCATAACGTATTTTGAAACTGAGTAACCAGCCTCTTAACTCGTATGTGCACTGCTGCATCTTTTCACTGAGCTGAACACTTTTGCTATTCCAGTCGTCACTGCGGGCGAATTCTGTGTGCCAAGTGTTCGGAGAAAGACATTCCAATTCTCAAGTTCAACCTCAACAAACCGGTGCGTGTATGCGGAGTGTGCTTTGACGTGCTGACGTTGGGTGCATCAGCCACCTGACAGCCAGCAAGAGAGACTGTTCGTCAGGCTGTCGCAACATTCAAGCCGAAATGGTGGTTCCGGTAGAGGAAAAACAGTTGTCCCATCATTGCTCAGTCCAACAGAAGTCACATTCTATATTTTTGTTCTGGAATAGAGCGTGTTAAATACTATGATAAACCATTTGTACAAATATGTATGAATATAATATGCCCATTTCTTCTCTGGAGGGACTCTGCACCTCACACTTGTCTGTAACACACTATTTATACAACTGTGGTTTAGCCCCTTCTAGATAGCTCCATAGAAAGGGAAGGATATGTCTCCCAGTTGTACATGGGACAAAAGAAATAAAAGCCAGTGTTTTTGTATCTAGAAAAGCTTGTGCATATTTCATTGTCCTTTTTTTGAAAATGAACACCCATTTAGTCAGCAAGAGTCACGTGATGCTTCTGCTGATTGCAAACAGCTTCCAATCATAAGCAGAAAAGCTGTTTCGTGAATACAGTCCAGACTCGTGATGAAACCACATCTGCCAAAAAATACCTCTGTTGTGTTCATTACATGCTGATATTGGAAAGAAAGAGTTAAGGTTCACTCCACCACATCGAATAATTTGTTACAATGAGGTTCAATTCAAATGGGACATACACACATGGTGAGCTCAAAAATATTTTATTTACACAACTGTGCATTATGCACACATCTCCTTTCAACTTACATTGTATGTACATGCAGGATGTACTTTTAAGGAGATGTGCCTCAGAAATCTATGTTCATTAATAATGAAGCTAACTGGATGGAATTTTTGTATAGAGCTTGATGTGTTTTCGGTTTATCCAAATCTTTGTGTCCCCTGAAAGCAGGAAAGTATGGTCTCTTGAACAAGTTCCAAGCTTCATATCAGGACTGACTCATAAAATAGTCTACATTGTTCCACAGAGAGGACAGATTGCAAGGAAACTAAAAAAAATTGTTTTGCTTGATTACTTAAAGAAAAAGACGTTAATCTCAACTGCATTTTTAGAACAGTCAAGTGGCTTTCCAAACTTTGTACTCATTTGATACCCAAAAACATTTGAACATGGCACATTAACTTCCCAACGCATTATTTTTTTTATGCCTAAAAACTGATTTAAGTGCTGGAAAACCAATGTAGAGCCCATATTAGCATTGTTGATATGCTGGCAGGAGTTTTCAGTTGTGGATAGTTATGCAAATCAACTAGTGAATTACCATACTAATTTTTTACTCTACTGTTTCACTGTTTTCTTCGTACTAACAGTCTCCAATGCAAGAAATTAATGTACAGTTGCTTTACATTTATTCAATATTAACTGCTGTTTGAGCTTTGGGGGCTAAACTATAGAACACATAAAGTTCATTCAGTTAGCTTTCTATGAATGAAAGCAAATTTCTGAGGACATCTTGCCTTGATTATGTTAAAAATGCTTCACTTCCGCAAGGCAATTAATAAATATAGTACATCATGGCAGTTAATTTGTAGCAAAAAGAAAACTATGCAATGTGACAACTTAGCAAACCACCTGCACAACAATGCAATTAAACTACTGAATTAGCAACAGTTGGAGCAGTTTCTTGCAGGTTGCATTGTAAATTGAAGCACAGCCACATAGCACAAAACTTTGATGTACACTTTTGAAACTTTGGACTCTGCAACACCTTTCATGCAGCCACACAAAAGGACAATAAACAAACAGGAGGCAAGAAAAAAGTACTGTAGGCTATAGCCGAAGCTAATGCTGAATTCTTGTTTTTTTTTTATAAAATGTAGCAATCATATCATGGATCTAAAACATGTTGAAATACACTGCATGTTAAGCAGCTTCTTACCACATCTTTGAAAGTCTGGGTGCAAACATTTTTTTCAGGTACAGCACTGCATTTGGTGGGTGCAGAGCAGACATTTTTGCACTGATCTTAAAATTTAAAGAAATACAGCCACATCCATTATCCCCTACTCAAAAGGTTGTCGATACTGTCAAACAATTTTCAGTGGAGCTTTGGACATTTGGCTTCAAGACCGAACAGAAACATCAACACAATCACCGTCCTCAATGCCCAGCTCCTCTGGCGTGCTTCTCAAATCTACTTTTTCGCCATCAAACTTGTACACAAGCTTGGAGACAGGAAGACCCAGTTTCTCAGCAAACACTCTGGCTCCTACTTGCAAGGGCTCATCCTGCAGAAGATAAAATCATCATGGATGATAAAAGTGCCTGCACATAGGATTCTGACGGTGGGCATGCCAAAATACTTGCAACATAACAGAAGCAATGTTTGACGGCAATTGATTCTATTTGCGGATTGTTCTAAGAAAGAAAGACAATCAAACTAAATCAGTCTTGCATGCGCGATTTGCCGTACCTAGAACATTGATCAACTCGGTCTAAGATATAGTGAGGTGCAAGCAAATATTTTGCATTTTCAATCCCGACACAACCATGGTAAACAGCACGAAAGAATTTCAATCGCAACTTAAGTTTCTCAGCAAACACTCTGGCTCCTACTTGCAAGGGCTCATCCTGCAGAAGATAAAATCATCATGGATGATAAAAGTGCCTGCACATAGGATTCTGACGGTGGGCATGCCAAAATACTTGCAACATAACAGAAGCAATGTTTGACGGCAATTGGTTCTATTTGCGGATTGTTCTAAGAAAGAAAGACAATCAAACTAAATCAGTCTTGCATGCGATTTGCCGTACCTAGAACATTGATCAACTCGGTCTAAGATATAGTGAGGTGCAAGCAAATATTTTGCATTTTCAATCCCGACACAACCATGGTAAACAGCATGAAAGAATTTCAATCGCAACTTATGTCGACGATTATCTAAATGCTCCCAATTCAGTGTTTCTTTTATACTTTCCGCCCCAATAGTCCTGCAGTACTGTGACCGGATACTGCGCATGCGCATGTGAAAATTAAAGAGCACTTACCATGTCCCATAACAGTGGGACGTGTCCCCTGCCCCCACCTTTTGTATGCTTCACCGCTAACTTGAAAAGATAATACTGCAAAGCGAATCCATGGCATTTTCCTATGTTTTTTTTCTGCCTTTTGTTTAATTCGACCCGCCTGATAATTCAACATCTTGCGTTGGTCCCGTCAAGTTTGAATTAACGGAAGTCGGCTGCATACTCGTAGCAGGCAACTCTATGAAAAATAATGTGTGAGAAAAAAATGTGTAATGTAATTAGAATGAACATTAAATCGTGTGCTCTTATGTTGCAAAATATGAGGTAATTATTACTTGGCAGGCATTGCATACTAAAACCCATTTACCATCGAATGAACGCAGTGACATGTTCTTGCGACCAACAGCAACAGCATAAGCTGTATGTTGTAGATTGGAAACAGAAAGATGCATAAATAATATTGTTACGGCAAGTATTTTCTCAACAGTAAACGGCTAGCACTTGGCAAGTCAAGACTGCACAGAGCACACAGGTTTGAGCAGGTCTTTCAGTTCGGTAGGAGAGACTCTGACCCAGCCAACGTCTGTCTTCGCCACTGTTCGTGACATTATCTCCGGCCAGTGAAGCACCATCCCGGTGCTGGTTGTGATCAAAATGTGTTATCACAGTTGTAAGGCTTGGGGCGGGAAATATGTACAAGGTCACTTCATGGTGTGGCCAGCAATGAAGTAGATGCCATGGGAGCTATCTCATAGGTAACAGGAGTCACCTGGCGCAGCACGTGGTAGAGGCCGACACGGCGAGATGGGGAGCCAAAGAAAAACGAGAGAGCCCAGTGGAAAAGCAGTATCCCGGTGTCAACAATCATAAATGGACTTTTGTGTGGTCCACAATGACGAGAGCCGAACGCGGGCTACTGTGCGCGTGATGAGCGCACATGTGATGGCATCTCGCTCATAGGAAATCGTGGACGTGGACACCGTATCAGAAGGGAGCAAGGTGTCAAACAGTAATAAGGGATGGCGGCAAAGAGAAGATAGAAGGGTGAGTAGCCAGCAGTGGCACGACGCGATGAGTTGTATGCAAATGTGACGAACGGAAGGGCAACGTCCCAATCGTGGTGGCCATCAGAAACGTACATGGAAAGCATTTCGGTCAGTTTACGGTTGAGGCGTTCAATGAGCCCATTGGTTTGAAAGTGATCTGAGGTGGTGAAGCTGTGATGAGTAGCATAGCTATTTCTTCAATTTCACCTTCACTTTTCTGTACTCCTTACCCCAGCTCATACTGAGTCTTTGTGGTGTAACGTTCACTCAAAAATATGTGATTATAGGGGTCGTTTAGCGTCTGCTTGGTTCTAATATTGAGCATTTACACAATTTATGTGAATTTTTGCATAGTCATAAGATTTCTTCATCCAACGTTACCTGCACGGGCGATTTTAATGCTCCTGGTGTTGATTGGTCTTCTATGAAAGTAAGCGGACATGAAGTAGCTATCAGACGGGAGTTGATCCACATTTCATTGCCCTGTGGCCTGCACCAGATCGTTCAGGATTTCACTCAGCAAACTTCCGTCCTAGATCTTGTCTTTCTTACTACATCTCTTCTTAATGCCGGTTACGAATGCGATGTTACTGATGGAATATCTGACCACAATGCTGTGTTAATTTCAGTTCCTGGCATCGTCCCTAAATCCCGCTATAACCGCGCTGGTGATTTGGCAAGAACAGACGCCCATGCGATTATTTTCATAAGTTCGAACTAATAAGTACTACTATAGTAGGGTATAACTTTAGAAAAAGGGGCGTTTACTCAAGACTGCGCACCAAGGCGGATGCACACGCGCCTCAACCAATGGGTGCGCACTCTGGACTGACGTCCCGAGCCAGACGGCCGGTGACCCCGCCGATGAAGAAGATGGCCGCCCGCGCTTAGAAATGGGCCTAGTGAGTCAGTCGTGTGGGTCTGCCCCTCGTCAGAGTGAATTCCCAAACCGTTTGTGGTGGTCTGCCATGCCGGAAATAATATTGCGAGCTTACGATGCACCATTTGTGCCACGTGTGTTTATTCTGAGCCGTGATCCGGCGAAGAAGGATTGCAGCAAGCATCGCTGACGCTACGTGAACTGACAAAACTGCAGGCTAGAAAAAAAAAAAGCTTGAAAAGGAACAAAAAAGAAAACCTACAACATTCAGGAAAATAAGTTTGTGAGAAAACAGAAACAAGAAAATAAAAGCTTATGCTATTTAAAACCATATGTAATTATTTAAAACGATGAATAAAGCAATTTTGTGCCTTTCCTGCCTCCATCATCTTCTCGCCCCAGGTTTGTAATGGTTTCAATAAATGCACTGTTCTTTAAAAGTACTAGTTAAACAGCGACTGATTAATTTTAAGCTTGGAAAACTAGTAGTAAATGTGCTGTGTACATGTAAACCAGTGTAAAAGCCATGCAGAGCTGCTGTTTTCTTTTCTCCCTTACAATGAAGCTAAAAAGCAAACGCCACGCAGCATTGTAGAAGGCACAGGGTTATTTTTCTCTCGGGATCCGGCGTGTGCTGTAGCAATCCAATCACGAGAGCTCTCCCAAACCAGTCGTCAAAATATGCAAATCTTTATTTATACCGAGAATTATGCCTTTTCGAAGCATGGTTTTTGAGTGGGACTATTTTGATCGTGGAGGCAATTGGCTGTCGCGCTTCAGTTGACTGGGCAGGGCCTCCCTTTTCTAAAATTGTACCCGACTGTAGTGATACTAATACCTTGACAAGTTTCTTCAAAAATCTTGTCAGTAAGTATATCAACCTTTTTATTCTTTTAAAAACAAAGAAAACAAACTGAAATTCCTTGGATGACTAGGGACCTTTTGCATTTATCACATCCTGTGGCCAGATTACATTGATCGAAATGCTCTGGTGACTCAACGAAACCCATGCAATTCCATAGCACTAAAAAGAACTCTGTTCTAAAATGGTTCCTGCAAAAGAACTTTATTACACAGTAACCTTGCCGAAATTAATGCTGGCTAATCCCCAAAAATTTTGGAAAGCTATCCTGCCACCTCGGTCAACCTTGGACCTGTTATTAATTCACAATGTTTCAGTTTCTGATTCGCAGGCAATAGCTTCTTTTAACACCTACTTCCACTCTATCTTTACGACTGATAACTCTGTAACCCCTGTTTTCGACTCCGAACCATACCCTCCAATCGACGATATATCACTGTCTACTGAGGTTGTACTTAATCCTAAACTTAGACACCAAGAAGTCGTGTGGTGGACAGTCGGTATCCCAACTGTTTTTCTCGTTCGATACTCTCTTTGGTGCAGCAGATATTTAACAATTATCTTTAGAAAATCTCTCTCAACTGCCACCATTCCTCCCTCGTGGAAACTTGCTTCAATTTTGCCCTTATTTAAGTCCGGCAAAGTTCAATTGTAATCTAACTATAGGCTAATCTCCTTAACATCACACTCGTGTAAATTACTCAAGCACATTACCTTTAAACATATTATGGCATTTCTTGAAACTAACAAAATTTTATGCACTTTTCAGCATGGTTTTAGACATGGCCTTAGCACTATAACACAACTGACAGAATTTGTTCATGACATCAGCAGCTCTTTAGATATAGGTGACCAGATTGATGCTGTATTTATAGACTTTACAAAGGCCTTCGACACTGTCTCACACCCTAAACTTATGCACAAGCTGTTCACTATATTAACAAACGCATCTTTGGTTGGCTGGACATCGAATTATCTTTCCCGACGTTCGCAATATGCATGTTTCAACTCTACTAACTCACCCTTGATGCTTATTTCATCAGGGGTTCCCAAAGGCTCAGTAGTAGGTCCTCGTTTATTCCTCCTTTATATTAATGATCTCCCTCTACACACCTCAGTTAAAATATGCCTTTTTGCAGATGATTGCATTTTATATCATACAATTAAATCTCCTACTATCAACTTTTCCAAAACTGTCACAGTGTACTTTACACGACGCTCATGCCCTTCCTTCTTTGCCTATGCCTTTGACAATATTGCTTTAAAGAGGGTCTTACGATTTGTCATGGTCGAAACACGTTGATGTCACCTGTAACAAGGCCCTTAAAAGACTAGGTTACTTACATTGTACGCTGCGTCTTGCTCCTCAAGAAACTAAACTTCTTACATATAAAACCCTCATTTGCCCCATCCTCGAACATGGCTGCGTTGTATGGAACCCATGCAAACATTGACATCTAAAAACTAGAATCAGTGCAAAAAAAGGCATTGCGTTTTGTTTGTAGGAGATATGACAAGGAATTTTTGCCGTCTAACACTCTTTCCCTACTTGGTCTCGCTCCTCCTGCAGAGCATCGCAAACTTGAATGCCTCATATTTCGTCACACGTTAATCGATTCTCCTCGCCTCTCCTCTCTAGAAAACTACTTGACTTTGGATTTCCAAACGCTCATGTACGAGAAATCGCCACTCTCTAAATATCTCAACCTTTTTTTGCCCGCACTGATTCCTTTAAACAGTTTTTTGCCCATCAACAATTGAAGTCTGGAATTCATTACCGGGCAACAGTTCACTACCACTGAAACAATTCACGCAAGCTTGTTTATAAATGTTGTATGTTTGTTGTTCACCCACTCCTGCAATAGCCTCATTGAGGCTGCAGTATGTATAAATAAATAAAAAATGAATGTAATCGAAGTAGGTCGTCAACCACACAAGACATGAAGTAGCAACCACGATCTGCGAGTAGGTGACGTGAAGCACCATGTAGGAGAATGACGCCGTACAGCAGGAAGTCTGCTACGTCTGTGGCACAGCCGGTTGACAATACTCGAGGAAGTGCATATTGCATGGAATAATCTGTAGTGATTTGTTGCCTTTCATGGAAATTGGAAAGGGGCCGAGCAAGCGCAGGCCCACTCAATAAAACGGCTCGGAATGTCAATTGGCTGAAGGAGACCAGCAGGTTGAGTCGCAGGTTTCTTACGGCGCTGACACAGGTCACAAGATGTTACGTAGCGGCAAACGGAACAATAAAGGCCCTTCCAGAAGAAACATCGTCGTATACGATCATAAGTTCTGGAGACGCCTAAGAGCCCAGAAGTTGGGGCGGCACGAAACTGGACAAGGACATCTCTGTGTAGATGACACGGGACAACCAGCAGGAGTTCTGTGCCGTCAGGGTGCATGTAGCAGCGGTAAAGAACGTTATCCTGAAGCAAGAACATGAGTGAGGAGTCGATGGTGCTGGATTGCAGACGGTCAATAAGAGAGAGCAATGATGGTGCTCTACGTTGTTCGTCGGCCACATGGTTGAAGTCTGTGATTGCTAAGACGTAGGTGTCGGGGTCTGTTTCAGTGGAGTCTGATGGCTCAACAGGGTGACGGGATAGGCAGTCGGCATCAGTGTGTAACTTGCCAGATTTGTACACAACCAAGAACGTGTACTCCTGTAATTGTAATGCCTAACGGCTCAGCCTCAATGTGGGGTCTTTAATTGTTGAGAGCCAGCAGAGCACATGATGGTATGTTAGGACAACGAATGGCCGTCCATATAAGTACAGATGGAATTTCGCAACAGCCCAGACAAGAGCTAGGCACTCCCACTAAATAATGGCATAATTATTTTCCGACTGTGACAGGAGGCAACTAGCATAGGCTATCACACGGTTAGCTCCATTGTGTGTTTGGGCGAGGAGGTCCATGAGGGGTCAAGCAATGTCTGTGAAGTTGAGAACAAAGCAGCGAAAGTAGGAGCAGAGCCCAAGAAAGCCACGTACTTCATGTGTGGACTGCGGAACCGGGAACTTGCGGACGGCACAGACTTTGTCAGGGTCTGATTGGACAACAGTAGCATCAACTAGGTGTCCAAGTAATTTGACCTGGTGGCACCTAAAGGTGCACTTAGAGGAATTGAGCTGGAGGCCAGCCCAGCGAAATATGTCGAGAATGGCAGACAGACGAGGGAGGTGGCTTTCAAAGCTGGGCGAGAAAACGACGACGTCGTCCAGATAACAAAGACAGGTCAACCACTTAAGACTGCGTAGAAGAGTGTCCATCATGTGTTCGAAAGTTGCAGGTGCGTTACACAACCCAAAAGGCATGACCTTAAATTGGTAGAGGCTGTCGGGTGTAATGAAAGCGGTCTTCTCGCGGTCGCGATCATCGACAGCAATTCGCCAGTATCCCAAGCGAAGATGTAGCAATGAGAAATATGCGGCGCCATGGAAGCAGTCAAGCACATCATCGATTTGAGGGAGAGGATACAAATATGTCTTCATTACCTGGTTGAGATGGCAATAATCCACGTAAAACCGCCAGCTGTTGCCCTTTTTCACAATCACCACAGGGGATGCCCAAGGGCTAGAGTAAGGCTCTATCACATCTTTCTCACGCATTTTCTCTACCTCCTTTTGGATGACTTGGCGCTCAGAGTGAGATACTCGGTAAGGGTGCTAGTGAAGGAAGCTGGCGTCTCCAGTGTTGATGTGGTGGGCCATGACATGTGTAAGGCCTAGTGGACTGTTCTCAACATCAAAAACGTCAAGGTAAGAAAATGGCACAGCACAGAGTGCTTCACTTTGGGAAGGTAAGAGGTTGGGGGATATCATTTTGTTCAAAAGTGCCTTGGTTGGTGCCAGTATGATAGGTTGGGGCATGGTCTCAGCGTCAGCGGCGAATGCAGAAACTGTACATTCTTCCAGCGGTGACAGCTCAGCTAGTGAAATTCCTTGAGGAAAAATATGGGTCAAAGTAGAAAAGTTGAGGGCTGGAAGCATCGTTCTGTTGTTGGCAACAACCACTATGGTGTGAGGAAATGCGATGCTGCATCAGAGGATCAGATCTGTGAGGGAAGCGACCACATAGTCGCCATCAGGGACTGGGGCAAATGGTGACAGAAGGACATAGGTAACAGCCTGAGCAGGTAGTTGTAGAAACTCCACAGAACGTAAGCGAGTTTTGCGTGATGCGCCGTCATCAGGACTCAATGGCAGTTCGAGCCGCAAAGCCAGTAGAACAATTGATGAGGGCAGAGTGGGCGGTCAAGAAGTCAATACCAAGAATGACATGTGGGCAAGCATCGAGTACAGCGAAGAGAACTGAAGTGTGGTGGCAGGCAACAGTAACGCAGGCAGCGCACATACCAAGAACTGGCGTTCAGGTACCGTCAGCTGCTCGCACAGTAGGAAAGACGGCAGGTGTCAGCACTTTTCGTAGGCGACGTTGGAGCATAGAATTCATATAACAGATATGTGGGCACCAGCATCAATGAGAGCAGTAACGGTCACGCCATTGATGAGAACACCACGTAAATTGCATCTTGAAGTAGGGGTCAATAGAGGTTTTTCGGTCCTTGTCAATGCAGCCTCACCTCCCGGAGCTGCACTGGCTAGTTTTTCAGGTGGTGGCCAGAGTAAGCGAGGGAGGGAGAGTGACAGTGTTGAGGGGAGCGCAACTGGCGACTCTGAGATGACGGCGATCGGCTAGACTAGTGTCCTGAAGCGGCAATATCTGCATATGTTGGTGCAGAGTGAGAAGATAGACGGCGAGGTTACAGGCCGGACGGTGGTCGTCGAGAAGAGCTGTGCTAGAAGACGGGCCACGATCTTGGTGGTGTAGGAGTTGAAGGGGACTTCAGGATGAAACACTTGGGAGGTTTATTTACATTATTTACAGTGAGAGTCAATTAACAGTCTTAAAGTCATTACGGGCCGGCAGCAACTCGGACGCTGCGGCCCGTGGCAAGAAGCTCGAAAGAGATGAATCAAGGAATGCTCTAGGAATGCCCCCTGCTGCTTCCGCTCTGCGTCTTTTAAGTCCTTCGGTGTCTCGAAGACACGTCACGTTCGGCCAATGGGCGAGCCCGCTCAGATGACGCCTTTTTCGGCCAATCGGCAAGCCCGCTCAAGTGTCGTCATTTTCGGCCAATGGTATGCGCCCGTGCGATGGTGTCATACCCGGCGAAGAGAGTCGCCGCTGGGTCCCCAATTGTCCGAGGGCTTACTTTTCCCTGCGTTCTTGCCTTGCTGACTTGCAATGTGCCGTCACAATAGCCAGGTGGGGGCGACGCTGCCAGGCCTTCGCGGTGCATTACAGCCGTCTTGCTTCAGGACTCTCGTTACCTGGAACAGCGCCAGGCTCTCGCTTCACTTTCGGGAAGAGTCAAGCAGTGAATAGCTCCACCTGCGGCACACGAAGTGGGGGCCGCCAACTTGTTTGCATGTGCCGCACCTCAGGAATGTGGTATCCGTGCTTCTGCGCTCCTTAATTAGCTGTGGTGCGATTCGATGTCGTCTGGTGAACTCGAAGTAGGCTCAGGAAACGGTCCCGTATCTAACAGCGGCGGTCACCAGGGAAGCTTGCAGCAATGGCGCGAAATGTGGCCGATGTGAGAGCAAGAAAAACAGATTGGTCAATCGTCTGGCGTCCTCCACTCAGATGGGTTTCTGCAGCGGGGTGTGAAACGGGGAGCGGAAGCGGTTCAGTGTGAGGACCAGAATCGCACATGGGCTGAGGTGCATGACAGGTGGCTTGTGGGATGCCCATATTCGTAACCTCTTGATGGACAATGGCTTGAATGAGGGATATTGTTGCCAAATGGTCGTGAGCAGGTGCCTTATAAGTGGCTGGAGCCATGCCTTCAAGCTCCTGGCGAACAATCCTGGTTAAGTTGTTAGGCATCGAGAGTGGAGGGAGCGTCACAGGATCTTCGCATGGGGACGTCGCAGCTGTGTTCGGGAGTCTGGTAAAGTGGTGAGTAATGCGCCTGCTTTTTGCTTGTTCAAACCGACGGCATTCTGTTATGATGGAGTCAACCATGCTGCAGTGTTTACACATGAGTATGTTAAAGGCATCATCAGCTATGCCTTTCAACACATGGCCAACCTTGTCCGCCTCCGGCAATGTCTTTGTCAATGGTGCAATACAAGGCTGGCACGTCCTGGATATGCAATGTACGATTCCGTCAACGTCTGAGCTCTGGCTGCAAGTTCATGCCAGGCTGTCATTTGTTGTGCGACTGATCGGCCAAACAATCCATGCATCTTCTCCTTGCATACGTCCCAACTTGTCAGTTCTTTTTCGTGCATGTCAAACCACACGCGAGCTGTGCCCCGCAGGTAGAAAATGATGTTGGCGAGCATTAGCGTCTCATCCCACCTGTGGTGCTGGCTGACATGCTCATACAATAGGAGCCAATCATCGACGTCATTGTTGTCCGTACCGCAAAATGTGTCAGAGTCCAGGGGATGCGAAAGGACCGCGGTTGCCAGAGCCGCGGCCGTGGACTACGATGATGGTGTACTGTCTTCGGCCATGGAGGTGGGAGAAATGTGACATCCGCTCCAAAGATCCAGGGCCGGGAGGAATAGACCCGCGACCTCTACCAAAAAGATGTTACAGGGAGTATTTACTCAACGGTAAACGGTTAGCACTTGGCTAGTCAAGACTGCACAGGGCACACAGGTTTAAGCAGGTCTTTCAGTCCAACAGGAGAGTCTGACCCAGCCCCACTAAACGTGTTTGTCTTTGCCACTGTTCATGACAATATGTGATTTGATGTAACCGTATGTCCATAAGTTGTAGTTGCAATATATATGACGTAGTTATTCTACAGAAAGTGTCGCAGATCAAGAACAACTGCACTGTGAAACGCTGAATCAGAATCAGAATCAGAATCAGAATCCACTTTATTTCCAACACACTAGTTGGGGGCCCCCAGGCAAAAAGCTGTTGCAGACAGCTTGACGGGACCTGGGGGCCTACAGAGAGCAGCAGGCAGTGGATTTCACAAATTCGAACAACTGTATATACATATAGACATTATGAAGAAGAAGTGAACTTGTTTCATACAGATGCAGCATACAGATTATGACATTGCAGCATACTGATGCAGCCTACAGATACAGACATTATGAAGAATAGATTAACTTGTTTCATACAGATGCAGCATACAAGGTGGACACTATCACAGAATGCATAAACGGTGCAGGAAAATGTAGCAGCCAGGGGAAAAGAGAAAAAGTTCATTGCTTCATCAGGTAATCACGCACCTCCGATTTAAACGTGCCAAGTGGGGCATTGAAATTAATGTGATTTTTTAAGAGGTTATATAGTGTTGGTATGCAGTAATCCAGCCTAGATCTACCGTAATTTGTACGTGTACGCGGCACTGGTATTAGCCTGTTCCGTACGCTGTAGTCATACGGGGAATGTTGTGTATAGTGTGGGAGTTTATTTTTATACATATAGAGAGATAGTTTATAGTCATATAACTTAGACGCTTTAAGCATATTATGGTTAATGAATAAGGGACCAGTGGGTAATACGCTGGGGTGTTCATTAAAGTTCTCAAAGATTCTTAATACCTTCTTTTGGAGCCGCTCCAGTTTGTTATAGTTGGTGGTTGTTGTAGTGCCCCAAACTAAAGTGCAATATGAAAGACGTGAGTAAAAATTAGCATAATATATTGCATTCTTTAGTCTAATTGGAATTAATTCCCTCAGTCTGTAGAGGCAACCAACTGCTTTGCCTAATTCAATCGTGAGCTTAGTAACGTGCATGTTCCAAGACAGTGTTTCTTCGAACCAAACCCCCAAAAACTTTTCAGATGCAACGCGTTGCAGGGCCATTCCTTGAAAGTTTAGGGTTAGTTCGAAATCACTTTGTTTGTTGAGAGGTTTAAAAATAATATATTTAGTTTTTTAAATATTTAATTAAAAGTTAATTTAAAAAATTAATTACTTAATTAAGTTAATTAAAGTTTAATTTATTAAAAGTTTTTAATATTTAATATTTATGTCTTTAACTGCACTAAATGTGTAGCTTCCACAGGATTGCCCGCCAAGTATAAAAAAGGGCATATTGCAGGCAATATCAGATCATAAGTCCATCTAGCTACCACCACAGAACAGTGTATAGCACACAATAACAAAACTGCAGTAAAATTATGGGCAACCTACTTTGTTGTTGGTTAAATCACCTAGTTCAGACCTGCACAAATATAGTCACAAGTTATGATGCACTGTCAATAATTATGTCAAGGTTACATAAGTTTATTCCAAGGCGCTGTAGACTGTACTGAGAGGAGGTGAAGGTGGCAGAATGATTCTTGCTCATTTTCTAGTGAGTTCTTGTAATTACGAAGCAATTAAATTTTGTCATTGTGTACAATAAACAACATTGAGCTGTTTCATAAAGAGATCTTTAATCACTGTTAAACCACGAGCACAAGTCAATTAATAACTGCAGGCATCACCAGAAGAGAAAAGACTTATTCGTTCACTATTGCTGGCAGAACACGAAGCCAGAAACATCCCGTCAAGCATGGTTGAGCCTTTTGTAAAGTGGTCATGTGCGGCACTACTCTGCAGTCTCAAGTGAACTGGAGTCGCATTGGGTAAGCAGAGGTTCAAATCATTCACAGCTCACTGTTTTATTTCTTGCCAATACTAGACTGAAATGGCGAAAATAAGTTGTTTACAGAAATGTGTACACCATTACTGAATGGGACAAAAGCTAAATGATAAAATTGCCACAAAGGTTTATGTGGTTAAACAACGCAACAGACAGAAAAATTACACAGGATAAGTAATGAGTACAAGACTGCGCTTGTCTCTGGCAATCTTTCGGACTTTACCTATCTGATACACTGTTTAATCTCTAATGGAAACCAGCTGCACAAATCAGCGACATGCGAAAATCAGCGAAAATTTTGTACCAGAAGCGTGCAGAAGAAATGCACATTGCACTGTCTTTTAATTATGAGATCTTTGTAGGTGTTCAGCATGCATAACTTCAGGTAACCCACGAGTCTGATGAGAAGTCTATGTTCGGCACAATTCTAACACAAATAATTATTTTTCACAAATTGGAGGATAAGAATTGTAGTATGACTACCGTATTTGCTCATATAACGAGCACACTTTAAAAAAGCTAGGAAAAGATGGGGGTGTAGTTAATATGCAGGGTAAAATTCATTGGAACTTCTTCAAAAGAGCAACAGTTGAAAAGCAAGACAGTAATGATTAAAAAATACAGTAAGTGCTGGTATACACATCCACTAGTACTATTTGCAGATAGTGACAGCTTTCCAGTGTTTGGCACTTGGAAGGCATAACACATCAAATCTGTAGCAAACAGCTTGTCATGCTGCTTCCACCAGTAGCGCACGCTGACTTCATCAACACCAAAACACCTAACAGCGATTCTCATGCTCCACTGCCTTTGACTGGCTGTATTACTGGAATTTCACCCTATCACCCACAGCAAAATGCAAGACAGGCAGAAAAGTGAGCAACAGACAATGCTGCCAAAAAAAAAAATTGCCTTTCGAAGTACAAAAAAAAGAAAACAGGCACATGCCACACACTGTAGGAATAGGTGCAAGTTAAGCTTTCATGAGCCGGCAAGGGAAAACGGCACATCACAAGAGGAAATGCGCAGCAGGGAAGTATGAAACTGTCCCATAACAACCATCCGCCACAGTGGCATACCCTGCAGAGCAAAGGCAAGTTCTATTCAGGGGCAATATTCTCAAGCGATCACTTTCAGCGATACTACCACCTTCACAAGAGTTTACATGACTTGGAACTGAATACATTGAAGTAGACAGCCGAAAGTGTTCCCGACAATGTGCGAAGATAGTGAGCTTGGCACAGTGGTATAAATGCCGTCACGCATGCATGCAGACACATCTAGTGCTGAATCAAACAAAACCATAAAAAAGTGATTGTGTCTGTCCCTCATAGTGACATCATGTAATTGTTAATTGGTGAGACAGCCAACCACCGCAAAACACCAAACTGCAGAGAGGTAGGCAAAGAAAGCCTCACTTTAAAATAAGTCTAACATGTGGCTTATGGTTCACCCACTTCTAGCTGCGCAACTGTCTATGCATCGTTTTGATGGGCTGTCGCACTGGCACCGTGAGATAACTCCCGGTGGCATGCACTATCGTCATCAGCCAGAGTAAGTGAACCAGGAAACTACACCACAGTGGTCGACATGACTGCACGTGAGCAAAGTTGGAGATGCTATTATTATAAGGGTAAAAAAATCCTAATTTCGAAGGCTAAGTTGGGGGTGCACTTATTACACAAGTAAATACAGTATAACACAATCGAACCATGTAAAATGCAACCTTAGCCATGATATTAGAGTTGTGCGTCTTAGCATAACTTCATTCACAATCAAGCACAGATATCCACAGATATCTACCGAATGATATTTTCTCACATGTGACGAAGTGCACAACACTGTTCAAAATACTTCTAATAAGGCCTCAGTACTCTGCCTCTGTGGCATCGACAGCAGAGAACTGAGCAGCTGCATATGTGCAGATTGATGCTGTGCCTTGACCCCCTTTCTCCACTATGGCACCTTACACTGACTCACCAGAGCACCTCAATACGCTTGTATAAAAGGTTAGCCTTCCTGCACAGCGTAGACACCTAGTAGTTAAGTTTCACTGCCTCATGTTACATTCGAAACCATTCTTTAAATATAACATCAAATGCATTCTTAGGATGGCAATTTTACAAAGAAACTGTGTTACATTCACGCAACTATTGAATTGTGTATCCGGTGTGTTATCATGAAAACCGTTAAGCAACCATGCATTTTAATAATAAATAATGTCAGATTAAATGATTTATCAAATTTGCAAGAAAACTTGGATGAGTAAGTGACGTCTAAATGAAGATACCTTACAGTCTTGTACATTTCCTTACATAGGCATAACACTTGCAGAGTATAATACATGTGAATAATAGTTTCGTGCACATAATACCAGTCACAAGCACTTACCAGGGCTGTTTCAATGCTTTCTGTGCTGCGTTTGTTGGCACACTGGAACTTCAATGTGATCATGTTCTTTGCTGCTTTGCTTGAAGGCTCCCTGTATTTCCTGATGATGCAATCTGCAGAAATCCAGGGTGATAGTACTTCAACATATTGCTTTTTTGAGGGGCAGCTCTTCAAACAAGCACAGCCACAACTTGTAAGCTGTAAAGTGCTACAAGCAACGCCACTCACTCGCATAAGACCTGTCTCAGAAAATCACAGAAGGAAGAACAGCTACAACTTTGGAACTAACCAAGAATATCCGCTGCTGACAAAGCAAGGCTCTGTGGTGTGTCCTCGGGCTGCACAGGCTGCTCCTTCGCAATGAGCATCACTTGAGATGTTGCCACGCTGCACTCTTGAGCCAGCTTCTCCAGGATCTCAGCAAAGGGTGCATGCTGTTTGGAACAATGGACACCAAATGCTACTTTACACTCATCAGCAAAACCTAATATGGCGCACCCCCCTTCCCCCTCAATTCTTGTTTTTTACATGGTCCAGTCTTAATGAAATGTATAGGTAAGCTGCAATGAATACAGTAAAGTCATTTCTTTCCTACTGTTTTCCGTTATCTAGTGCCTACCCTCCATATGTATTCCGACAGTAGATATACTTTCACTGGTAATTGTTCATACTTATACTTTCACTACTGCCTTTCCTACTATAATTTCTCAAATTTTTCAGTAATTAGCTGATTTTTTATATGTCTTTGTGCCCCCCACCTTACGTAGTGTTTTCAGGCCCTTAAGGTGAAAATAACATTGTGCAAATTAAAAAGTTTTGTAATCTCTCTAAAAAGAACACTTTTTTCTTAACATGCCAAAACCACAATCTGCTTATGAGGCAGGCTGCAGTGAGGGACTCCAGATTGATTGTGACTCTCTGGGGTTCTTTAATGTGCACCCAATGCACAGTACACGGGCAATTTTGGATTTCACCCTATCAAAATGTGGCCGTCGCAGCCGGGATTTCATCCCACAACTTTATGCTTAGCAGTGCAACACCAAAGATACTAAACAACCACGGTGGGCGACGTACTTTATGAAGATACATTTAAAGTAAAATAATGGGTTAAAGAAGTTAAGAGCAGAGCCTGTAAATTTACACTTGCTGCCAATTGTAAGCAATTTCAACACTACTTGCAATTAACTGCTGCAGCTCTACTTGGAACTTAACTATGACCACGCACTTTAGTAGTAAAGGCAAAAAGCAAGGGCATAAAATGAAGTAGTATAGTTCCCACGTTGAGCATGCCACAGGAATAGTGTGGGGAATCCCACTCACACATGTCAAAAAATACAGATAAGCCCTACAAGCGACTGCATTGATGAATATCAACTACAGCCAATGAAGATACCCATTTACCAGTGGACTGCAATGTTTGCATGCATAATCACAACTGCATGTGAGCTGCTCAAAGCATACCATGTCCTACGAAGCCTTAGTTATACTGCTGTTTTACTGGCGCTATCAAAATAACTGAGGGGTTTTTTTTCTTTTTTCAAGGGCAGAATAGGTAGGATTACAGTTGATTACTATGAGAACTATTGAGTTCAGCTGGATTTGTAGGCCAAATTTGTGAATTTTCAAATTAGTTGTCTTGACCCAAGCAGGAATTTGGCATGCCAAAAAGGATGTGAAAAAAAAAAGAACAATAGAAAAGGCAGTAACATCAAATTGAAATTGTGACATCAGTCCATCATTACATCACAGGATTGGGCAGGATCTGGTATAAGCTGACAGGTAAAACAGGATGACAGATTATTCCAGAGGCTGCACACGTACAACTGAGTTTAGCATCAAACGGAAGTCTCAAACATTTAGGTGTATGAAGCGTTCTTCTTAACATATACTTTGACATTTCATAACCTCATGGAAGCCATCTATTTCTTCTTAAATGTGTTTAAATGGTGTCTAGAAGGTATCTTTTGGGATATCAGCACATATACCAGTCCTTTGTAGATTTTACAGTTGCACAGCACTCACAAATGGTGTATTTAAGGACTGTTCTCGGGCTATGCTGTCCACAAAACTAGAACTAAAACCGCAAG
Organism: Dermacentor variabilis; assembly: GCF_050947875.1. Classification (NCBI taxonomy): domain Eukaryota; kingdom Metazoa; phylum Arthropoda; class Arachnida; order Ixodida; family Ixodidae; genus Dermacentor; species Dermacentor variabilis. The sequence continues at coordinate 23,734,612 of NC_134570.1, read as the reverse complement.
AATGCTTTAGCACAAGATTATCAGCTGAATTGTCACGGAGAAGACACAGATCACCTAAACAAGGTCCCATAGTATTGTCAGTTTGCTGAGTTGCAATGAGATTGAGTACATAAATTGCCAAATAAAAGCAGCGTACAGGTGCTATGGAGTATTTGAGCATCCTGGACTGGCACTGCACCATGAGGATCAGGTCATCATCTTCCTCTCCTGCTGGCAGGGAAGGGCATTCGTCTAAGCACACCAGGCTGTCGGATGAGTCATCGGATAGTGAAATATCCTCACAAACGATGTTCTCCAGCATCTCTAGTTTCCTGCAATCAACAAATGTGCACAGCTCTAAGAAGTGTACTGCACAGACATGAGGTGCCTTCATGTTATGCATGGCAGCAGAAATACTAGGGCTTTTTCTTTTTTTTTATCTACACTGGCTAGATGAGTGTAGGTAGCGTAGCAAGTTGCCACATTTTTTTAGATTGTGAAGGAAAAGTGTAGTTCCACTCACCTACACGAAACCATTTTGTATAGTAGTAGTGTGGCATGAAAACTACACTTTCTACACCGCAGTTTTAATGAGTGTCGGTAGCAGACAACAAACAAACAGGCTGGTGTTGCAAACGCATGGCGTCATTTTGTCTGCGACTGGCGGCACTGATAGGGTAACGATAGTGATCCTTCCCTGCAGGGACGGGCAGCAAAGTGCCAGTGTGACCATGTCGTAGACAGTCACAGATGGAGGTGAGCTAATCCTCCAAGAAGACAAAATTATCTTACTCACAGATGGTGCAGGCTGTTTCAGGCTCCGCACTGCATTATATGCATAGAGAAGTCGTCTTTGTACACTGCATATTCATGACGTATTTAGCTGCAATTTGTCTAGATTTGTTGCTGAAAGGAAACTCATACATTGGCTTTTAGTTTCAGGCAAGGGCCAGGAAGTGCGAAGTCAGGCGCTTTTTGGCTGCGTATGCAGAAGATGATGTGCAGTCTACTCTGATTGGCTATAGACCAGTGCGAGTCAAGTGCAGCACACAATGACATGTATGCCACTCCCTTCTGTAATGCCTTGGCACTTGAGGGGTATATGAAATAAATAAATAGCCTCTACCTGAGACTACACTCATCTGCACAAGCCTGCATGAAGTGTAGCCAAAAAAATAGCCCTATTAGGTGCACTATATCCTCAAGAGAGCCCTTGCATGTTACACGGCACAATGCCTTCCAACCCTTCTCGAAATAAATTCTGAAGTGATTATGTAACATGTAACACCTCAGAGGTGATGCCAGATGCACACACAGCTGTGTGGAAACGGTTTAGGCATATTCCTGCTGCCAGTTCTTGAGAAAATTGACACTAATTTGATCTGTATTGTGTCATCACAGGCGACGGAAAGCACCTGTGAAGTGTGCTTTGAAAACCTGCCAACCTGTGAAACAATAAGATGGCAGAGCAGCAGAATGTTGCGAACTCCACCAGTGCGAAATGCTATAAAAGAGCTTAAATAGCAAACGGAGGAGCCATGGCACTGACTATATCCATGGTTATAGCCGCTCGGTTCAATTCCATAATGATAAGGATGACAGCGCAGTTTTGGTTTTGTTTCAGTTTTACTAGCGAGGCAGGTCTTAAGTTTTTTTGCCGCAAAGGCCTGCTCTCAGCACAATTGGTACAGCTGTTACGCCACTGTTACTTTGTTCATGTGCATGGAGGGGCTGCTTCTGCCATCTGATAGTGGTATTTAACCTCTTAATTAAGGTCGTTACTATTCTGACCAAAAGTGAGCTTATTTTGCTTCTTTTTGTTATGGTATGTTTTCACAGTCCTCTTTTTCCTCGGATTCTCTAAAGCATCATCAACTAATTTACTTTATACTCCACATTCCTCAACACAATTTACCACTTCACTAAGCAATATTGTTGCACGAAAAACATATTTACAAATATTTACAAGTAAGGCGAGCAGCACAGGAGTCACAGCAGCCAAAATGGCAAGGTGCAAACTCTACGTCTTCTCCATCGATGCCGGCCTAATGCGACAGACTTCTCCAGTCTCGTGGCATTACCCCCCAGGCAAAAACACTTGCACCACCTGGGTAGGCTAGTGTGCAGCATCAATGGATGGGTTATACAGCTTGAGCCAAGCAACATGAACTACATCAGTCTGGACCAGCGGAGAAGGTAACATTGGCTTTGCTGGTGCAATCTCATATGCCACATCGGTAACTAGGCGCAGAATGTGATAGAATGTTGTAGCATGGTAGAAGCTTCGCTGATAGTCCAACTTGTCGAGTTGGCAACCAGAGGAGCACTAAGGATCCTGGGACGTAAGATACATCCTTATGACGACAATCCTAACGCAACTTCTGGGATGCCTCCAACATCTTAAGGTAGTCATGCACGATATGACATGCAGCGTTCACCGTTGCGATTACATCTTGCACGTGCTCCGATGGTTGTTGTGAAGCGGACAGGAGTAATGTATCCAAGGGGAGTGTCGGTTCTCGGCCTCTCCGGCGAGTACTGGGATCAATACCCAGCACCTCCAACAGAAATGTTGCACAAAAAACATATATTTACAAATATTTACAAGTAAGGCGAGCAGCACAGGAGTCACAGCAGCCCAAGATGGCGAGGAGAACCTCTACATTTTTTTCATCGATGCCGGCCCAATGCGACATACCTCGTCTGTCTCATGGCAATATATATGCATTTGTCATTGCCACAAACAGTGACGCTGAAAACGCGAAAAATGCTTTATTTTACGGTGCTTCAAAATCAACTATTCTGCGAAGCAAAGTTTGACACCAGAGAGCTTTCCACCCGTTCTTCCACTGCTAAGGTAGATCACGAAGTGTGTGAAACTTCAAGAACCATAGAACGGCGCACACAATTTTGGCACAGGGTGTCACACCAGGCCCTGGTTACCATTCTATGTTCAAGTGAATGGCAGCCCCTCATCATTACAGACCCATCAATAGGTTTTACAACGAGCTGCCATGACTGATGCTAACCATCCTCCTTACAGACTTGAGACTGACCAGAATGCTAAGCTAATTAGTATACACACTGAGGGAACACAAGCGGGTGGCTGACATGGCCACCTCACTAAAAATATCAGCTTCAACTATAGATGGTGCATAGGGTAAGGATACATAGCAGCCAGTTCTTCAAAATGTAAGCAAAGTGAACTACATACAAGGAATTTTAGATATCTCATGCAGTGGTCAGTTGGAGAGGTCAAGCATATGAAGAGATTCCAGGAAACATAAGTTACATTAAATTAATAATGGTACATTTTGAAATTAGATTTGTAATTTAGCCTTAGTGCTGTGCGGGCTCACCATATTTTAAGCAAAGACACTGTAACCACTAGAATCCAAGCACTAGACTTAGTGGCAACATGCAGTATGAATGATCAGGTCCACTTCAAATCACCAGCCATGAAACAAAGCTCAGTGCTAGACACCATTTCCCGACAGAAATGCATGTCTCTGAAAAATGTCCCTACAGTGATGTACTACAGACACCATGCAATAATTTTAGCTTTCCACAAGTAAAAACGTCATAGCTAGCTATCTGATGGTTTAAAACAGTAGCCTGAGAAAGTTGGTGATGGATCACATACTATTTTGTACACAACAAGAAATGCCACAAAACACAGAGCTTCTGCAACACTTCACATGGTATATGAAACATAGTTACTGCAGGGAACAGACAGTACAGAGAGCAGCAAAATGCTAAAAGGATAAAACAAGGTTATCTGCAGAGTTTCTCTGTAAGTCATGTTAAAACTGATAGATGCAAGTAAGCAAGTGTGGTGTCTGCAGCTTTCATCGGTGCATTTTCTACACTGGTAGGTCACAATAGGGTGTTAATATTATAGGAAGGAGAGAGATGTAAATATTCAATTTTCAGTATAAGAATTGAATACCTCTGTTTCAAATTAAAGTATTCAATTTAAGAATTGTATATTTATTTATGACAAAATATACAGGGTTACAACTATTGTTGCAGTGTGCCTGACATAAAAAAAAAGACAATTCATGCAGCTGGTCCACATATTGATATATGGCAAAAATGTTGCTTTCAACATATTTTGTGCTAGGCACAATACTATCACAGAAAATCATAGATGAATGTTACCATATCAATGTCTTACACATTGATCTTACAACAAGGAACTACATAAAGGTGTTTGAAATGAAATTTTTTTCTTTGCAAAATATGCAGTTGAACTTAACAAAAACATATGTAGAAGAAAAATTCTTACTTTAAAATTTGCTGTGTCTCCTCCGAGGGGGAAACAATCTTGTCATCAGCAATGGCAGACTTTGCCGTTCGCCTCGATCGCTTTCTCGGACTGCATCTTGATGTTGTGCTGCCTTGGGATCTGCAATGAACCAGTTAAAGAGTTCAACATGATGCAGGTTGCTGCAATATATGCATGAGCATGTTCTAATTAGACTTTGCATATAAAAAAAATGGGTGTAAAAACCTATGACATCACAACTGCTTCTGATATTTAAAGGGTGATTATGACAAATTATGTTCACCAATAAACGATGTTCTGCTTTACGAAAAGGCTCTTGAAAACAGGGGCGGGCATGCATGACACGAAAGTACTTATTTGACTGACAGAGAGAGGGTTCATTATGTGCTGTTACGCACGAGCAATAACTGGGCTGAACTGGTCCACAAAGTGCAGAGTGAATTGAATGTCATGCACAGCAACCATCTCATTTACAAATGTGTAGGGGTGTGCAAATATACTCTTAACTTCTTAATAACAAATCAAATATTCTACTGTTCGATTTGTTCACTATATTCATAAATATGCATGCTTTTCACCAACTGTGCGCAATCAAGCATAAAATTGGAGCAAAATTTCATCCCAGCAGCTATGGGAAGCATAAAATGCAAAAAGTTATGAATTGGAGCTGCTACATCGCTGAAGAAGCTAGATTTTTCTGGCTGAACCACTACATTTCACTCTCACCAATGATTCCTGAGCATGTGAATAAACTGTCAATTTGCTTGTTTTAACTGCTTATTAACTTAACTGCTTATCCATTTACGCTTTTTATAAACAATAGTTCATAATGTGCAGTGTAACGACAGAAGCTTGCTGATGTTATAAATACGCTAGAGTATGAAGCTTGTTTTATATTAATAATTAGAACGGAACTTCATTATTCAAGAAATATTCTATTGGATTAGCTTGTTATCCAGAACCTCTAGGTGTTCTGCAAAGCATTAGCAGATGCCCCAAAGTGTTTGTGCAAGGCGAGCAATTGTGTATGTGAGACATGAGTGTGTATGTAAAGAGAGCAGGAAAATGATGACAACGGTAACAGCACGACGACGACTGCAAGACAACTGATTTTTGTGCACTCCAGCAAAAGAACATTACCTCTTTTGTTGCTTGGAGTGGCCCTGAAAGTTGCAAAAGGTTGCACTGCATCTACGTAGAGCTAAATACTGCAGGGTGAGGACTGGAGAATCTGAACTGATCCCGAAGGCAGTGCAGCCTTACACAATATCTTAAAGTGCTAGCTGCCAAGAGGTAAGCTTGGAAGAAACTAGCACACCGTTACACTTAATAAACAAACGCACAACTTCTTGCTATACGACATGATGCATGCAAACGACAGTGGTAAGGCTGGCTATTATTCGCACCTTCCGCTTATGTGTTCGTGGCCTAAAAGAAATTGACTCATGTGCACGTGCTCTCACTTGTGCTATGCAATGTGATGTACGCGGTAGTCATCTTGAAGGAGCTAGTTGGCTTTGTCACGTCACATGTGTGTGTGCGAGTGTGGCTTAATGGTTAGAACATCTAGGTGTTGTGCTGGTAGTCTGGGGTTTGCGGTTTGACTGCAGCATTAGGAACATTTTTATTGAAGAAGCTCGAGATAATGCAAGACAGGAACCTACCTACCTATTGCGGTGTGCCTGGAATTATGTAAAGAAAGCTCAGTATTAAAAGTGTTATGACAACAGAGGCTCTCTAGCTGCCTTCTAGCCTCACCGCTCTGCACTGCTACAAGGCATGCCAACAAAAAAAAAAAGCAAATTATCCCAAATTTCCCCACCGCGTGTCCCAAATTAGAGGTGAATAAGAAAAGCTGCACTTACAGAACCACACAGTCATCATCATCTGGACACTGCTCGGGCACATTTGCCTTTGATGTACTGATGGGTGCGCCGGTACGGTTGCCTTGAAACAGATAAACCGTGTTTGTGTGAAATAGGCATAGTTAAATATCACATGCAATTTCCGTTTTAATATCAAAAGCAGCAAGATAACACGCTAAATAATCGTTAGGCCGGGCAGGAAATTACGATAGCGGAAAACAGAGACATACTGAAACTAGTGGCAAAATAACTGACCTCATCCGTGTATGTACACCCGTGAGCAAAAGTGTGTACGGACCAGGGATTGCACGATAAAATTCATTTTCTCCTCTTGTCTAAAAATGCAACTTGAAATTAACGACTACAATCTAAACTTGGCATTGCAAATTTCCTAGTGCATATGCCAGTTTCCGTTTATGCGTGTAAATTACGAAGAAATTGTTTTTTTTTTTCAGCCACCCTGTGATCCGTGTACTTTTGCTGACGGGTGTACATACATAAAGTCAAAATTTACATACATGACGGGTGTACATACATTTCCACCCGCAATCCTTATGTCTCAGCTGCTAGGTGCATACTTACATGCAGACTGCTGTAACTTGTTCTCCATCGTCAATAGCACATCTCTAGCGAAAATATTTGACCCAAAAAGTTCTTTTTTGTCCATGACAAGGTTTTTTATGTCACGAAGGTGGGCCTTGGGCTTGTCCAGCTGTTCTTCTTTCAAGTCGATTAGGGCGTGTTCCTTCGGGAGGCCGGTTTGCTTTGGCATTTTCCTCTTGCGAGCTAAAACGAAAATCAGAGGTGCAATTAACAGGCAATGTGAGGTGTCTGCCACAAGCGCGCGAACGGTCTGGACCATAGACTGGACCAACCGCAAGAACAGCGCGCGCAACTGCTTGATTCAAAACTGTGATGCTCATAACTTACGCATGGTGTCAGTTACGTTGTCTTAGTATCGCGCTGATAGCGAGGAATAAATATCTATCTCAGTCAATAATAACTTTCCGGTTACACCAGTTATTCGCCGAGAGACGCTTACGGGACGCCAATACGAAATTCAAAGCACACAGCACACTGTGGCACACTAGTGTGTACTAGAATACGGTTGAGTGGAACTAGCGGCTGAGGTGGCGCATGCCTTGCAGTGAGGCGCGCGTGAGGACGAAAAATACTGTGGCGGCGCTGCGATCGATGTGTATTGGGCCAACCTAGTCTAACGTTGGATTGGGCCGCATCAATGGGCGCGTCGTTGGAAACTGCTGGCGATTCTGCTCGGCTGGATCGTTCGTACTGCTTCGCGCGCTACTGTTCGCGATCAGACCGCCCAAATGGATATGGACACGGAGGAAGGAAACTAAGGACATGCCCTACCCCCTCCGCGCGCTAGGAAAAAAGTGTGGCGGAAATGACGTAGTAGGTTCTCATTTTTTGCTGCTTTTTTATTTTTTTTTTTTGTTGTATGGCCAAGCCTTTTGGGCCACAATGGCGGCGTTGCTATGGTTTTGAGCGCTCACACGTGTTGCTCTGGTAGGTTTCGGGCCGTGGCAAAGGCGCTGAGTGGGCGGGTTTGCGTTGGTCACCGTGTCTTGTTGCGCTGTGTTACCTGCACCGTGCTCTGCCAGATGTTGCGCGAGCGCGCGACACCACGCGCAGCGCGGCGTGGTTTCGCGAAAGATGTAAACAAGCGAGGAGGGTGGCCCAAAAGGCGGAGCATCGCCATGAGCAACGCCAGATTCCGGCTTCACTTTTGCTTCACAAAGAGTGACGTCAGGGCCTCTCCTTAGTTTCCTTCCTCCGTGGATATGGATTATAATTGGATATGGCATGTATTTATGCCTTAGGAATATATGCTTTTCTTTCTCTTCTTTATTTCATTTTATTGATTTTTATTGCTGCTCTGTGACTGCGCGTGCATTGCGGCCGCAGTGTCGGCTTTCATTCTACTATATGTTATTGCACGGTTCCCTTTAGAGAACAAATATTTTTCTTGTTCTTCAAGCAGCATGTATCTCTCGTGTGTATTTTAGCGCATGTGGTTTTCCATCAGTAGGTCTTGCGAAACGCAGATGGAAAAACATAGGTAAACTTCCTGCTTGCCGCTTCAAACAAATAAAACATACAAGACCCATCCGGCGCCCTGTACACAGATGTACGGGAAGTATTTTTATTGAAAAAAAAAAACTGCAGTGCAACATTTCATTCATTCCTCGCGTAACACAATGAGGAGTATAATCGGTACGGGTTCCTTTATTGCGGTCGGACCTCGGGGGCCGGAAACAGCTTTAGGGAGCCATTGTACATATATATGCCAATCCTTGCCATGTGAAATTTTTGTCCAGTCCATGCTTAACAACAACATCAAAAAAAAAAAAATAAAGGAAGAAAGAAAAGCGGCGCGGTAGCGCTACATAGTGAATATGGTGCTGCGCTGCTCAACTCGAGCTCAGGGGTTCAAACCAGGTCGCGGTCTGAATTCTATGAGAACTAAATGAATTAACACTCGTATACTTCTGTTTAGGTGCACGTTAAAAAACTCCGGGTGTTGAGAACTTAACAGGGTGCCTCATAATCATATCGCCAGACGTAAAACGCCAGAATTTGAATATTAAAGAGAAGGAAAACTGTAAAAAAGAGAGGGTAGCTGGCACCCTTCAGCTTTTTTTCTATGGGTGTAAAGGAAAAAAAAATATTTTCGAGACTGATTTGAGAAAAAATATGTTACGCTTACCTTATATTTCCCACCTAAATGTAATTCCGTTCCTAACTGTGTATGTACGTCCGCTCAACTAAGCAGCTTCTGTACTTTAAACGGCTGGTTTCAGTTATCCGGTGCACTATCATAAGAGCAATAATAAAGTAATTAAAAGAACGGCATGTCTCACATAACGTAGATATATATTTGTCAATCTGCTGTGTTCGTTGAACAAGATAAGTATATATGGTACCACATTGGGCACCCAGTTTTAATGGGTTGCAGACGTGGTAATTAAGGCGCTGTCAAAAAAAAAAATTGTTTTCTTGATAGAGCGCTACGAAGACGCGGACTAAAAGAACAACATGTACGACGGACAAGGCGCTAACACCGCTCTTTTCATCAAGTATGCAAAACCAACTCGCCCACACCAAGCTTCTGCTGCTTCAAAAATGTTTTCCTTGCCTGAATCAAGTTAGCAGATACAGGCTGTCCCAAAACGGGGCATTTATGTTCAATGACAGCTAGGGACTTGTTCCGCAGAACCGATTAGCACGCGCGTGTTAATTCTCTAAGGAAGTGGTGCACCTCTGCGCAACAGCCACGTACGGCTCTCCAACAGCTTAATCATTTGGAATAACAGTGCTCACTTGCATCGGCCCGCCCACACCTTCGAGACTTCTAATTGTGCTGTTATAAGTTGCATTCGAACGGAAATGGCTATTCAATAATTCTTAATAGGGAATTCTGAAGTCGAATATGATCTGAATAGCAAATACCATTCGATTATAGACTATATATGTTTCTATTAATACATTTCGCCGACTGGCACGTTGAAGGAGATCACCACACAAGCCACGGAGATTACATATTGGTAAAGACTTCCCGGTGTCCCCGATTCACTCTGAGTACATAGACAATATCTTTTCCCTAACACTGTTGTTCATATATTGATACGTGTAGATATATATGCGTACTATGTTTATCTTTATATCGGGTGACCACGTTTCACCGCCCAACAAATGTTATCGCACAGCGCACCTGCATTCCAGGACGCGCCTGCATTCCAGTTGTGCTGCTTTTTTCACCGTCACTACGCGACAATATTGACGTCCAATAATTGCCTTCATTCCATTTTCTCGAAAAGTCGATTGGGTTATATACCTGGGGCTGATGCACCTTTTAAAAGAAGCACGCTTGTTCCAGTCGGGAGTTTTAAAAAAAAATATTTTTTTCAATCAGTGCATTTAGAATATTTGATAATTTTTCTCTTGCATACATGTCGTCCATGTCGTGGGTATATATGTCTATGTAACTTAGAACTGCATTGGTCATCTGCATCTCTTCGCGCCACGCAGTTAATACACCTGCTTAATTATTTCACTATACTATTGTTTTCTTTGATTATTGTCCCTGATCAATATTCCACCAACAAGAAGCGCTCGTAAAATGACATGCTACCAATAAAATTTTCTTACGTAGCTTCGTGTTGCAGATAGCTAGCCGGCTTTTGTGGCAAAAATTACGATTTACTTTTAGAAAACAATGCTAAATATAGCAGTTTACCTGGCTGAAACTACAATTGGGACCAGCCGACAAGAGTCGCTGGCGCACCAAAGCAAGTAAAACCGTTAAGATTTTACTGAAAATACTTTCTGCGAGAAAAACTGGGCGCCCACCAGCGTCCACGCAACGAGCGCGCGCTCCCTAGCAGACGACGCACTTTACAACGACAGCAAAATTGAAGACGTCATGCTGTATACCCGATGCCTCGAATATGTATACGTAGCAAAAAAGGTGTGGATATAAATTTGCAGTTTAAATAAAGCACCATTATAAGAGCGTACATGCGCAATCGGACTCAGCGCCCGCAGCAAAATTACGTTGAATATGCCGAGAAGCGCGTCTCCGCCCCAATGGATGGATGGATGGATGTTATGAGCGTCCCCTTTGGAACGGGGCGGTGGCTTGCGCCACCAAGCTCTTGCTACTATGCTGCCTAATATCCTACCTAGATTAACCAATGAAAAAAAAAACACTATGAACTACCACGTCCAAATTTTCTGATACCCTATTGCGAACTGTGCTTTTGTACGTCTCCGTCTTTTGTCGTTTCCCTACTTTTCTTCCACCAATCCTCCAATCGCCTCTTACTGATGTCTATTGCGGGCCTGTTTGCTTTACCACTGCTCCCGCTGAACCCAAGGGCCTCAAGGAGGCCAGTGGTGCCTAAATCGACCGCTGGATAGACGTCTTCACATTCTAATAAAATATGCTCCGTCGTTTCCCTAGCTTTACCGCAGCAAGCACATGCTTCTTCTTCCTTCTTATATCTCGCTTTATAGGTGCGTGTTCTAAGGCATCCCGATCTCGCCTCGAAAAGTAATGAGCTTCCCTTTGAGTTATCATAAATGATTTCTTTCCTAATTTCGTTTTTTCCCCTTAAGTAGTTACTCATGGCAGGCTTCTTTTCCATTGCCGCCACCCATGAGATTAATTCAGCCTCTCTGACTTTCCGCTTGGCCTTCTTTGTTGCTGTGTTGCCCACCCCACAGGCCGCATACTTGCTGGTAAGCTTCCTAGTTCTTTTCCTCCACTGTGAATCAATGTTTTGCCTGTACAGATACCTGAACACTCTCCCAGCCCATTTACTTTCCTCCATATTCCTCAGCCGTTCTTCATACTCAATTTTACTGCGAGCTTCCCTCACTTCAAAACTAGTCCAGCCCATATCCCCTTGCACAGCTTCATTTGTAGTCTTCCCGTGAGCGCCCAATGCGAGGCGACCCACTGACCTTTGGTTTCCGTCGAGTCCTGATTGTACCCCTGATTTAAAGCAAACAACCGCATTTCCAAAAGTAAGTCCTGGAACCATTACCCCTTTCCACATACCTCGGAGGACCTCGTACCTATATGTATCCCCATAGCGCTCTGTGCTTCATTATGGCTGCATTTCTCTTCCCCTTGACTGTTATGGTTTTTTCCTGTGTTTCCATATATCCGTTGCCTTCGTTTATCCATATACCAAGGTATTTATATTCTGTTACCCGAGGTATTTCTTGGCCCTGTATCTCCACTGTCTGTTCACTGTTTTCATTGAATACAATAACACCTGATTTTCTAACACTAAATTTCAAACCTAAATTGTTGCCTTCCTGTCCACAGATATATTAGCCAGACGTTGCAAATCACTTTGCTTGTTTGCGAGCAACACAATGTCGTCCGCATAAAACAAACCTGGGAGTTGCTGCTCTATTACTGTACCTGCCTGTTTGTATGAGAGATTAAACCCGATATTACTTCCTTCTAGCGCCCTCTCCATCCTCACCATGTACATCATAAACAGCAGCGGGGATAAAGGGCACCCCTGCCTCAGTCCCTTGTTGATATGAACTTTCTCCGCGCTCCTCATCCCCTCCCATTCAACGCAAACAGTATTTTCTAGGTAAATCTCTCTCAAAAGCTGTATAAAATCGTTACCTAAGCCTTCCCCTTCCAGAATATCCCACAAGATCAGTGGCGTAGCAACAGGGGGGGCCGGGGGGCCGTGGGCCCCGGGTGCAAGGGGCCAGTGAGGGGGGGGGGGGTGTCATATACGTCTGAAGACACCCCTCTTTCCGCCGGCTACACCCGGGGAGGGGGGTGACAGAAGACCTATGGGCCCCGGGTGCCAGACGACCTAGCTACGCCACTGCACAAGATGCTGCGGTCTACGTTGTCGTATGCTCCTGTAATGTCCAAAAAGGCCACATACAACGGTCTGCTTTCTGCTTTTGATATTTCAATACACTGAGTAAGAACAAACAAGTTATCATCCAAACGCCTACCTATTTTAAAGCCATTCTGAAGCTCTCCCAAAATGCGATTATTTTCTGCCCATGCTTGAAGCTTTAATTTGATTGCCTGCATTGCTAGCCTGTATATTACCGATGTAATGGTCAACGGTCTATACGAGTGAATTCTGTCTTTCTCCCCCTAACCTTTATAAATTAAATTCATTCTACTTTGTTGCCAACTGTCTGGTATTCGTCTATCTTTTAAAGTTTTTTCAACTGCTTTCACGAGAGCTTCCTTACTTTTTGGTCCCAGTTCATTTATCAGCCTAACGGGAACCTCGTCTAGCCCTGTGGCTGTGCGCTTAGGAATTTTCTCTTCCGCTTTCTTCCAGTTTAAATTTGTAAGCACTAGCTCCTTTCCCCCTTGGGGGAAAGGAGCTAGTTCCAGTTCCAGCTAATCCAGTTCGCTCGTAGCGCCCTCACACAATTTTTTCACACGCGGCGCCTCGGTGGGAAAGCGCCGTTCGGCCCACTCACATGGGCCCGTCTCGACATGGTCTCGACCATTGTCTAGCACCATGTGTAGCACACTCTCTTCTCTACTCGCGACGCTCAGTGGCTCAGTGGCTAGAAGCATAGAGTATCCTACAAAAATTTTTGTATGAAAATCTATGGCTAGAAGGAGCCACCATATTAATATGAAACTCTATGGAGCCACCATAGCTCGGCGGCGCAGCTGGCGTGTTAGTTAGCACCACTACGACCTAAACCGGCGCTACCATCGTATTCGATGTAATTTAATAAAGTAGTGCGGTGAAAATTAACAATTAAACAAATTCAGTATTTGTACTCATAACTTTATTAAAACAGTTATAACAACATCTTAAATTTATACATATACAAAACCTTTTGGATCACGGGAGCATCTTTATACGGAGTAGAATACTTTCGCTTGCTTTCGGTTGAGTTGTACCATTATGCTCTCAAGGAACGGGAGGTGAGAGAAAAGGCAAACGCACGACCACCGCACCAGCAACACAGCTAACGTTTCGCAGAGCCAGGAAAGCAATGGCCACGCCACTATGGCGCGTAGTGCTAGCTCGAGCTCCAGCTGCGAAGTGAGAAATGTGTGTCGTGGAGGTGTTTCGGTAGCAGATCATCGCTACGAGTGAATCATGACTGCCAGCAGCATGCAATTGAACCGGGAAACTCTGCCCCTCGAAGAGGATGAACTCGCAAGATTGTCGCGGAAGACTCCGACGGAGATAATTCACAGCGGACACTTTATGGTATCCGACATCGACGATACAGACAACACGGACGAGGTGGCTCGCGCTAGTGAGTCGGACTGCGCAACCGAAGTACCCAACTCGCTGGCTACCCCTCTAAATGAAGTCGACGAAGAGATTACTTTCGACGCTGACGAGGTAATGGAAGTGGACAAACATTTCAGGCCCCCATGCCATATAGCCATCGACGGTTCGCTAACCAAGCTCTTCGAGTGCATGACTCTGGCATACAGGTAAACACGTGAGTCGCGCGTCGCTCTGTTTTGAGCACTGCTCGTGCTTCGAGATCATCGACACGCCACGACCCGCCGTCGTTTCTGTCGGAAGAGTACTGTGCTCGAATTTGCCGAATGCTTCCTCATGCACAGATTTCGGCGCACATTTCCTGCAGACTGCATACCGCATTCTCTTGCTAGCTTGAGCCTGTTTCTGACCCACCTAATCGGTGAAGATTGATGGCAGCACTTGGTTTCAGTTTCACACAAAACCGTGGCCCTGTAAAACGAGCTGGGAACGACGCATGACGTTATTCATCCGCTGAAAGAAAGGAGAGGTGTTGCAGCGACCCCGCTGTTTCTGTTGTCAGGGCGTGCTTTTTCAACGGCGCTTCGCGTGTTGACATCAGCGAAATGGCGCATATCGGCTCGTATGTTGCCCTTGATTACAAAGAAAGTTGCTCCGACGCGATAACAGTGAATGATAGGCATAGACTTGGCGTTACAGCAGCGTGACATGACGACTGGCCCTTGAATCGCATGGAATCTCTGTTCTATTAAGGCTTCACCTTTGCGATTCCACATTCACTAATGAAAGTGCGCCGAAGAAACAATGCTATTGTCTGTTACTGTTGCCTTCCCTGTGGCATTGCTTCTGATGCGCTCCTGTGCCGAGCATGAGCGAGTGAGGTGTAATCGTTTCATCTGAAAGCTATTCACATTCCTGAGCTCAACGAAAACTGGATTCCTTGAGCACCTCAGGCTACTTCTCGTGCTGAAGCGTTGCCGTAAGATTGCCTCATAAAGGTGACATCGTAACGAGTATTTATGAAGTGTAGAGATGGCAGTGGAACGATCGATGCAGTACATACTTTGTGCATAGGAGAACCTTCATGTTGGTCTTAATGTTACTTGAAATTATTTATCAAACGTTACTGTATTGCACATAAAATATCCTCATGCACACATTAGCTACTTAAAGTAATCTGTGCATTTGCGTTAATGTTGATGCCTTGGTAAATTCACCTAATGGACTATGACCAAACTCTGTCACAGTATAAACGAACTTACTGCAGGATACTCAAAAGCCCTGAAACTCCTTGTAACATGTTTAACCTTAACAGGCAAAAGCAAGAGAGCACGTAAACTTTATTTTAAGCAGCACTGGGCCATGTCAGGATTGTCAGTTCTAAAGAGTGGAAGGCAGTTAAAATGTGATGGCATGATTGGTCTCATTGAACAAGTCATGTCAGGCTAGGTTCTGCATATATATTTGTCATATTATCAAACATGTATTAGTTGAGACCAGTGCATTTAAACAGATAGATTTCTCTCTGTAGTAGACAACTCAGAGGGAAGGAAATGCAGTAAGGCTAAACTGCCTCTGGGGCTTTGTTGTATTGAATTTTGCACCTGTAAACCTCAGTGCTAAATGCACAATTTAAGGCAAGGACATCTTAAGTTGTTTTAAGCATGTGTAAATGAAACAGACCTAAAAGCTGTATAGCTTTAGGAAACAGGTTTTTCTCTCAAGCATCATGGTCTTTCTTGCCTCTTTTGTTCTGCTTGCTGATGATATTTAGTTGTACATCAAGCTATGATCAGTGCACATTTCACAATATTAATGCCATCATGTGCACAAAGTACTGACTTCCTACAGGGACTTTATTACAATACAATGCACATATATACAAAATAGTGCACCTTAGACCACACATGCAGCAAGTCCTCTGCCCCAAGGCAACACATTACTGGAGAATCTCTATTCAGATGAACAGAATGTCTATTGTAAATCAGTGTTTCACCTTTCTACCGAAAGTATGAATTACCAATACGGCTAATAAAGTTATATGTAGAGAGAGAAATAGGGAATTTCCCTGTTCTGACAACCAATCAGTTCTTTTGTCTATACAAAAGATTTCTGAATAAAATAACATCTTTATTTTTTAGATCATTTGCAATGTTCCTGGGGTTTTGTTAGAATTGCTTTTGTTTTAACTAGTGAATTTAACGGCTATCCTGATAGACATGTTTGTTTAAATGGATATTATTCAGGAACATTTTGCCTTTGGCGCATTAATCGTAACCTAAGTTGCCACTAAACCACAGTAACTACCGATACTGAGAAGAAAAGCTCAAATGATTTTGTATTGGTACATTGCCAGTTCAAAACCATGTCTATATTCCTTGGATGGAAAGGCTTTTTACTAGTCCTGAACTCGAAACTTTCCTTACTGAATTTCCCAGCAATACCATGCCACCACACTGAGAGATCACTAACTTCTCTTCATTTTTCATGCATTTTGTAACTTATATGCAGGAAAAGCTCACAGAAGTTGCAAATTTAAGTTTTTGTGTCTTTTCAAGTGCAGCATATAATTGCTTGTTTAAATTCTTAGTAAACAATTTTACTAGCAGACATTGCTTGGTGTCACGGACAGCTGATGCAGAATATCATATTAATATTACCACTGTACCTCTATATATATATATATATATATATATATATATATATATATATATATATATATATATATATATATATTGTGACGAAGAAGATCGGCAGGCTGAAAAGCCCCGTTGCCATCGCGTGGCTCGTACCCAGCACCTCCACCAATTGTAAAGGGGGTTTATTCGGGTTGTGGAGAAGCAGTGACCAACGCGGCAACAGCAGGTAGGGCGCAGCAGGTAGGGCGCAGCCAGCGAATGAAGTGGGTACGAGCCACGCAATGGCAACGGGGCTTTTCAGCCTGCCGATCTTCTTCGTCACAATATATATATATATATATATATTTGTGTACCAGGCATCCAGTCACAATCATACTGACTGACATATACTGACTCTTGTATAACACTGCCTTGTACTATATCTTGGCTATTAATAATAAAACCTCAAACCTAAAAAAAAAAGAAAGCAATTCCATGCCAATCTACCTTAAATTAATACATATCTTTAGGTAAACCTTTTTAAAACTTAATTTGTTTGTAAACCTTCATTTACACATTTGCTTTTACAACATTAGCACAGCACAAATTGTAGGAAAGGGCATTATGTTACTCAAAGCAGTGGCAGTGGTTTCCTACAGGCATGCATTAACTTTTCCAGTTAAACTTATGACATGCATTATGAATAGCTGCATTCATGTGTCAAATATAGTTCTATTCTTGGATTGCACCAGTAACTGTAGTGCACATTGATCACAAAAGAGAGTGCATATTCTCAGATATTTATTTTATAAAAGCCACTTGCTCTTTTGGCATGAAGGTTCCCCCTCAAGGTTTCTGGTTTATGCAAGGCATGCCAAAGGCTCACAATCAATCCACAGCTTGGGCTTGTCGCAATATCTCATTATTTTTTGTACAACGACATTCAGTGGCTATTTTAGCAATACACAGGGACATGAAAGCCGAGAACTCCTATGTAGAGTAGATGTAGAGGTGGCAGCACCAGTGCTGCATTGGATAGGGTGGCTTACTGCACGCATGACAATGTACAAGGTGGTGCTTACCTAATATTGATTAGGGCTTTTGTGATGGTCAGCTATCCTAATGCTCGAGTCATGCCATATAGTCTTGCATCTTTGAATGTTGAAATTCTTTTTACAACAAAATTACTTTTGGAACTGGTTGCCACCTGATGTAGACAATATTGTGGGTTCTTTGGAGGTGTGCTTGTGACATATTAAGGAAGCGGCTCACCATAATATTTGGTGAGCCGTTTTAAAATGGATATTCAAATGTTAGGCAGCAGCTGCAATTTATGAGTTATGAAAAAAAGCTGTCTACATTGTAACATGTTTCCTGACAACTTTCTAATAAATGGCTGGTTTTAAAAGGCTGAACAGCAATAACATGACATGTTGCTCTCTTGCTCTTGAGATCTTTCTTCATTCTGGTAAATGTCCAAAAGGAGTGGCTCTTTACTGCAAATACATCTCCAGCGAAATTGAAAAGCTTTTCCTCATTTTGAAGGCTCAAACCCCATCCAGTTTGACCTGGATTCAGGAGTGGTAGAGGACACAGTATGCAGGAACGGAGATCAGAGCAGCAGGCCATCCCCTTCTGTTCATTCTCCAACAAAGACAAAAACATGTGCCATGTGCTCTTCTGAGCTCTCTCTCTCTCTCATTACTGGGGAACGGAAAGAGAATGAATCAAGAGGGTAGCAAAGGAGAACTGAAATACTTGTTGTACATCCTGTATCGACATATCTCATTCTTTGTTGCTATTTCTACTGCCTGAAGGAATAAAACTAGGCAAAACGGCATGACTCGGCTATCTGATGTGCTCTAGCATATCTTATAACCTGATATATTTTACACATCGTATCATTCTTTTGAAATGCATCTCAGTGTTCATAGTACATGTCATACGTCATCGCCATAATCTTACTATACAGATTTTACGCACTTTAGAGCGACTATGTTTAAGGCCCCTTTACAGCCACAGCACACCAACTTCATAGAGCTCATAATTACACTGCGAACTCATTACCATGGACATGGCGCTCTTTGGTCATACTTGGCCCTTGCGCCATTAAACATCAAACATTCATTCATTCATTTGGCTGTCTGTGTGGTTATGTAGCACACTGTCAACGCACTGGTGATGTATAAAACATTCCAAGGTTTGGATGTGTGGCACAATGCCAGGAGTGTTGTTTAAAATGCAGTAGACAACATGCAGAGGTTTCATCCAGAAAGGCAGAGGAGATATGGACATGGTTTGACAAGCTGCAGAAATTAGTCTGATCTCACTGGTGGGTGGGCACTGGCATTGAAAACTAGTAAGTGTAATACTGATTGACTGCAAAAGACAATGATATTGAGTTAAGTAGAATTCACCAGAGTGCCTGGTTGTGTGCCACATTACAAAAAAAAAAAAAAAGAACTGCAAAAGAGAGAGAGAGAAAATTTGTTGGCTTCCAACTGTTAATTCACTCAGAGGTTCCTAAAAAAATTTGGCAGTTATAAGTCCATATTTTGTCCCCACTGTCTTCCCCACTGTCTTCTTTGTCTCTCTCGTATATTTTAAAGCCTTCAAAGCTTAATTTTAGTACATTGAGACATTGTTGTAGAAGAGAGCTTGCATGAGAAATATGGGCACTAAAGTAGTAGGATGTCGGCATCTGAAATGGTGATAAACTGCAAAAATGGCATGCCTAGTCATCCTCTCATGTCTGTATAACTGCAAAAGGAAAGCTTCTACTGGAAAGGGAGGCCGAATAAGAATGTGGACTGAGGGTATCTGCAATAATGATTGATTTAGAATTGTGTGAAAAATTGAATGGTGCAGCAGTGAATCTTCATCCCTGACTCGTCATTGTATGCAGCTGTGTTGACGCAGTGACCTTTTTACATCTCTTTTAGACTAATGCTGCTATCATTCTGCAGCATAGCACCATCAGAATTTGTTGCATCATGTAACAAACTCTGGTGAGCTGCCACTGTTTGGTAGCATTCGGTTAGTGTCATGGACACATAGTGACTATAACTTTAATCACAATATTTGTGCTGAAAGGGCAGGGACTTACAGAATGGTGCTGGAAACTATAACATATTCTTACAGCCATTTGGAAAGCCCATGCATTTGTTATACAGAAGTCATCTCATTGTATTACTAAAATTTTGTTTCTGCGTGTGTCTTGGTGATACAAAATAAAATGTTATCATTTTGCATTAATGATTCAATTGAATTTTGTAGCACGGACGTTTAAATAAGCATTTACAATAATATAGCCCTCATTAAAAGTGGAGAGCATTTAGTCTCACGTCCATTTCTTTTATTCATTGCATATTACACCTTTTATTGTTATCTACACATGTTTATTACAGCATGTGCAATCTTTCACAAAAAAAAAAATTGCAAATTCAAACTCTTATTGGGATGCCTCCTTTATTTTTTTTTTTAGTGGCAAGCTGACATCGCCCAAATGGAAAACATTCAAGGGACTGAAGTTGCGTCTGAAGGACAAGATTCGCCTGAACAACATCATCTGGCGAGCTTGGCACATGCAGTGTGAGTTGTCCTGTTTGCTAAGGCAAAAGATGCACCGTTTGCATGATCCTTTTTCTGTATTTTTTTTTTCTACCACGTAAAGGCGAAATGAACGAATAAATTGCTGGTAACATGCACCAGATGACTGCAGTATTGATGTTTGAAGTCTCTGCTGTGCCAACGCGTTCAAGGAGGCAGAATAAAAAACACCCTGCTCTCTTTGGCTACATTACTTGGCAGCACAAATGCACTGCTCCAACATTTCAAAAAAAAAAAAAGAAAGAAAAGACAATCTCTAAACACTTGCATGCAAGGTGTAATACCAACCAATCCACACACCCGCCGTGGTTGCTTAGTGGCTGATGTTGTGCTGCTAAGCACGAAGGCCCAGGATTGAATCCTGACTGCAGCGGTTGCATTTAGATAGGCGTGAAATGCAAAAACACCTGTGTATCTTGCATTGAGTGCACATTAAAGAACCCAAAGTGGTGAAAATTAATCCGCAGTCTCCCACTACAGCATGCCATAATTGTGTCATGGTTTTGGCTCATAGAACCCCAGAATTAAATTCATTTAATTTAAACCACACAAAGCCAGAAACAAATACAAAACTTACAATTTCGTATGATTCCACAGCGTACACAGCTGAAAAAAAAAAGACAGTAGTGCAGCAGAACTTTGTCTATTCAATAAATAGTTGTAGTATGCAAGACAAGAAATTCAGTCTGCTGAATAAAGAGTGCATTATAGTACAAAGGTAGGAAAGGAAAAGGTGTTTGTCAAAGGCCAATCGTCACTGCAAAATTGGTGTTAAAGAGACCTCTGTAACATTCTGAAGTCTTTCCAGTTGAAAGTAAATTAGCCGTATACCAAGGCTGTAGTGTGAGTGAAATACTGCTATTAGGCTCTTGCTGTACTGTCTGAACTGCTCAGATGAACTAGTAAGGAGACATGGAAGAGGGCACACAGACACTGCTACACACCAGCTACATTGATACACACTCAGCTTAGGAAACAAAGAGAAAACTGCAGTATACATGGTTTTCCAGCTTATGTTAGCCAAGCTCTTAACAAGAAAACGGGTGCAATATGAGACCTACAGTGTTCAGTCAACAGTCCCCTTCCCCCGCTACACTAATTTTGTTGTAATAATTAGCTGGCGAAGTGTAAAAATCAATTGAAAACTCAGTGCCTTCCGCTCTGTGAAGAAGGATGACCAGCAAAGCCGCGTATCTGGGCCCCTTAATGGCAAACTGGACCTTCGCTGCAGGTCGGCCCGGTATTGCACTATCTCCGGGATCGGCGCATGTACGGGGCGAGCTTAACGCCTGCTTCAACTCTGCTGCGGGTCAGCCTGGTATTGCACTATCTTCGGTATCGGCCTACGTATGGGGAGTGCTTAACGCCTGCTTCACCTCCGCTGTGGGTTGGCCCTGCATTGCACTTTCTTCGGGATTGGCTCATGTATGGGTAGTGCTTAATGCCTGTTTCAACTCTGCTGAAGGTTGGCCCTGCATTGCATTATCTTCGGGATCGGCCCGCATGGTGACATTTTATTCTAGTAGGGCCATGCCAATCATGGAACGTACCCGACGGCACGAACACAGTTGACATCTGACGCTGGAGGAGAAGGCTCGAGTTTGGTGTCGACCCATGGACACAATCCTGAGGGAACTAGCCCTTAACAGCTTCGCTGTAAAATTAAATTAAATTCTTGGGTTTTACATGCCAATACCACCATCTGCTTATGAAGCTCACAGTAGTGAGGGGCTCTGGATCAAAGGGACTGACAACCAATTTTTATGATACCCATTTTTTTTTAGTGCGACATAAAGTTTATTCGCAAAGCTTATGGTGCAACAGTAACCCTTTGAGTGTCCATTCATACTGCGGTGACGCAGAAAACACTGTGGAACACTTATCAGAATTTTTCTATCAGCATTGAGGACATATTCGTGCTCAAGAAACATGGTGGAAACAGTGACAGGTGAGCACGATAGCAATTATACACTGGCATTGGTGACAAGCAGACAAATGCGGCTCTAGCTGTAAGAAAGTAATATTTTGGTTATCAAGTTGGTGTTCCTGCAGTTCATGTTTTGTGAAGTGGTGCATTATTTTTACAATAATAGGTGGTATCCGAATCTATGCCCAGTGACAGCTCCTTTCAAGAAAAACAAACTGATCTCAAAGGCCATGCATGCACCAGGCCTTTTTTTTAGCCAGGCCAAGCTGAATGGTAGGATTACCCAGTAGTGTTGTTATTGCACTGACCATTCACGGCACAATTTGTCGATGGCATTTTGGATCTCACAGAGTCCACAGAACTCAGGCTACTAAATCGTGCGTGTACAACATACCCTAACGTGCGCCGCAATGCATTGAATAGCTCCACTCGTTACCGTAAAGGCAGTGTCGCTTGTATGCATGCACTTTCTTTACTACGTAGTATGTATAAAATAAAGTGCAGAAACCTAATTATATACAAACTGTAATTTTAAGCAATAAGTATGTCGTACTTAATAACAACCGGCTTACGTACAGTAATCTCATATGCAACATCCGAAGTGCCAAGACTTCACCGCCAGGCTGCACCACTTACTGGTTTTTGAGACTTTCTTTGCCAATTCAAAATTATAATTCCTACTTAAATTGCTAACAGCGTGCTAGATTCTGTCACTTTGAATCATAGTCATTTTGTTTCCATCAACGTATTATAACACATTCTGGCCAGTTATCAGTTTCTTTAATTGCCTGGGTTTCTTTAACGTTCACCTAAATCTTAAGTACAGAAGCGTTTTTGCATTTCACCCCCAACGAAATGTGGCCACTGTGGCAGAGATTAAGCCCGCGACCTTGAGCTCAGCAGTGCATACCTGCTAACTCTTGAAGTTTTCATAGTTTATGAATTTTGGGCTTATTCTACAATTTTATGTATTTTGCATAAAGCTAACCCAAAATTAGATTCTGTTCACATAAACAGTTTTCTGTTCACATAAACAACGACAGGGCCACCCCTGTCGTTGTGCACTATGAGTAAAGTGCAGAAAAAGTAATCATGCAGGACAGAGTAAACTCTGAAAATGAATGAATGGGGTGTTTACTTTTCAATACCAGCATTCCTGTTGAAAGTAACCTGCTTAATTCAAAAATTCAAAAGCCAAATAATCTGTGTACTATAGTTAGCCAGCTATAGTACACAAAAATTACCCTGGTGTCAGAAGACTGGTGATCGACCACCATGAGTATTATAATCATACCAGATGGTTTTGTAGTTAAACATACTGGCTAGCATTAGCTGGGACACCCTGTATGTGCCTTTATTTTGTGTAACATGTTTGTATGCCCTGTCATTAGCTGCTCATGAATCACCAGCTCCCTAGAGCAGACCCATTAGCAACCAGGAAGCTTTGCAAATGGTAGCATGAGGTTAACTGAGTTGTGCTGTGGTAATCATCCAATTTAGATGTTTGTTCCATGAAGGGGAATGCATGACTCAACGAGCATGACTCTATACATTGATGTCTTTTTTAAAAATCTTTTATAACATAATCATCCTATACCACAGTAACTTACAATGACTTTATTAACCAATCATGGCATTCTTTGGCCATACTTGGCCCTTGCGCCACAAATACCTACATGTCATCAAGGTTTACTCAAAGTATAAAAATTTGCTTGTTGGCTCTGCTCTGCTCTTAGTTAAAGTAGTTTTTCATTATGTAATCTTAAAGAAGTTAAGTGATTTTGCACTGTGGTCTGATCTGAGCTTGAGCATACCTTCACAAGTTTTAATTACATACAGCTCAAGAACCATTAAGAATTGACGTATCTAGAGCCATTGGCATGTTAAATAAACTAAGATCACTCCTCCCGTCTGAAGCTAAATGCAAAATCTACTATGCACTTGTGCACTCACGTCTGATGTTCTGCTTCCTGGTATGGGCAACAACAACCAAGACAAGCCTTAATATTCTTTTATCATTGCAAAAGTGAGCTATATGAGTAATTGGAAACGTCCCCTACACTGAAAGCTCTGCATCATACTTTACGAGATATAGCATACTTCAGATAAAACAATTGTTGAAAGAAAAACTATCTCTGGAAGCCCTGTGCCATTACTGTGCAAACAGAATAAATTTTAAGGAAACTGATCAAGTTAAGCAGACCCCTTATGAACTATGACAGAGTTTAGTAGATAAGACCATATCATGCACAAATTATGGTTTACAGAGGTTATCCTCACAAATACCAGAACTCCTCATTGAGTACCCTTACATATTACACTTAATAAACTCGAGTCTCCCCGCCACAATTCAAGAAGCAAGTTAAAGCCCTTTTTCTATTTGAGCAGTTGTGATATTTTAACCCCTGAGCCAATTCTCGGATTAGTCTTGCGTATTTTGTTGTATTTCATTGTGTATTATGTGGATTTATTTCATTATGTGTGTGCATTGTGTATTAGGTTTAATTTTCATTGATTTCGTTCCGTAAAAGGAACTGTATATTTCACTGTATTTGCATTGGCGTATTGTATCTGGGTCGCCATATGAGGTGTAATCATCTGTAAATAAGATTTGCTGTATGCGCTGTCAAGGTGGCATAGTCTAGTCAAGCTCTGTCCGGGCCTTTTGCTGTGCCTCCTGAGCCAATTTGTATGAAGTTGTCTCAAATAAAAGAGAAAGAAAGCCTAAGTTATGAATTCCCATCAGTGATGAGCTGGAGCAACAGATTTATATGGCACATCCTGTGTATCATAGCAGCTTGTGTTTGGAATCACGTAAGCTGTATGCACTATCTGTATGCACTGTCATTCTCTCTTGAAGGTAAAATTGTTATATGCAGTAGTCTCAAGATATTATTGTTCTCGTAGATTGATACATACAACACACTGTGCAGTGCTGATATCGTGTCATTTTCATGCTTATTAATTCTACTATTAAAAGCAAACTGTTAGTGGAAAATGTCAATATTCCTGAAGCTGCCACTACTTGTATTAAGGTCTAGTTTTGTGTGCAGCTGTACATTCTTTAAGCATTAATAAATGCAGATTTACTTGTGGAACGATGCATGCTTCTTCATAGCTCCATTGTTGTCATGGCAATTGCTCAACCCAAGATTTGCTAGAGTTTGCAGCATTAAATTTTTTCTACCAGATGGCTGTTATAGAAGCCATTAAATTGCTTTAACAGTTTATATGGCGCATGCTTATACACAACACATATCTTATTCAGTGTTGATAAATAAAAAGAAAGGAAGTGTAGTTGAAATCAATGAGATAATCACCAGTTCGAAAAGTTGTGACTTTCACTTATGCATGAAGCCAGGAAAGGCATTGCAACTCTTTTTGCTAATTTTCATCCTCCTTCCTTTATGTCCCTCGGGTACCAAAAGTGGTATAGTCAAGAAAGTATGTCTTGTACGTTGTCATTGAGACTTTGGACACTGTGGACTCCCATCCCTTGTCGAGGCTGTACAAGCCCTGTCATTGCGATGCTGTTTTGTCATGTAGAGATGTAATGAAAGAATTGACAGCCACTTAAGTATCCTTACATGATTTGAATGTGAAAGCATGATGACTTCTCTAGTTAATTGGTTACGTTCATAATATGTGACATCATACATCATCATGTGTCCTTCAGAACTCTACCTTAATCCACTTTGCTCTAATTTGAACCAATATCAATCCACCTTAATCCATCTTAACCCACCTTAAGCCATATTGTTCTAATTTGTGCCATCCTTAATTCACTTTAATTCACCTTCATTCACTTCACCTTAAGTCACCTTACTCTAACTTGTTCTCACTTTAATTCTGTATTACTACTGACTGCATACAAGACGCTGATGATGCCACTGATTATGATTGTTTTTGTTACTATTCGTTGTGGACAACTCTGGCTTTTCTGCCTCATG
Organism: Dermacentor variabilis; assembly: GCF_050947875.1. NCBI lineage: Eukaryota > Metazoa > Arthropoda > Arachnida > Ixodida > Ixodidae > Dermacentor > Dermacentor variabilis. The sequence continues at coordinate 23,708,592 of NC_134570.1, read as the reverse complement.
GGACATATAATGATTTAGCATTAATAATTTGAATGGCATGTTTACAGTGCTGCAGCAAGGTTAAGCATACAAATAGGATACACTGTTCCAGCTATAATCTAAGCTCAAGAGGAGGCTGCATGATCATTGGAGTTTGAAAAACATTGAGGTTCAAAGCTAGCTTTCTTATTTATCTCAGTGGCTATGTCATTGTACTGCTGAGCATAAGGTTGCGCCGCAGGTCCAGTCCGAACCATGGAGGATGCATTTCAATTCGAGCAAAATCCAAAAACGCTTGTAGACTTAGATTTATGTGTACATTAAAGAACTCCAGGTGGTCAAAATTCATCCAGAGTCCCGCAAGGGCCCTTTCATTATCAGATTGGAGTTTTGGCATGTAAAACCCCAGAATTGCAACTTAGTTTTCAGTGAAATGTGTATGACAGCAGGCTTGAAGTATGCACAGCTCGAGCATTAACATGGCGAGTGTTAAAGTTGGGGGCAGTTGTCCTGAATTAATGCAATTTACTCATTAAGGAGTGCGCAATAGAAGTCGGTGGTAACGCCGTTAGACAGGAAACCAGTAAGCTATCGCAGGAGACGAAAGATCTGATCAAGAAACGCCAACGTATGAAAGCCTCTAATCCTACAGCTAGAATAGAACTGGCAGAACTTTCTAAGCTAATCAACAAGCGTAAGACTGCGGACATCAGGAACTATAATACGGATAGAATTGAACAGGCTCTCAGGAACGGAGGAAGCCTAAAAACAGTGAAGAAGAAACTAAGAATAGGCAAGAATCAGATGTGTGCGTTAAGAGACAAAGCCGGCAATATCGTTACTAATATGGATGAGATAGTTCAAGTGGCTGAGGAGTTCTATAGAGATTTATACAGTACCAGTGGCACCCACGACGATAGTGGAAGAGAGAATTGCCTAGAGGAATTCGAAATCCCACAGGTAACGCCAGAAGAAGTAAAGAAAGCCTTAGGAGCTATGCAAAGGGGGAAGGCAGCTGGGGAGGATCAGGTAACAGCCGATTTGTTGAAGGATGGTGGTCAGATTGTTCTAGAGAAACTGGCCACCCTGTATACGCAATGCCTCATAACCTCGAGCGTACCGGAATCTTGGAAGAACGCTAACATAATCCTAATCCATAAGAAAGGGGACGCCAAAGACTTGAAAAATTATAGACCGATCAGCTTACTGTCCGTTGCCTACAAAGTATTTACTAAGGTAATCGCAAATAGAATCAGGAACACCTTAGACTTCTGTCAACCAAAGGACCAGGCAGGATTCCGTAAAGGCTACTCAACAATAGACCATATTCACACTATCAATCAGATGATAGAGAAATATGCGGAATTTAACCAACCCTTATATATAGCTTTCATTGATTACGAGAAAGCGTTTGATTCAGACGAAACCTCAGGAGCCATGGAGGCATTGCGGAATCAGGGTATAGACGAGCCGTATGTAAAAATACTGAACGATATCTATAGCGGCTCCACAGCCACCGTAGTCCTCCATAAAGAAAGCAACAAAATCCCAATAAAGAAAGGCGTCAGGCAGGGAGATCCGATCTCTCCTATGCTATTCACAGCGTGTTTACACGAGGTATTCAGAGACCTGGATTGGGAAGAATTAGGGATAAGAGTTAATGGAGAATACCTTAATAACTTGCAATTCGCTGATGGTATTACCTTGCTTAGTAACTCAGGGGACCAATTGCAATGCACGCTCACTGACTTGGAGAGGCAAAGCAGAAGGGCGGGTCTAAAAATTGATCTGCAGAAAACCAAAACAATGTTTAACAGTCTCGGAAGAGAAAAGCAGTTTACAATAGGTAGCGAGGCACTGGAAGAGGTAAAGGAATACATCTACTTAGGACAGGTAGTGACCGCAGATCCGGACCATGAGACTGAAATAATCAGAAGAATAAGAATGGGCTGGGGTGCGTTTGGAAGGCATTCTCAGATCATGAACAGCAGGTTGCCATTATTCCTCAAGAGAAAAGTGTATAACAGCTGCGTGTTACCAGTACTCACATATGGGGCAGAAACCTGGAGGCTTACGAAAAGGGTTCTGCTGAAATTGAGGACGACGCAACGAGCTATGGAAAGAAGAATGATGGGTGTAACGTTAAGGGATAAGAAAAGAGCAGATTGGGTGAGGAAACAAACGCGGGTAAATGAGATCTTAGTTGAAATCAAGAAAAAAAAATGGGCATGGGCCGGACATGTAATGAGGAGGGAAGATAACCGATGGTCATTAAGGGTTACGGACTGGATTCCAAGGGAAGGGAGGCGTAGCAGGGGGCGGCAGAAAGTTAGGTGGGCGGATGACATTAAGACGTTTGCAGGGACAACATGGCCACAATTAGTACATGACCGGGGTAGTTGGAGAAGTATGGGAGAGGCCTTTGCCCTGCAGTGGGCGTAACTAGGCTGATGATGATGATGATGACTCTTTAAGAGCCACTCCACAATGCTTGGAAGACCCTAAAGCATAATGTTAAAGGAGTGCTGACATGACATTTTCAGCTTTTTATCTTTTGCATTAGGTGAAGCTTTAAGCTCTTTAAATACTAGATATACTTGCAAGCATAAGAGTGTCCTGAATATTTTACTATAATTCTTGGTCCTACGAACCATTTTCAGTTTAGGTACCCAGGTGGTAGATCATCATGCCTGCCACATGCATGTGCAGCCAGAAGAAATATGCATAGTGCTTGCTTATTTATTTATTTATTTATTTATTTATTTATTAAAATATCCTACTTGGCCTTATTGCTGCACAACATCAGCGAATCTTGCTCTGAGTCATGATGTCTTGATAACGTATAATGCCAGGTCTGGCATTTCAAAAAAAAAAACTTTAGTATCAAATTAACATATCTCATAATTGCTTCCCAACCTTCACACTTGCTAAGTGTAACTCTTTTGTATATGTGGTGCATGCGGCAGAGTTTCTACAACTTCAAAAATATGTGTTGTGTACTCCTTTAAGGTGCGTAGCTGACAACAACATAAATAAGGGCAGAGATTTATTCTGTTTCTTTCATTGTGATCCGTAAGGTCAGGCTTAGAGTGATAATTATATTAGCCAGATATATGCAGGCACTTTTTCATTGTTGCACAAAAATTCTTTGAAATGACCTCTTTAAAAAATATATGTATATTAGTGAGGTAACTGACTCATTATTTTGAATACAGACACTTGTTTTCAAAGTATGTTAAGCCTCTGGTTTATTCCTTCTTCATCCAGTTGTGGCCAGAAGAAGTCCTTATGTGTGCCAGTTTGCATCGCCACTTGAAGGAGACACTCACAACAAACCTGAGGCAAGTGTCTTATTTACATTTTGTGGCAGTACACACTTGTGCAGTGCTACTATGGCTGCTGCTTGTGCAAAATGGTAGGCAGTCATAAACTAAGCAGCAAATCAATGTCTCATAAGGAATGACGTCAATGCAGATGATATTTTAGTTTGTTTTAATAGGTCTACTTGCCTTTTACTTGTGAGAGTCATGCATAAAAATAATTCATAATTTTCAAATATCTGTAGATAGGTATCTGTGTTCGACAAAACATGTGACACTTGATGCCTGTGATCTTATTCGTGAAAAAGTCAATTAAGTGCGCGATTAGGTTTAAAGTCATTGTTATACATTACTTGCTACACAATCGTTAGAAAATATTGTTGTGATTGAGTGTATTTTCACATGCAGTATGACAGATACGACCTTCTCTACGCAATGTCCTTGCTTCATAGTTGGCCGTATAGTTTGGTTGGTAATAAGCGCTGCACATATTTGTATTTGAGTTTATTTTTTTCTTCATAGTGAAGTGTCACCTTGTCTATTCATCCGCAACAAGATAAGTACTTGCTATAGCAGTTGCGAGCGTATGCCGCCTGAGTTTGAACCTTGTATTCACATTTGTCTTTTCTGTTGTCACTTGCTTTATGGCGTTTGTTTTGTTTATTCTGGCTATACTTCTTGTTCCAAGTTTATGGCCCTCGTGATGGTTGTCGTCGCCACTTGCGTTGCCTATTCTGATAGCAGGGGACACTTGTGTCGTTCAATCGTGTACCCAGACTTATCTTGCTTTTGTAATCCTTTTTATTCATTTTTCCTGATAACTCTTTGCCGCTGTTTTCTTCTGGGCTCTGCATGAACGTGATGTTTCCAGTCTGCTCCTGCATATGGTAAATGCTTCCGCAAACGCCTTAACTTGGCACCAATTTCTGTCTGGGACTGGCCCATCTTGGCTTGGGTCATTGCGACACCCTTCCTGATCCTGGAACGTTGCTGCACATGGGATGCGTGAGCTTGCAAATGTGGAGATGTACACAACCTGTGTTCCTGTACATTTTGACTACAACCCATGGTTCTTGCATAACATTTGTTTTGATAAGCAACAAATAAAGGGGCTGGCAGTGTGAGTCAGTATGGGACAGCATTTTATAGCTGTCTCCTGGAATGATCTACTGGGATGCGCCACGCCTTAGTTTTGCGTATATCTTTGGGCTGAGTTTTGTGCAAGACAGTGTGTTGCAGATCCGTTAATGAATGGGAAAAAAGTTGTATTGCTACCTCCAACCCCTTGGAGGCACACATCTTCATGACAATTTTGCACTTCTTTTTCTAATGTTGGAAAGTAGCATGCACTTCCTTGAAAGCACTTTTACTTCTTCTTTCTGGGGCATTATGGCATGTCTCAGCTTGTGAATTTACATGTATGTTCTGGTGATGTGAGAGATTACATGTATAATGGGTTTTTGTAGTTGATTTTTGAAGCTCGAAATGTTTGAAAGTGCGAACATACAACAGTGACATATGTGGTTTCTTAAGGTGTTGTATTAATCATTTTATGAGGACCCTCCTAATACTAATTCTGGCACATTTCTTGTGGAATCTTGCTTCACCTAGTTATGGCAAGAAATTTCTTAAAGCATTTATTAGAATTAAGATTGATGGATTGCTAGTGACAGACAGATTCCCCAGATTACTTTTTGCAAGAAGTTTATTACATTGCTCACAACGAAGATTTGTATAATGCAGAGCCTGTCACGGCTATAATGCATCCAAGCATGAGCTGAAGGAAGGCATGAAAAGTGCAACACAGACCTACTTTCTTATTCGAGCTGCTCTTGCTGCAGGCCATTGTCATGGAGGGCAAGTACTGGAAGCGCAACTTCAGCAACATCACCGCCGAGTACAAAAAGTGGAGAATGTTCTTCTGTAAAAAGAACTCGCGGTTTAGGACTGCAGATGACTCCAGCACTGTGAGTAATGTCATATTGAGTAATTTATATTCAGTAAATGTTGTCAGAAGCTTGCACAGCTGTGCTTCCATTTTCTGATATCTACAAGACTAAAGGCTTGCTGTGAAAAATTTTATTGCATCAGAAGCTACATCTTTTCCTCTGATCATTTCACTTAGGTGCTATTCTAAACCACAGCATAAATAATATTGTTTGTCTACATCATGCCTTCTCACACACTGGGAATGTTTCATGTGGCAAAAAATAAAGAGAGTACTGTATATGTAGAATTCTTTCTTGAAAATTGTGACAATGTGAGCGCTGCTGTACTGTTATAGCTGGTGCTTCTGTGCATAGTTGCAACCTGTCATCAGTCTTGCAGTTTTCTTGCAGATAAGTTCATCTATAGGGAAATATTGCAGCCATACAACAGCGCAGTTCATTGTCATAGCTCTGCCATGTGAGAATTTCGCTCCTGTACATTTTTTGTACATTAATATGGCTGAGTGGGTCATTGCAGAATCCTGTAGACTTGGACCTTCGTTGGCTGTCTCATGGCGGTTCAATAGACGAAGACTTCTTTATGGACCTCTCAGAGAGTCTCTTCAGCAGCCTAAATCAGCCATTTGACTTCCCAAACCCTAGGGAAATAGGTAAGCTTGTGTTGCTTTCGTGGAATTGGTCTTTTTCACATGGCCAACTGCCTGTTGCCTACACCACCATCTTTAGCATTCAGCATCGGCACACATCAAGCTGTTTCGTGTGGCTGTCTGTGATGTGCATGGTGTGCATAGCAGTTAAATGCTGCAGGTACTTGCATGCCCATTGTTACAAACCACAAGCATATGACAGTGGTTTCACAGTACTTAGAAATATTTAACGAGATTATTTGGGGATTTTGAATGCCCTATGACCTCACATACTTCAAATGGTGAGAATGATGTCTTTCATGAAATATTTGGTATTCTAGATATTCCACCCCATTTTTAAATTTAACGATTTACAAAACTTTAGACTTTCTTGTAACGTTTGGCAGACTAGCTGTCTTTAAAGGCTAGACCCCATGAGCATGTGCCCGACAGCGACGAGCAACGGCTTCGAGCGACGGATCGGGCCGTCGCTTGAACAGATCGTTCGGTTCTGCAAATCTAGAATTTGTCGCTCGTTGCCCGGAAGTGCTATAAGCGACTAGCCAATAGCACGAAGCCGGAACTGGATGTACATAACTGAAGTATTTCCACTTGTCACATGGAACGAGCAAACAAATGAATTTTTATATGTGCAAAGAACCTACTGGAAGACCTTCAGAAATATTTTATGCTGCTTTCTACAGTAAAACCTGTCAACTTAAGTTAATAAAACACGTGTCATGTTGGTTTCGGCGCCTACATTGCTGCCCTCATACCGGCAACAGTGGGGAGACTTCGCTTGAAGTCATCGCTCGCTCGCATGGGGTATGACTTGCAGGCGACGAAGCGAACGCGACAGCCATCTTCATCGCGTCGCTTGTTGCTGTTGCACGCAAGATCACTTGCATGGCGTTTATACTTAAGACAAATTCATTTCAGTAATTAATCTACTTATTCACTCCCTATGTTCTGACTCTGAGCAGTTGCATGCTCTGCACATTCTTCAACCAGGTTCATGTAGTTTCAGTGCACTCGCATGCCACCTGATCACTTTGTTAGTGGCAATAAGTCTGTGAAAATATGTCTTGAAGCGGAATCAAATATTAATTTATTAACGACATATAAATAAAACATGTTCAATATAGTTTCCAAACACTATCCAAGGCTTTCAATAAGTTTCTGAGCATCAAGGATGGATTTATGTTATATTGATTAGATTTTACATACACAAGAATGCTCTAAGTCGTCTAAGCAAAGGAGCAGCCAAATACTACTGCATCGTGTCTTCTTCTTCTTCTTCTTCTTCTTCTTCTTCTCCTTCTTCTCCCACTGCACTGGCTAGCCACTGGCTCATTAAGTACTGTATGTACTTAATGTATGAACCAATTCGGGACACGCTATACCATGCGTCGACAAAATCAGAGTCCTGGGTATGATTGTAGGGATAAAGACGTCAATGCCTCTACGGTTCAGAAGCTCGTCACCAAAACCAACAATGCTATCGAGCTCATCAGAAGAATTGCCAATAGACACAGGGGCCTCAAGGAATATAATCTCATCAAACTCATACACGCGTTCGTCACTTATCACATCGCATACATTGCGGCAATGTTCAATTAGTCACAATCCGAAAGAGACAGACTTAATCCCCAAATCAGAAAGGTCACCAAGCAAGCCCTCGGCATTCCAACTAGCTCTAGCAACGGGAAACTGGGGCACCTGGGCATGCACAACACCCTGGAAGAAATTGCCGAAGCCCAGCAGCGCGCCCAGCTTGCTAGGCTTTCGATGCCGCCTTCGGGGGGTGCGCGGTCCTAGGGAAGCTAGGCTTTGCTCAAGGAGAAATAGAAAAAGACTTTGCGGACCTCCCATGGGACATCCGCACCAAGATCACGGTCTGACCTATACCCAGATACGTACACCCCGAAAACAACAAGGGCAGACGACAAGCGAGAGGACAATTCCTCCTTAACCAAGCTTAGGCGAACCGCGAACGCTCAGCTTTTGTGGGCGCGACGGCATACATGGGAAAGAAAGCATACATGGGAAGAAAGCAGTGGCGGTTGTGGACGGCCGCGGATCCACAAGATATGCAGCCACGGTAATTGCAAGGAAGCCTGAACAGGCCGAACAGGTTGCGATCGCTGTTGCGCTCACCGACGACAATCTTTCCCATATCTACAGTGACTCCATAGCCTCTATCAGAGCTTTCCGAAAGGGCACGGTCTGCGCACAGGCCCTCAGAATTGTTACAAAGAAAGAGATTAAGAACCACGTCATATACTGGTTCCTGGCCCACTTAGGACCAAAGATCGGTGACCCCCAACCTTAATGAGGCGGCACACGAGGCTGTGCGCGCCCTTACAGACCGCGTGGCTTCACCCGACCACTCGGAGGACTAGGACACCCACTATATACAATGAAATCACTAAACACTACTACTTACAACGTAGAGAGTATATCATGCCACACCGCACGCTCACTCGAGCTCAAGCGGTTACACTCAGAATGCTACAAACAGACACATACCCCACGCGAAACAGACTACACCATTACATGCCTGAGCTCTGCGACAAGTCTTATTGCACCAAGTGCAATACATCCCTTAACGTATATCATTTACTCTGGCCGTGCTCGCAAGCTCACATAAACTCCAAACTGGACAAGCGCAAGTTTGAAAAAGCAATCCGGAGCGAAGAACTCGCTCCCCAACTCTGGGCCATCCAGCAGGTCCACAACGCCGCCGGGAAACTTAACCTCCTGGTTCTGTCGTGGGAGACGCTCACTCTATGAGAGCCCAAATCTCTCGTGGCCTGCAGGACCTTGAATAAAGTTGATTTCCTTCCTTCCTGCTGTATGTCAGAACTTAAAAACAATTAATGAATGCAAATGAGACTAAAACACTCTTGATAAAACAGATTTTGGAATGAACTGGACATTAGGTCAAATTGTATTTTGGCACTATTTAATTCTTTTCCACATCTTCATTTTTTTCGTTGTTCTTGTGGTCTTATGGCAGTAATTATGGTTTCGGCTGGTAATTGTGCACACTTATGCTTGTCCGTCTGACAGCTACAAGGGCTGGCATAGCTGATTTCATCCAGCCAGGCCTCATCCAGCTGCAGCCAGCATTTGATGACTTTATGGACACGCTGGAACCTCTGTCAGGTGAGTGACCAACTTAAATGCATCTTCTAGAGGGGATTTGCTTAGTTCTGCTCCCTTTGCTCTTTCCTTTCCAACATTCAGCTCCCCACTTCCCCCCCCCCCCCTCTTTGATTTTACTCAAAGCCGCTCCTTTATATGAAATGAAAGGCTGTTTTTCTTTACCCTGTAGAAATTGATGACTCAAAATTACAGCTGCTTGTGTCTTGTGTCACAGTCTTGTGTTGGAAGTTGTATGGTCTCAAGTGGTCTCATGGGACAAAGGAATGACAACACAGCAGTGGAAACAAAAGGGAATTTATTGCACTTTCTAAAAATAAGCAAGCTAACTAGCACATACGAGCAAACAGGAAAGCGTCCGTGGGTCGGTCCTGCAGAGCACCCCGCTAAGCGTGCATGTGGTCCATTTGCGTGCGTCAAGTTCCTGCAGCCAAATACAGTGAAACCTCATTAAACCGTAGTTGGCCGGATGGAGCTCAGAAAAAGTATGCACTAAACGGCTGTACTGCTTAACCAAAATAGCATGAGATCACCCACTTGCCTGTCAAAAACGGAACTTGGAGAGAGTGTGATGAAAGGGGAAAAAACATGCAGTATTTATTTGCTTTGTGCGACAAAATTGTTATTTTCGTTTGATGCCGCGGTGTCCTAGCAGTGACAACAGTGGCTTCAAACTTGCTGAAGCTGTGAGCCAGCTTTTCAGCCAGCCCCCTCTTCTCGGCAGACACTCACATGGCAGATTCCTCGTTGGCGTTACATATTCTCTGTGCACAGGCGCGGTAGCGTTGCAGAAGTCGTGAGGCACCTTTTCATTGCAGGGTGCTGTTTTCGTCGCGACGATTGCATTTATGAGGCTGACGTAACATACAGCTTCTGCCACTGTTGGGCCTGAATCGTCCCCTGTCGCTTTCCGTGTAGTCCTTATCACTATCGCTCGGCGACACTTTGGCAACAACAGAGGCAACAATGGCGAAAAGTCGAACCTCATAGCCCACGTCTCTTTATGGTTGCAGCAGCGCTGCCGAGCAACTTCTTCGCATTCCAAATGCCACACACCGTAGTCAACAGTAGACCCATGTCGTGTGCCAGAACCGACTTCTTGCGCCACATTCAGTAGCACAAACGATATCTAATTTTTCTTCTAGCTAAGCACCCGGTGTCTTTTATATCCGAGATTCGGCATGACGCGAGTTCTCGCTTGCACGACGCCACAATGCTCTCTGGCACGGCGCCGAAATGATGTTGATGTTGATGGGACTTAACGGGCAAACGCACAGGGTGCTTGGAGGCCGTTGTGCTGATTTCCGAGGCTTGTTGTTCTGCCAGGCCACCCGATGGAGGCGATGCACCGCCATGTTTGCGCGACGAAAAGTGGAAACGCTACGTGTTAACTGATACGTATGCAATAAGCTGGTACGGTTTATGCGGATACAAAACACATTATGTTCAATGCCCGCTGAGTCAGGGACTTGACTTTACTACTTTTAAAACGAAACTGCTGTTTAGGCGGGTACGGTTTAATGAGGTTTTACTGTAGGAGGATTTCCTTTTGCGTCCAAGTATTCCAGCCGTCAGGTGGCGTTAGCACTGGAACACTCATGCCATCTCTTGCGCTACTGCGCAACTACTGACCATCAGCGCTGCACCTGCTATGTGGGGATGCCGGATTCCCACAGTGAGAGCCATGCGGGGAAAACAATGTTGAGTCAAGCATCCCCACATAGTCAAGTGTCACAAGTCTAGCATCTTTCAGAAAAGGCACCCAGGTTGGCAGAAAGATTTTATATTGTCACATAAGAATAATTACTGTTAACAGTTTTTCATTCACATGTTTTTTATACTTTGCTCATTCTTAAGGTCTGAATTATATAAATCTCAGATAATAACTCTGGAAGTTTACTTTTGCTTAACGTATAAATTGGCTAACTTTTATGACACAGGCGAAAATGGTTCACTAGTTGAATTTTCAGAGGCTGTAGGCAATACAAGAATCATGCAAATGTGGTTTGTGTGAAAGCCAAGTTGTTTATGTTGTGAAGCTGCGTTTGATATGCCATTCAATTTTTGTCAGTTTGCGTGCATATTATAAGTACACCATCTTCTTGTAGATTACTTCAACTCAAAGCTTCCAACACTGCCGGAAGAAAGCTCTCTCAGCACTGAAGGTGCTCCTGTTCAGGTTAGCACTTCTTTACTTATACGGTTGAACCCACTTATAACAATATCAGTTTTACATATCAGATATAGCAAGGAGCAGCTGATGCACAGTCAACTTTTGTATGTGTTCTATGGTACAATAAACCATTTACTATAATGCTCCCATGTCGCATATTTTTTTAATAACAATTAAATATGGCTGCAGGCTGTGGGCTTCGAAAGGAAAAAAAAATCTGAAAGAAAAAGAAAAAGATAAGCCACATTGCCACATCCCCTGTGCTGTGCACCTGCACGGCACGCCTTAATTGCTCCTCTCCTGTCTCCTTTCCATCCTTGGGAGGGGGACTGGAGAGGAGCAGCATGTCAAGCAAGCAAGTTAAGTGCACTTACTCAGAGTGCACTTTGGGATTTTGAGTGGCACTTTAGGCTACTGCTAAAAGGGAAAACAGACTGCACTAGCAGTTAAAAAAAAATGGTGTCAGACAGAGAGCGCGTTTTTTGAAGAGGTAGATTTTTAAAAAATTCTAAAAAGTGATTGTTTTACACTGTATTATAAATAAAAAGAAACTTAATCCATTTTTCTCAACAAAAAATGAAAAGATTTTCTATTGTAAGAGTGTTGCAAATCAATGCCGGCCTAGACGAATGCCTAGCCAATCCAGAAAAACATGGTGGCTTGCAAAGATGTGGCATTTGATCCTGCTAGAACAGAATGTGAGCGAGTTCTGTGCTGATTACTTTGTTAAAAGCTGTTCAACAACCAAAATGAACTTCTGTGTCCTTTTTTTATGCATTACATTTTGTACCATTGAAACTGCTGGCGGCAAGGCTACGCACTTGGCCAGCAAAGTGCGTTCCGTGATTGCACTACGACTGGAGTGAACTCTTCTGCAAGTACACTCTACTTGCAACCTTTAGATTTGGGAATATGCACTTAAAGCAAGGGACACTCTCCGCAAATTCACTTAAATTGCCTGCTTGACCTGGGGTATAAAGTGTGCCATGCAGGCTGCTTGGTACAAAGGTCAGGTTGTGCAGCACAAAGCTGGGGAAGTGGCAAAGGGGCTCGCATTTTTTTTTCTTTTTCTAGATTTTGCTTTGATTTATAATGTGGCATGGGAACATTGTGGTAAGCAGTTTATTTTACCATAGAACACACATAAAAGTTGAGGGTAGGGTAGCTGCTCATTGTTACACAAGTATTGTTAAAACCTGTAATGCTATAAGTGGGTTCAACTGTGCTTTCTGTCTAAATAAGATGATTGAATGTTCGTCCCCTCTGTCTTTTTCCTTTAACCCGGTTTGAACAATTATTGGCTATAACAATGGAATTTTCTTAGCACTTGATTATTCTCATCAGTGGGTTTGACCGCAAATATTTTGCTTTCTTCAAATCGAAGTGCTGTGAACTTGCATGAGTTCAGCACTGCTTAATTGAGCTGTTCTACCAGTTCTTTGCGGGCATGAAATTGCTAATTCGATCTTGACATGTGAATAGGTTGGTTGATTCGAATAAGAAGGAATCAGTTGCAGTTATTCCCACAAACGCATTGGCCACACCTGATGCACAAGCATTATTTTTGCAACATTTGAAGTGCAGTGCAGCAGCCATGCACGGCACACATATGCATGGCATGGCAATGTGCTCTCTCATCTCATTTCTCTTGCCATTATCTCGCTGATTTTACCACGAAAATGTTGTGCATTTGTTTGGACTACTGTTGTAGCATTCACTATTAGGAAGGCATTGCCCTGTGCTCATGATTGCCTATGTATTGCCAAGTTTTAAGGCAGTTGCAGGAACTTGCCTAAAGGAATGACCCTTTGCTTTGCCTTGCTTTTTTTCCACCAGTGTGCATATTTAGTTCTTCATGCAAATACAATCAGTTGGAAGCCGGTGCCCCTTCACTTTCTGCCTGTTCATTATTTCCTAAATCTGTGTGTGCTGTGAACACTATTCAAATCGATGTTTTACATGCGTGAAGTTATATGTAATTTTGAAGGGCAATTACAATTTGTTATAACCATTAATTCATTATAGCCCATTTTGTTATAACGAGGTTAGTCTATATTTGCAGTGCAGTCCACCATTCAAGGGAAGGCATAGGCGTGTTTCTCAATTATAGGGCACTCCAGTATTGGGCGCCCACAAAAGCACCACAAATCCAAAGTCCTGAGGAAAACCGATGCCAACTACCCCACACCATTGGCTGCAGATCCATGCATTTGTCGAAAAGCTTTGACAACAGAGGAAACGACATGCACCAGAGTGAAAATTCACAATGGCGGCATTTATTGTTCGTTGTACACAATGCCAGCTAGTTGAAATACGAGGAACAGTTTCTCAATGAAACACTCTGGAATCGGAGGTTGTTCGGCTCATCACACAGGGATACCTAGTGAACGCTTTCCCATGTCGTAGTTGACGCCTAAGTCATCCAGAGATTACATCCTGTAAATGTAAGTATGCTCACAGGATCATGTTCACATCTGCAGCTGCTGTGCTCCAAAGCCAAGCACAAAGCACAGGAGCACTCGTGCCATCTCTTGTAATAGCTGCTTCATGGCAACACTGGTCCCTGCCAATGTGTATGTGCCATGTGGGGACGCCTAACCAAGAGACACGAGAGTTGTGTAGCGAAGACCAATGTCAAGGAAACGCAAGAGAGTCGAGCATCTCTGCAAGATTTACCACAAAAGGAGACTTCATTCACACCACGTTTGTGCGTTCACTTTAGCAGTGAGCCACACCATATTCCTGCCCAGAACGCAGTTGACCTCAAATAAGTTACCAAATTTTCTTTCTGCGTAAGCGTGCACCTGGAAGTTGAAGCTGAAGAGTATGTACGACATCTGCAGCACCTACCTTAATTTTAGACTGTATACCTAGGTCACAATATTTTTGCAATGGTACATATCTGTTATAGATTATGTCTCCTCTTAGTGTGCCCACAAGATATGTGGCCATAAGTCAGGCTGCAATACTTCCATGTGAAATACGTCTACAGCTGCTCAACCTGCAACTCCTCTCGGACTACCCTCCAACCATTTGAACTTAACGTTTACGGCATTTAAGCTGTGCTATAAAGAATGTTGATAAAAGTCAGTCTACTAGCCCTACTAAAATTTAACCAGGGATATTAAAATAGTGTGCTCTTTCCATTTGGTTCTATCTTTATCTAATATTCAAAAGATAGTTTTCTACTGGCGAGTTGCCACAGGCCTAGAAAGTAGCTAATGCAAAACCAATTCATAAAGGAGGTTCGAAAAAACAAAAACAAAATGATGTGACGAACTATGGCCCTATTTCACTTTCATCAGTTTCATGTAAGGTTATAGAGCACATAATATGCAAGGCTACAATGAAGCAATTAATGGACAATGTGTTGCTAACAAACAGACAACACAGTTTTTGCATGGGACTTTCATGTACGACACAACTTCTCTTTATGACAGTGTCAGCAATCGATTTGGGTGGGCAAACAGACTGCATTTTTCTAGACTGGCGTAAAACATTTGACAGTTTTCTATTCCTTGTTTCTTGAAAAACTTCGCATGTTAAGTATAGATTCTAGAGTTGTTAGATGTATTAAGCAACTACTTGTCACAGTGCTGGCAGTGTGTTGTGCTGAATGGTGCTACTTCAGATTACCTAGAGGTCACGTCAGGAGTCCCACCAAGATCAGTTCTGAGTCCTCTCTCATTTCTTGTTGATATTGCCACATGGTGTGGTGCAGCAAGAGACTGAAGAAGAGGAGAACGAGGTTCGTCTCAGCATCGCACGTTGCCACTTGCGTTTTCGTAAAGTGCAACCACCTGTACCTTGATTCAGCTTGTATACTCCAGCAGGGTATGCGTGACAATTTGGTGGAGGTGCTGGGTACGCTCAATTTATGCAGGAGACCCCACTGGGCAGCAAGAACCTCACCCCACAGTTGAAGTTGACTCCAGTTCACCGCACAAGCCGGCAAATCCAAGGCATCGCCCAAGAATTTGGAAGCCTCCAGGAAAAAGTGATGACTGCGACCACTGCGACTTCTATAGAACGGGTGACACCAACTTATCTAACGCTGCTGAACCCCCAAGTGCCGACGACTTTTCATGGCGACACATTTGAAGACGTGGAGGACTGACTGGCGGAGTTCGAGCGCATGGCTGCGTTTAACGAGTGGGACAACAACGCCAAACTCAGGAACGTCTACTTCAGCCTCCAGGATGGTGCTCGCACGTGGTTTATGAACCGCGAAAGTGCCCTGTCATCCTGGCCTGAGTTCCAGCGCAAGCTACTGGAGACTTACTCCAGCCCCGATCGCCGAGAAAAAGCGGAGTGGGCCCTTCAGTCACGCATTCAAAAGCCCAACGAGAGCATCGCAATGTACATGGAGGACATGACGCGTCTCTTTCAGCATGCCAATCTGAGCATGTCGGAAGAGAAGAAGGTGCGTCATCTGATGAGAGGCGTAAAGGAGCAGCTCTTTAGCAGTCTTGTTCGGAATACGCCCAAGACTGTTGCGGAGTTCCTCACCGAAGCGAACCGCGATGGAGAAGACCCTTCAGCAACGGTTGAACTTGTACAACCGACAAGTAAATGCCGCCTGCACTCCGGATACGCCGGTAGTGCTTAGGGTGCGACGTCACCTTGCTTTGCAAGCTGATTTGCTCAGTGGTTCGGGACGAGCCGCAGAAGCACTATGGTACGTCACCACCTGCAGTCAGCTCCCTCGCCAGCGTCCTACGCAACGAAGTACAGCAGACACTGCAGGCATCGCTTTCCAGCAGTGAAGCACCCTCTGCCAAGCGAATCCCGGCGCAAGATGTACCCAGAAACATTACTGAGCCCCGTCCAAGCTTTCGCACCTACTTATGTGGCGCCGCAAGTTGCGTTGCAATCGGCGCAAGCCGCTCCAACAACTCTGCTACCGTATTTCGACCATCGCCGCACACCCGCGAGGAAGTCAGAGGTTTGGCGAGCACCTGATCGACGACCGCTGTGCTACCACTGCGGCGAAGCTGATCATGTGTATCGGGAGTGCCCCTACCGACGACTCGGACTGCGGGGTTTTTCTATCGATTCACCTTGACCTAGGTTCCGCCAAAGGCCAGCCGACATCGCAGAATTCCTCGAACAGCAGCGCAGACCGGGCCCATCTCAGCGGCAGTCACGCTCACCCTCACCGCGGTGATATTTCCCTGCTCGCGATACCACCTCGAGGACGACGCAAGATTCAGATCACCAAGTCCACGCCGGGAAAACTGACGTCAGCGACCTTCTGAGGCGGGGCCGCTGATACTCGACGCGCTCAAGACCGCAAAATAATGAAAACACGATGACGCCAGAACCAGTTTCCGCGAACAAGATTTCACTGGATATACCTGTGTTGATCGATGGAAAAAAAGTGAGTGAACTTGTAGATACCGGCGCCGATTACGCTATTTTTAGTGGAAAACTGGCGAGCGTTCTGAAAAAGTTACGTTGTCCTGGAACGGGGCACCAGTTCGTATGGCAGGTGGCCACGTCGTCACACCGCTTGGCCTATGCACGGCCAGAGTAGAAATTCGCGGTGCTGCTTTTCTCGCAACATGTCTGGTTCTACGCGAGTGTTTCAGCGATTTAATCCTTGGGATGGACTTTCTCCGGGAATATGGCACCATTATTGACCTCCGTGAGCGCTGCATCACTTTCTCGACGCAAAGGGCAACAACAAAGACCGACGCCATTGGACACAGATCCGCACTTCACGTTTCGGACGAGAGCATCATGATACCGCCGCGTGCGAGTGTTACGGTTCCGGTCAAGTCTGACGAACTACAAGACGGTGAAACCATTGTCGAAAGCAACATTTCTGTGTTGCTGGCACAAGGTATTTGTGCAGCGCGAAGCCTTGTGGAACTTCGTGAAAGCCAGACAACGGTCCTTGTTACCAACTTTACCTTTGAGCATCGGCACATTTTCGTGGCACTGCCATCGCCTACGCCGAACCATCAACGGACATCGTCAAGTGCTTTGCTTCTGAGGTGGACACCGACGACGGTTCGCTCAGAGACATCAACGTAAACTCAGAGCTTACGGACAACCAAAAGAGCGCACTGCAGGAACTCTTAAACAAATTCCGCGAGTGCTTCGCTCGGGCTACTAAGGTGGGCCAAACACCAATCACGAAGCACCGAATAACGACATCCGCCGACGCACGTCCCATCAAACAACAGATTTAGCGTGTCTCGCCGAAAGAATGTGAGGCAATTCAAGCCCAAGTCAATGAGATGCTAGGTGATGGTGTCATTCAGCCTTCGCACAGTCCGTGGTCCTCCCCGGTTGTTCTAGTCAAGAAAAAAGATGGAACGCTTCGTTTCTGTGTTGATTATCGACGCCTCAGCGATGTTACCAAGAAGGACGTGTACCCACTACCACGTGTCGATGACTCTATAGACAGGTTGCAGCGAGCTAAGTATTTTTCATCTCTCTATCTAAAGAGTGGTTACTGGCAAATTTAGGTCGATGAACGAGACCGCAAAAAAACTGCTTTCGTCACTCCAGATGGCCTTTACGAATTCAGAGTACTTTCTTTCGGTCTCTGTTCGGCACCAGCAACATTCCAGCGAATGATGGACACCGTTCTCGCTGGTCTGAAGTGGCAAAGCTGCCTCGTCTACCTTGACGACGTGGTTGTTTTTTCGGCGACATTTATCGACCACCTGAAACGACTGCGGCAAGTTCTCGAAGCCATCCGATCGGCTAACCTCACCGTTAAGCCTAAGAAGTGTCATTTCAGCTACAAGGAGCTGATGTTTCTCGGACACGTGGTCAGCGCGGAAGGCATTAGCCTCGATTCTGCGAAAACTGCCGCTGTAGCCTCGTTTCCAACACCGACCGACAAGAAAGGTGTCCGACACTTCCTGGGCCTTTGCGCATACTACCGGTGTTTCATGGAAAATTTTTCGAAGATGGCGGAGCCGCTGACTCGCCTCACGAGGGACGATGTATCGTTCGTCTGGTCCTCAGAGCAAGAGACTGCTTTCACCGAGCTTCGACAGCGTCTGGTGTCAGCACCAGTTTTGGCCCACTTTGACGAGGAGGCGGACACGGAGGTTCATACAGACGCCAGTAACGTTGGTCTTGGTGCGGTGCTTGCAAAACGGCAGGAAGGTATTAAAAGAGTGATCGCCTACGCAAGTCGCACACTATCACGTGCAGAGACCAACTACACCACCACGGAGAAAGAGTGTCTTGGCGTCGTATGGGCGCTGGCCAAATTTCGACCTTACCTTTACGGCCGCCCATTCAAAGTTGTAACTGATCATCACTCGTTATGCTGGCTTGCAAATCTCCGGGACCCTTCTGGACAATTGGCACGGTGGAGTCTACGTTTGCAGGAGTACGACGTGACCATCGTTTACAAGTCAGGCCACATACACGAAGACGCTGACGCACTCTCGCGCGCCCCTATTGACACTACCGACCACGACATTGAGGACGACGGCGCTTTCCTTGGGGCCGTAAGCGTTATTGATTTGTCCACACGGCAGCGCGCAGACGACGCACTACAGCCTATATTTGAACATCTGGAGGGACGAAACCCATCAATACCACGGCATATTGCTAGAGGATTGTCGTCTTTTTGCTTACGACATGGCGTCTTATACAAGAACTCCACTGCCACCAACAAGACCTACCTTTTGGTCGTTCCAGCAGACCTCTGTGCCGAAGTTTTGTTCACCTGTCATGACAAGCCTCCGTCTGGCCATTTGTATTTTACACGAACGCTTGATAGAGTGCACAAATCCTACTACTGGCCGAGACTTGCCGAGTGTGTTAAGTGGTACGTCCAAGCCTGCCGTGAATGCCAGCGCCGAAAGTCGCCAGCTGTGAAGCCTGCAGGATTGCTAATTCGATTGACCCTCCTGGCAAACCTTTCGACCAGGTCAGCATGGATCTTCTGGGCCTGTTTCCACTGTCATCTTCTGGCAACAGGTGGATAATCGTCGATACAGAATATTTAACGCAATATGCTGAGACAAAGACGTTGCCTCGAGGCACAGCTTCCGAGGTTGCTCAGTTTTTGATACAGAACATCGTCCTACGGCATGGCGCCCCATCGCACGTCATCACAGGCTGAGGCAAAGCCTTTACAGCACAGCTCATTGAAGCCGTTTTTAAACTCAGCTGCCCGACCCATCGAAGGACAACTGCCTATCATCCGCTGACAAACGGCTTGACCGAACAACTGAACAAAACGATGGCTGGCATGCTGTCTATGTACGTAGACGTACAGCACAAGAAGTGGGACGAGATACTCCCTTACGTATCGTTTGCCTATAATACGGCTACGCAAGAAACAACACGCTTCATGTCGTTTTACCTCGTTTACTGCCGTGAAGTGCAGACTATGTTAGAAGCAATGCTGCCGTGCGACAACATCAATCATCTCGACCTCGCCCAAGATGCCGAACTTTTCGTGCAACACGCGGAAGAAGCCGGTCAGCTTGCCCAAGTGCCCATAAAGCAACAACAGAGCATCGATGCGCACTGTTACAATCTCCGCCATCTGCATGTCGAATTCCAACTTGGTGATCAAGTTTTGGTCTGGACTCCCATGCGGCGAAAAGGACTATCCGAAAAACTTTTTGAGTCGCTACTTCGGACCTTACAGAGTGTTGCAGCGAATTAGTGACGTGAACTACGAAGTCCTTCCTGACGGAAGTCAGCCTCCCCGACATCGACAACCGCAATCTGAGATTGTGCATGTTGTGCGGTCGAAACCGTACTATAGCCGCTAATATTCTATGTTTTCAGCTGCTTCGGTTAGTTTTGTGGTTGCTCGTCTATCAGTGCCTTGTGACTATATCGCACACCACAGTGATTGTGACTATAGCCTATGTGTTTGTCCTAGACCATCTCGGCGCTCTCAGGTCAAGCTGCATGCTTTCCTTCTTTCTTTCTTTTTTTTTTTTGAAGAGGGGGTAATGCTACATGGTGATGCGCAGCAAGAGACTGAAGAAGAGGAGAACGAAGTTTATCTCAGCATCACACGTCGCCGCTTGCGTTTTCGTAAAGTGCAACTGCCTGTATCTTGATTCAGCTTGTATACTCCAGCAGGGTATACGGGACAATGTGAATGACATTAACATAGGCATTAGCTCCAACAAGCGTCTGTTTGCAGGTGACTGCATTTTATGTAGAAAAATAAGTAAGCAGCATGATGTCATCCAACTTAGCTAAGCTGATCTAGAACATATTTAGGAGTGCATACTTTTGGGCTAGTAGTTTTCATACAGTTATTGGGGCCATAGTGCTTAACTGACGCAGACAAGGAAGAACGATAAGCATGTGTTTCAACTTTTGACTTTATTTTCAGAGGTAAGGTACAGTAAAACCCTGTTAACTCAAAGTTGTAAAAAGCAGACAAATTTTGAAATACACAGAGTTTCTAGATATGTGAATTCATGAAAATGTAAGCCCATGGCAACAATAGGTCACACAGAGCCTTTTGAAATAGGCACCAGTAGTGGTTAACTTTCTCACAAAAGTTCAATTGAGAAGAGGTTTATTGGCGGCTCCTAATGCAAAGGCATAGCGACCGGGAACGGCGAGGCAGCCCGAAGCACTGTCCAAAAAGGACGCCAGCAATCAACAGTGCGAGCCGAAACCGAGCCGCGCGTTGGCGATGTGGCTGTGCCGCAAGACGCATCTTCTTCATCACAATCTCCCCCCGGACAAAAAGAGCCATCCTGGTGCCTTAAGAATCGGGAGGCAGAGGGTCGTGGTAGGGCTTGAGACGCAAGACGTGGACAATGTCACGTCCACGCCGGCACAAGTCTTCAGGTGGTGACGGGCTCAATAAGAAAATTCACCGGGGTTGTTTGCTCCAAGACTCGGTAAGGCCCTTCGAATTTTGGGACGAGTTTCGAGGAAAGCCCTGGCATTTGGAAAGGGAGCGACAACCACACAAGAACGCCTGGAGCGTAGGTGGTGTTTGGAAGCGTGTCGATGCGGTTTTCTTTCTGGCGCTGCTGTTGCTCTGCCGTAAAAGAGCGCGCTAGCTGGTGGCATTCTGCGGCTTGTCGGGCGACGTCGGACACAGGTAGACACTTGGAGGCATCAGGACGGTATGGAAGGAGCGTGTCGATGGTATGCATTGTGGGATTCTCCTCCGTGCTCTTGGGATAAAGGAACGACAACACAGTAGTGCAAACAATCACAAGGGCATTTATTGCACCTTTCATAGATCAATGCCTGCTAGCCGAGTTGCTATCCACAAAACATGCCGATGGGCGCGCGACAAATCTAGAAGTCCGACTCACCGCGACTGCATAGCGAACGAATAGGTTCGCCCCATGCTGGATCTCAACGCCTGGTCGTTCGCGCGTACTGTCACGCGAACGGTGGCGCATTCCAAGGCGGCCACGCGAGACGGTCTCGCAGAAGCATGGGCCGGCGCACGCGCGGCACGGCACGTCCGTCCCGCTTGCTGTCCCGTCCCAAAGAGGAAGCGCCTTGTCTCTCCCGAACCCAAGTAACCCCGCCGGTAGCAGCACAACACTCGCGCCATCTCTCGCGCTGCGCTTCAACCACATCGACCGCCGTGGGCGTCACGCAGGCCATCCGATTGCAGGAGATTGGGGAAAACAAGATATCTGGGGACGCGCGTGAATCGCGCATCCCCACCGCGTAGGCTCGCGGCCATACAGGAGGAAGAAAGGTGAAAATCCTGTAGTGGCCTGGATCGCGGTGTTGTACGCGAACGTGATGAATGGAAGGATGCGGTCCCAGTTACCATGATCAGATGCCCACGTACATAGAGAGCATATCACCAAGTGTGCGGTTAAATCGCTCTGTGAGCCCATTAGTCTGTGGATGGTATGCCGTGCTTGTCCGATGAATAATATGGCATTCGGAAAGCAAACTTTCGACGACTTCTGAGAGGAAGGCGCGACCTCGATCGCTGAGAAGTTCTCGAGGTGCGCCGTGTCGAAGCACAAAGCGATGTAGGACGAAAGAGGCTACATCTCGCGCTGTAGCACTTGGTAAAGCAGCAGTTTTGGCGTAGCGTGTCAAATGTTCAACAGCAACTACGATCCACCGATTGCCGTCTGGCATCATAGGAAGCGGGCCGTATAGGCCGATGCCGACGCGATCGAAAGGTGTGGCAGGGCACGGGAGCGGCTGCAAGGCACCAGACGGGCGTAAAGGAGGCGATTTGCGGCGTTGACAGTCAAGACAGCACCGAACAAACTTGTGTACAAAATTGTACATGCCGTGCCAGTAGTAGCGGCGGCGAATTCGTTCGTACATCTTGAAGACTCCGGTGTGGCCACACTGCGGATCGTTGTGGAAAGCGGCACATATTTGAGACCTTAAGCTGCGAGGAACCACCAGAAGCCACCAACGACCTTCAGGAGTGTAATTGCGTCGGTGCAGCAGCTGGTCACGAATGGCGAAATGAACTGCTTGGCGTCGGAGGGTTTGGGATACAGGGATGGTCAATGATCCAGAAATATAGTCGAAAAGAGAAGCGATCCACGGGTCACGATGTTGTGCTGTGGCAAAGGAGTCCATGTCGAAAGATGACACGGAATGTGCGAAAGTTGTTCCGGAGGCCGAGTCTGGAGGTAAAGGTGAATGAGTGAAGGCGTCTGCGTCGGAGTGTGTGCGTCCGCTGCGGTATACGACGCGAATATCGTACTCCTGGATGCGTAGTGCCCAACGGGCTAAGTGGCCAGTGGGATCTTTCAAGTTGGCGAGCCAACAAAGCGCGTGGTGATCTGGGACCAAGTTGAATGGGCGCCCGTACAGGTATGGTCGGAACTTGCCAAGTGCCCATACTAAAGCCAAGCACTCTTTTTCAGTCACGCTGTAATTGGCCTCTGGCTTCGTCAGCGTGCGACTCGCATATGTGACTACATATTCGGGGTAGCCGGGCTTTCGTTGGGCGAGGACGGCGCCGAGACCGACCCCGCTGGCATCTGTATGTACTTCAGTTGCAGCTGACGGGTCGAAATGGCGAAGAATAGGTGGAGAGGTGAGAAGACGACACAGCGTAGCAAAGGCGGAGTCACATGCAGGGGACCAGCAGGAGAGGGCGGCGTCACCGCATAGAAGCTGAGTCAATGGCACCATGATGATGCGAAATTCTGAACAAAGCGCCGGAAATATGAGCATAGGCCCACAAAGCTTCGAAGTTCTTTGATTGTCTGAGGCTTTGGAAACTCAGCGACTGCTCGAAGTTTTGCAGGATCGGGTAGAAAGCCGTGCTTGGACACAACGTTGCCTAAAATGGTAAGCTCTCGCGCGGCGAAGCGGCATTTCTTGAGGTTGAGTTGAAAGCCAGCGTTCGTTAGACAGGTCAAAACTTGTCTGAGGCGGAGCAGGTGAGGAGGGAAATCAGGCAAGAAAACCACGACATCGTCGAGGTAACACAAACATATAGACCACTTGAGGCCACGCAGGGTGTTGTCCATGAGTCGTTCAAAGGTGGCAGGGGCGTTACAAAGCCCGAAAGGCATCACCTTAAATTCATATAAGCCGTCAGGCATAATGAATGCGGTTTTCTGGCGATCTGCCGCAGCCATTGGGACCTGCCAGTACCCTGAACGCAAGTCAA
This sequence comes from Dermacentor variabilis, assembly GCF_050947875.1. Lineage (NCBI taxonomy): Eukaryota > Metazoa > Arthropoda > Arachnida > Ixodida > Ixodidae > Dermacentor > Dermacentor variabilis. The sequence goes on along the minus strand of NC_134570.1, from coordinate 23,684,797 downwards.
GGGACGAGAAGAATTCTGCTCCCTGAAGACTGTCGAGGGCGTCGTCGATGCGTGGCAAAGGATAGACGTCATTGCGCGTTACCTTATTTAACCGACGGTAGTCGACGCAAAAGCGAATAGACCCATCCTTCTTGCGAATCAGAATGACAGGAGATGCCCAGGGACTGTGTGAAGGTTGAATAAGATCACAGTGCAGCATATCTTCGACTTGGGTGGTAATGACACGACGCTCTTCGGCAGAGACGCGGTACGGTCGTTGACGTAACGGCTGGTGTGAACCGGTGTCAATGTAGTGCTGCACTTCCGACGTGCGGCCCAGGTAAGGTTGTGAAACATCGAATGAGCTTCTAAATTTGTGCAGGAGATCAAGAAGGTCGGCGTGTTCGGCAAGTGTTAGGGTATCGGCGATGGCATTCGATAACGCACCACTGGACGATTCCTCAAACGCGGAAATCGAAGATGGTTGGCCGGAGTCGAAATCAAAAGCGTCTCCGGGGACGTCAACCAAAGACGAAGAGTCGAGGAGTTCCACGAAGCCAAGGCATTCACCAACGAGCAACGTAATAGGCACGCAGAGGGGATTGTGAAAGTATATATTGCTGCAGCCGCCAGCCATGTTAAGCGTTGCAAAGGGTAGTGGGAGAGATTTACGGCTCATGAAGACGTCGGGCGGTGTGAAGAGGACCGTTGCATCAGCGACGGCATCGCAAGAGACGGGTACGAGGGTGAAGGAGCCAGGTGGAATATCTGTGTCCTCGGGCACGGTAAGTTTAGAAGGGCGGTCACAATCTTCGTCCAAGGTTGCGTCACAAGGGGAAAATTCAACTTCGGCGCGTGCGCAGTCAATCACGGCTTTATGACAGGATAAGAAGTCCCATCCGAGGATGACGTCATGTGAGCAGGTGGGAAGAACACTACATTCGACGATGTAAACAATGCCGTGAATAAGCACACATACAGTACAGGCTGCGTACGGAGTGACGTGCTGCACGCTTGCCGTACAAAGCGACAGTCCAGAAAGCAGCGTGGTCACCTTGCGCAGCGAACGGCACAGTTTGGCGGCTATCACAGAAACGGCTGCGCCGGTATCCACAAGAGCGAATGCAGGAACACCTTCTACACAAATTTCGACCACGTTAGCAGGAGACGCGCGAGGACTTAGACAGTTCGAATGGGGCGCAGTTCTTGCCTCTTGAACTGCGACATTCAGTTTTCCTGGTCAAGTGGTGCGGGTCGCCGACGCATTGGGGAGAGTGAGCGTCGGCGAGGGGATGGCGAGCGATGCGAAGGAAATTCTGGGATGTCAGCATGAGCGTACGGTTGGGGGAAGGAGCGGCGTATTGGAGAAATGACTGGCTGCTGTACTGGAGGGGCCGAGAGGCGTCGCCGAACGCTTGAGGACGACGGCGGCAATATCGGGCGACGTGTCCGGGAGTGCAGCAAGAATAACAGATGGGACGATTGTCAGGTGTCCTCCAAGGATTAGCTCGCGGTGCGGTCCAAGATGCAGCATGGGCTTCCGGTGGCACCGGTTGGGATTGGGTCGCGAACGACGCCGGTGGAGGCCTGCGTACTGCCTGCGCGTACGTAATAGGCGTGGCCACAGGCAGGACTGGCTGCGCATAGGTGAGAGGCATGGAGACAGGCTGCACTGCCAGCACAGAGTTGAGATTCGTGGCTGCAGGCGGCTGATGGTGTGCGGAAGGGACAACTTGAGCGACCTCTTCGGAAATGGGGGTGCGGAGCGTGTTTGGAAGACGGGAGGTGGGCTCCTGAGTCAAGGGGACTAAAGAAAGTTGACGGGCAACTTCCTCCCGCACGAAGTCCTTGACCCGCTGAAAGAATGAGGATGGGTCGTACATGTTGTCAAGGCTCGCCAACAAGTCCTTGCTTCCCAGAGCACGCCGAGTCGAAGCGCGTTGCTTCCTTAGCTCATCGTAACTTTGGTACAGGCTGACGACTTCAGACACAGTGCGCGGATTCCTGGCTAGGAGCATCTGGAATGCGCCGTCATCGATGCCCTTCAGTATATGGTGAATTCGCTCAGCTTCGGGCATTGCGGCGTTGACTCGTTTACAAAGGTCCACGACGTCTTCAATGTAGCTCGTGAACGTTTCTGCCGTTTGCTGTGCTCGGGCATGCAAGCGTTGTTCGGCACGCAGCTTGCGAACAGCGGGTCGGCCGAACACTTCCGTAAAGGTTGTCTTGAAGACTGACCATGTGGGTACGTCAATTTCGTGGTTGTGAAACCAGAGTTGGGCAACACCAGCCAGATAAAAGATGACGTGGGTTAACTTGGCTGGATCATCCCACTTGTTGTCTGCGCTCACGCGTTCATATGACGCAAACCAGTCTTCGACGTCTTCGTCGTCTGCACTGCTGAAGATCTTGGGGTCCCATTGTCGTGGAACGCCGGTGCAGGTGACGTACTGTGGCGTCGGCGCCGTTTGGGATGAGCTGTCGGTCATGGCGGACGGTAGCGTTCTTGATCGCAGCTCCAGGGTTTCAAGCTCCAGGGTTTGAGTCCCAGCACCTCCACCAATTGAGAAGAGGTTTATTGGCGGCTCCTAATGCAAAGGCACAGCGACTGGGAACGGCGAGGCAGCCCGAAGCACTGTCCAAAAAGGACGCCAGCAATCAACAGCGCGAGCCGAAACCGAGCCGCACGTTGGTGATGTGGCTGTTGGTGATGCGGCTGTGCCGCGAGGCGCGTCTTCTTCTTCACACAATATACAAGGAGCGGTGTTTTTAGTAAATCGCTTTTGTAAGATAAATGTTCATGTCGGGCATTTATGGGCAAGGCACAGAGCAAAGATCACTGTGCCAGCCCAGTAACGGTATACTGTGCTGGCAAGGTCGCTTTCACCAAAGAAGGCCATCTACGACAACTCCAGAGGAAGTGGTTTGCTGCACGAAGCCTGCAGTGGGGTGCTCTGAAGGTGTGTGTTGCAGGCCAAGTTTACTGTGAATCTAGGCACGGTTTGCCCTCGATGCCAGGCCAGGGAAGAGACCATCAAGCATGTTGTCCTTAGATGTCCTGGCTTGCGTCCCGCTATACCCCGTACCCGGGGTCCCACAACAGATGATTGCAGTGATACGCCCGCAATAACGCTCGACTTCCATGGCACCGGGGAACCTCCCCGCTGGGATGCAGTGGAAACTACAAAGTGGCGGCTAGAACACTGGTGAAGTGATCAAGTGCTGCAGCAGCCATTGTTTGTGAAAAGGGTGAAGGCAGCAGCAGATGTGCCAGCAAAGTTGCATAGCAGAAATTTTAGTTTTTTTTCTTTTTTGCCATTTACTTTATGGCCCGATCCAGCATTGCCTGTCGATCTCCCAATTCAAAGAGATCTGGCTGCAGGCATCATCATCATCATCACCAACCAAATGCTGTTGGACATTGCTGTTGTCTAGTCACATGAAATATTTCAAAAGTATGTTTATATAAAAAAAAAGTGATTGGCCAAAAATACTGCCCCAGGGCCATGATTTTGTAGCTATGCCTTCCACTCAATTATATGGCACTCTTTCATCTACCGTTCTCCGCTGGCGTATCCTATTCATAACGTGGGTGGAGCATTGCTATGACCACTGATGCAGTGGTGTAAGAAATGGCACTGGAAAGAGTCATCGCTACAAAATAGCGGCGCTGAACTTGTTACTTAAGAAAATGCTAAAAACATACCAAACATTCGGCACAGCTGCATCATGAAATGAGTCAACTTCATTAGTTTTCTAGCCATTTATTGTCGACAGAAGAAACTTGTGATGGTTGCCTGCTTGGCAGCATTCTTGTGTAATAAAATTGTTCTCAAGCTGCCCCACACTTGTCGCAAGTTGTTTGTCACCGCCGCTGCACTCAAATTGGTTTCTGAGCAGCCGTAACAAATTTCCTGTCTTGGTTAACATAGCGCGCGTATCCACAAACATAGAAATGCATAGCATAGTGAATAAGCAAACCGTCGACATTCCGCGCACATGTATGCATGCATGTTGCTAAGGGCATGCATACCTACTGCTTGCATACCTTGCATACCTTCTGCTTGCATACCTTGCACTTATCATGCTTCGTCAGGGGTCAGAGCCATGTTCTGCCTGCATTATCAATGAAATTGCAGCCAGCCGCATATGGTGTATGATAAGAGTGGCATAAAATCAAGCGGAATTCACTACAAACTTGCAGTCCTGTCACTTTTTGGTGCTATAGCAGCCGTGCACAAAGTATGGAAACCTTTTGGTAGTGACTTTTTTCCTACATTTTTGCAGTCATGATATCGTGGCATGGGGAGTATGGGGCAAAAGCATTTTGGAATAAGAGGTGAAAAATACATGGAATTGATACCAAGCTAGGAAAAAATTTTGGCTTAACAGATATTTCGAGATATCAGAGTTCAAGTAAACAACTGTTTACTGTATTGATATCCAACATAACTGCACCAGATAGCAACAAACAAAAACAGGCAGTACAAATCACCACGCATAGATCTGCAGAGTCGAGAAAGGCCATTTTCCTTCTACTCAGAGCTACTGACAAGGCACTAACACAGCTAGCACCTACTCTTACAATCAAGCTTCCACAATTTCTCGCGTATCTTTATCCGCACTTCTGTACGACGCGCAACATTCCATGAACAATGGCTCACAACCACAATCATTACAGTGCACTTATAAATGCTCATCCCCAATACCGGTTCTACTTTTTCTTATGCTCCCTAAATCTGTCATTTAGGCATCTCGCATTTTGCACGTTCAGTATGAATGACCATTTTACGGCGAAAAGCTCGAACGAAGTAGTGGACTTCCTTGAGAACAATTCTTGACAAAAGTTGTCTGCCTGCTCCATCAATGTCAAGGACTTGTATTATCCTATGCCTCAACATGTATTATTCTGTGCCTAATATGATGCATTGAAGAACGCATAGATAACTACACCAACTTTGCATTTCAACCTCAAACAGACGTGTCGACCAGCAAGTTCCTAGAGCTTCTGGCATTTTATCGAAGATGAACCTTTGTAGATTGTGATGGGCTCATTTACCTTAAAAAAAAAAAAGAAAAAGAAGGAGCTTGTATTAGGTTGTGCTTGGCGCCTGTCTTGAGTGATCTGCTTGTCACCCACCATGACAGATGTCTAAGACAAACCATGAAGGCATCAGAATTTATTTTTTTTAATTTTAGGTACATGGGCGATTACCTAATGTTGTATGAATTTAACCCAGATAGCACTTGGAGAGTGAATGATGTGGTCGCCTTTTTCCATGAGTGTCTTGACTATCTGGTCTTTACACATGCGCTGTCAAAACGCTATCCAATTATAGATATCAGACTTTTAAGATGCTCCTATCGCATGCTTCGTCGCCTTCAAAGATGGTGAAGCAAACTATCCCAAATCCAATCAAGCAGTTCCAGGAATGCTAATTCACTCTGGAAATTGTGCCCTCCTGTGATGTCCAGGAGCTTTGCGAGGCAAAAAGAGTGTCTGATGAACACAGAGTACCCTAACCACCTGCTTGTCTCAGTGGCAGAAAGTGCTCTTAGAAAGCCAAATAAACCGAGTGGCACATGCGAGCACAATAACGGAAATAGGGAGAAAAAGAAGAAAAAAAATATAGGAAGTGGGCCATAAGGTACAAACGGGTGTGGCATATTCTGCTCCTCAAAAACTCAAGGATTTGTAAGGTCACAGATCTGTTAGTAAAGGCACACCAAAGTTTTGTGAAGAAGCACTATTCTCCTTTTGTCCCCTGTGTACAAGGCATGGTTCATCACATTCTATTCTCATATGGTAAAGTATACATAAGGCAAACAACAAGATGCCTAAATCACAGATTAGGCGAGCATAAGCAAAAGTTATCAATATCAGGATGGACACATGTCAGTGCACTGTGGTAATCATGGTTTTGAACTATTGTTTGAAGTATGTTGTGTGTTGTACAAAAGTGCAGATAAACATATGCTAGAAATTGTGGAAGCTAGCTTGGTCACAGCTACCTTGACTCTGCTGCTCCTCTGCACATGCAGTGATTTGCACTGTCTGTTTCCATTTGTTGCTGTCTGGTGTTGTTATGTCAGATATAAATGTGTCACTTATGAAAATAAAAATCAGTTGAAAGTTAAAACATAAGCTTGTTCTTTCTTGTCTGCATCACTTAATCGCTATGGTCTGAGTAACTAGAACATATTCATATATGGTGTTCCAAGTGGAAAATGGAATAGAATATGGAGAAGTGTGTACATGTGTGTTTTACTAAAAAGAAGAAAATTATACATGTTACTCTATAGGGACTAACATTTTAAGTAAGAACTTCATGCATAAATATTTAGGGGTGCTGTTGTCGGATGATTGTTCTTAGAATGCATATGTAGACCATATGGTTGCTAAAGCAGGTGCAGTGTTGAATCATGTTCAGAGGAATTTAATATATGCACACTGAAACCTTGGAAGCATGGCACATCTAACATGTAATAGACCTATCTTGGAATATTCTTGTACTCATTGGGATCCATCTCATGTATGCCTTATCGATAAAATTGAAAAATTCAGGAACATAGTAGCCAGGTTCGTCTTTGGTATGTATGAAAGGAACTGCAGTTGTACTGGGGTGTAAAAAGTTGAATTGGGAACCATTTTCATGTCATCGAAAAAAAATTGCAGTTAAAATTAAAGTACCAAATATCAATAAATAGATAACAGGAATTGATAGTGATGGTTACTTGAAATTGCCAAATTACACATCTGTGCGTGCTGATTACACATGCAAAATTTGACAATACCAGGCCAGGACAAACCTCTTTGCCAAGTCCCCCCTTTTTTTCCCTCTCTCTCTTCCTTTTTTTCCTTCTTTTTCCTTTGTAAAAACTATCGCTCAGCGAAACCAACTGTCAATTGAGCAAGTGTGCAGTGTAAATGAAAAGGCTTTTCTTTTTTTTCCAAGCTTGTAAGCGCCCTGCTGTAACGCCTTCAGGCAAAGCTGTATCTTAAGAATTTAAGAATAAATTTCCAATCCAGCAAGATAGGTTGTATGAAAATAAGAATAAATGACGTGCCATAAATTGAAACAACAGTTTCTTTTCAACATGGTTTGTATAAAATTGCTGCTTTGCACAATTTATTTATCTGAAAGGCAGTGTGATCATTTGGTTTACTGTTACATATGTACTTCAACATTTGCTTTTTATGCATTTAGCATTTTTATTATACATTCAGCCCTTATTGAAGCCAAGTACTATTACTTCCTCAGAAATTGAAAGTGAAAGAATTGAAAAGTGGCTTTCTGTCTTTGCGATTCTTCTCCTGTGCAACAAGATGTTTTCTTTTTTCCTCCCTCTTAAAGCGACCCTGAAACGATTGTGACGGTTTTCTACAAACATACTGTGTCGTTAGGGTAGGCCTTCATGATCATTAATTGGCAAATTTAAGCCCTCCGCATAAAGCGTGTAATTAATTATAAATTTTTAAAAATGTGCATTGCCGCTGATTACAGCAGCATCGCACGCCTAAGTTTTCAGCGACCCCCTGCCAAATGACGTAGTTGGCCCAATTGACGTTAGTTGGACAAGCTATCTGATTGGCAACCCTGGGTCACGTCATCGATAATTTTTCCAGCTTTATGGTGAACAACTGTTGTTCATAATAGTTGGAATGTTGGTTAATTTGTTTCTATAAAAAGAAAGTAACAGAAAGGGAATACACAACAATTTATCACTATACTCAAGCGATTCCGGCACACAGCAAGTGTCATCAGCTTGTGCTACAACGCCTTCTGTGTTGACACGAGCTGTGCAGTCAGTGTTGATCTCTAGCTTTCTTTTTGCGAGCACCATAGATCGCTGTTGTTATGTTGCGGGCTGCAAATCTAGCGATCGGCGACATGTTTAGCTGCGACATCATGCCCTCTGCAAGGCAACATGTGAGAGAAGTGGCTGTAGCACATCAGGCTATCGGTATCCAGTCAGCACCAGTACCTATGTGTTTGTAGCCATCACTTCATGCCAGAGGATTACTACCACAATAGAGTTTTAGCATGTTCACTATTTGGGCAAAGGCAAGCTCAAGCGGACTTGGCATATTTACTGGATGAGCGGAGGCACAAACATGAATGGCCTGCATGGTGCAGCCACCTGGTGGCACAGAGCTCAACATAAGGAATGGAGAGCTAATATAGCAGTAACTAAGTGCGTTCTACTTTGCAGCTGGCGTAAATATTCAGCAGGAGTGTAATATTTAACACATCTTTTTAAATGTTTAAATTGTTTTACACTTGGTTACAGCAACAGTAGCTCGGTGTTTGGCAGGTTAAGCTCTGCACCACTAGGTGGCTGAACCGTGCAGGCCACTTGCATTTATGCTAAGGCCCCTTGATTACAGCAGTAGTAGTATGGAGGGGCTTTAGTTTATGTCTCCACCCATCCGTGAAAACACTCAGCTCACCTGCGCTTACTGGAATATCATCATCACCATCATCATCATAATAATAATAATCATCATCAGCCTGGTTACGCCCACTGCAGGGCAAAGGCCTCTCCCATACTTCTCCAGCTACCACGGTCATGTACTAATTGTGGCCATGTTGTCCCTGCAAACTTCTTAATCTCATCCGCCCACCTAACTTTCTGCCGCCCCCTGCTACGCTTCCCTTCCTTTGGAATCCAGGCCGTAACCCTTAATGACCATCGGTTATCTTCCCTCCTCATTACATCCTACCCATGCCCAGTTCTTTTTCTTGATTTCAACTAAGATGTCATTAACTCGCGTTTGTTCCCTCACCCAATCTGCTCTTTTCTTATCCCTTAACGTTACACCCATCATTCTTCTTTCCATAGCTTGTTTCGTCGTCCTCAATTTAAGTAGAACCCTTTTTGTAAGCCTCCAGGTTTCTGCCCCGTAGGTGAGTACTGGTAAGACACAGCTATTATACACTTTTCTCCTGAGGGATAATGGCAACCTGCCGTTCATGATCTGAGAATGCCTGCAAAACGCACCCCAGCCCATTCTTATTCTTCTGATTATTTCCGTCTCATGATCCGGATCTGCCGTCACTACCTGCCCTAAGTATATGTATTCCCTTACCACTTCCAGTGCCTCACTACCTACCGGAATATCGGAAAACCCAAAATGCTTGGTGCTGTGACAGAACGCTTGCAACCCACGCTGTAGGGTTGGTAATATGAATGAATGATTGATCAATTAATTGATTAACTATATCCTGCAAAACAATTAATCATCTATGTTCACCTTTCATTTAATTGACTTAATCGATGAGACCTGTTCAATTAATCGTTTTTGAGGGTTTGATAGGAGTGGTGCAAAAATTTTGAAATCCTACTGGCATGGCGGCATACAAGCAGTATAAGCAGTACAAGCAGTGACTGTGCGGCTGTAGTAGAAGGACTGTCCACTGTTTTTCAGAGTGCCAATCAAGTGATGCCGAGCTGAGCGCTTACTGTCTCTTCCCCTCAACTACACACGCTGCCCGAAGCTGGAGGCTTCAAATGGCCTTGCAATTCAAGGCTTACTATAGCAAGCCAGTCGTTGATAGCCGAGTCATTCCCAGTCTACTAAAGCCGGGGTGCAGCACGTACGTCGGTAAAGTCGGCACAGCACACGCTCATGTATGTTGACATAGCGATGGAGTTTATGTAAATTCCAGCAAATCTATAGCGTCCAAGCATCTATTCTCGCATAGTGGTTCTATGGCCATTCAAAGATGTTGGTTTCACGCGAACATTCCAGCCAATTGACATTCCTTCGCTCTGTAGAAAATAGCATGTGGTCTAAAATCCTAAACCAGTAATTTTCTTTGCCCTTGTACATATTTCAATTTCTTCCACATTTCAGCTGGACTTCACATTCACTTTTGTCATTTTTCTTATTTCTTGTTTAACTGTACTGTTCAGGGATTCACTAGTGCCATGTGTCTAATTTAACTCTGCACTAAGTGTCATTTTATAACATAAATTGTTTACGTTTTCAAAGTCGCTAGTGCCAACTATACTTAATCTTTAACAAGTTGAAGGTTACCCTTTGTCAAATGTTTATGCACTTGTGTTTAACTTGGTTCCACCTCGAACATTAACATAGGGTCCTACAAAAATAGATAATTGTGTTTCAACCGTTTATAAAGTACCTTGCAAAAATTTCAATTAAGTAATTATTTAATGAAAAACCCTGCATCGAGAGCAATTAATCGATTAAAGGCTAAAATGATGAATGATTACTTGGTAATCGAACAAAAAATTAATTGACCATCCCTAGCACGCGGCTTGGATCGCTCTAGCAGGAGACCAGGCAGCTAGTGGAGAAGTTGGAGAGGCTTCATGCGCTGGCTCCAAGAAACTGGAAGTAGACACGACATCACATAATGATGCAGAGCCAGTGAAGGCTGAGCTTAAACCAACCCAATCACTTGGTGAACGAGTTGAGAATAAAAAGCAAAAGGGAGGAGGGTAATTTGTAATCATCTGTAGCTTTCTTAATATGAGACATTTCACTTTAATTCTGGCGCTAATGTTTTACTACGCCTCCACAAAATTTGTCGAAACCATTTCAGGGACCCTTTAAGTGTGGCATGTAGGAAGAACTGCCTAGCCCATAAGCGCATTGTTAACCAGTAAAAATATTTTTATATATATAACTTTATTTGCAGCCATTTGGAATGCAGCAGCAGCAGCAGCGGCCTACCTCTGTGTATGGTGCGACCTCCCGACAGCAGCCTGTTGTTTCTAATCATGAGCTGCAACAACCGCCCCCACCCACAAGTGTTCAGCCACAGGCACCACAGCGGTCGCAGCAGATGCAGCCACTGCAGGGCCAGGCTGCTCCCTTTGCCCCTGCACTGTCACCTCAGCAGCCAACAACAGCAGTGAGCAGCATCGAAGGACTCATGGCATCAGCTGCACAACAGCAGCAGCAGCAACAACAGCAACAGAAGCATCAACAGCAGCAGCAACAGCAACAGCAGCAGCAACAACAGCAACCTTCGCCGCCAGCTGCTGCGCTGGGCGAATATGAATTCCTGAGGCAAGCACCGGCAGAACCTATGATTCTAACTGTGGAACAGGCAGCAGCAGCGCCACCGCAGCAGGCACAAGCAATCCTACCAGGATTTGCAGCCCAACAGACTGCACAGGCAAGAACTGGGTCTTGTTTGTGGTGGTTTGTGATGCAATCCACGTTGAGGCAGCAGATTGTTACTGGGAGTTCTCGCTGATCATGGGGTAAAAGTCTAGATTCACAGCTGAGCAGATGACACAGGCGAGAGCTTGGTCATGTTTGGGAAGGCATACCATTCATTCACCTGTCTTAAAATAGACTCAGATCACATTGGGGAAACCTGTCTTACCAATACTGGCAAGGGAAGGATTTGCACATTTGCACATGGCAAAGAATAGAAGAATTGAGTATCAGAATCATTGTAGTATCTAAAAATGCATGTTATGCATGAAAGAAACTGGTAAAGCGCTTCTCAGAAGCTAGTTGCTTATTACTTTTTGTAAGGAAGTACAGTCTCTGGTAAGCTTTGAACGTGAGCCCAGCTGCAATGTTCAGGAGCACAGTTACATGCTTGAGCTGTGGGGTGGTTTATAAAATAACTACATAGTTGTTCAGACTTTGGTGTTGGTGGCCAGACCTGAAATGCAGCTTGTTAGTGGAAGTTCTACTCAATGTGCCAAAGCTGACAGCCATGTCACCTTAAAAAATAATGGCGTATGACAGCATCTCTGTACTTAAAAATGTAGTAATAGTTTGTAAAAAACAGTGCAACAAGACAATTGAGGCTGCTGTCATAAAGAAAGGTTGTACAGCATTTCATCCGTTTGTCTGCTTTGAGCATGTTGCATTTTAACGTGCATTCTTGGGCCTAACATAAGTGGTGCGCATTGTTGGAAATACATTCTGTACGGCTCTGATCAAAAACCTGTCACCTATAATCTTCACAAAGATTTTACGAGAATGTACAGAATCCTACTGTAGTCTGGAGAGTGATGCATACTATGATAGAAAAGCTGAAAGGTCAGCCTGAATCAAGGTTCTCACCTGCCACCCAGCATTGGGGAAGGGCCACTGGAGTAAAAAGAGAGCGTACCAGAAAGGTGTTGATGATAAGGGTGAAGATTATGGTGAATTTTGTCCGGAATTTACCTTGGAAGCTTCCCAACAGTGCTTTGGGAGCTGTTGTGACACTTACTTACAATAACACACAACTATGAACTTTTTTTCCTTCTGACAAATTCTGCTTTTTAATGCAATACAGTTCAACGTCGATATAACAAAGTATGTAAAATTGGCAGTTTGCTTCACTATATGGAAATTTTGTTTTATTGAAATTTGATCTTTTATGCCTATAAGTACGGTTGTCGATTATTTTTCCTTCATGGAACGGGCAACAAGATTTTCTGAAATATCAGGCAATCGAAAAAAGCGGATTTGAGTTAGAAAAAAAAAATCATTTTGTTGAAATTGAGAGTTGGCGGCAAAAGGTATGGTTTCATGTCATGTCAATGATCTCTTCACATTGGTGGTACAAAGTGGAGCCAGTCACGCTATTGCGTTCCCCCCTCCAGCTAGTAGTGTCGCCTGCAGTGGGATGACACTATCATAGAAAGTGCTGGCAGCGGAAACGAGTGCTTCACTTGTCTCTCGCTTCAGTGCATCTGACAGCCATGTGCAGCCGCAGCCATGCTAAGAAAAGAAGCGCGCATGGCTGCCTCGCCCTTTCTACCCCTCTCTGCTCTCGGGCACACTTGATCACCTTGCCACACGTTCCCCTCCTTCCCCTTGCTTGTGCTGGAAGATGGCGCTCATCAAGCCACCATTCTTCTCAGCTCACCCTCTCATGCTCTCACTTGCACCTAAAGCATACAGCATGCAGCTCGCAATAGGATCTTGTTGCACTTGAACTCTATATGCAACATGGCACTGCTACGCTTCGGGGGTCGCTTTCAACCTCACGGTACACGATTTGAGAGGTGCGCTTGGAAAGCAATTGCATGTAATTTGACCAATTGACCATCTGCATCCATGGAAGCTTCCATTTATTGTCTGCATATTCCTTCCGCGATGACAGTGAAATTTCGTTACATTGAAATCATATATAAACACACTTTGTCATATTGAGGTTCAAAATACATGATGTTCTATGGACAAGAAGTTATAAAATGTTAAGTACTTTGTTATACAGTATAGAGAACTTGGTTATAATAAAGTTTGTAATTACAGGTATAACAGTACTAGGCTACGCTAACTTCTGAGTGATAGCGTATTTGGAATATCCAATTTTTAATGCTGATAGTGACAGGTGGTGGCTGGTTTTAATTCAAGCATCAACGCATAAGCTCAGCACTAATTCAGACGTAAAACAAAAGAAATCTTATCATCAAGATTGTACTAGTGGGCATGCTGAGAACCATTTATCATGCACAACTTGTTAACATGCAATCCATAACCTCATTTTGATTTGTGAGGCATCTGGCTCTCAAATGACACTCTGCTTTGTTACTTTCTTGTGAAAGAATTCCAAACATTTATACAAGTGATAGGTCTTACTAAAGGAATGCTCCAGCTGTATCAGTTCTTTTTTGAAAGTTTACCAATATTCAACATATTTTTTTTTAAAAGATCCCAGGCCCCAGACCAAAATCTTGCTTCATATAGTCATTAGATTTTTTTTTTTCTCTGATATAACAAATTTTGTTGAAACCAGTTCAGCGGTTGTCTTGTAGGGGCATTTCAGTGTTTCTCGTGGTATTTAATCATTATTATTCTAAGTAATTAAATTGGCGTTTGCCTTAAGTTAAATATTTTGCGATAGTGCTACCAGCCAGCTATATTATGTTTAAAAAGGGCGTTCGAAACAAAGTGTAAGAGGCAATAGGCACAGTTCTCTAGAGGCACATATTAAAGGGACACTAAAGGTTACCAGAAAGTCAAGTGAAAGTCATAAAGCAATGCTCTAGAACGTCTAAGGCGTCAATATTATCGCGAACAGAGCTTTAGTAACTGAGAAATTGAGGTAAATGCATGACACAATTTGAGACCCCCCAGCGACATTCCAGTACTAGCCCGATGACGAAAGCACTCCTCATCACAATTTATGTCACTAGTACTCAACTACTCGTATTAAAAAGATCATTTCATTAGATTATAAGACGGAAGAAAATGCTACTTGCCTACTTCTTTTCGATTCTAAGAAAAAAATAACATTTTGACATTACCCTTGAGTAGTACGGGTGATCGAAAGGTTTCGTTTTCGCTCGACTTTGCGCCGCGCGCGCTTTGGAGTTTCAGTTGTTTCTTTATCCCGTCATGCTGCGGTGGTGCTGCTGGCTCACGAAACTTGAATTTGGAACAAGCAGCAAGAATGCCACGTCCATGTGATGTCGTGGGATGCGCGAAGGGTCCGCGGAACTTGGCCAAGGGCAGTTGCAGCGGCGAATCCAACATTACCTATCACTGTGTGCCAACGAGTGAACCTCTCCATTCGAAATGTTTAAGTGCCGTACCTCTGCCACAGCGCGCTGACAAAGAGCCAAAAAATCACATAGTGTGCTCACTGCACTTTCGTCCAGAGGATTACGAGTTCAACGCCGACTTACTGAAGTCACGTGGAGTGCCTTTCAAAGCAGGCCACCGGCATAGTAGTACGCAACGACGCCGGCAGCGCGAGCCCTCAGCAGCAGGTCATGTTCATCAGTGCTTAAATCACTGAACTCAAGCGCAGCATCGCGAAGAAGAACTAGCTAATCGAACGAACCAGCTTATCGTCGCACGCTTTTTCTTCCGCTAGCCACCATAGCTCCGCTTTCGCACTGCTGTCGGCTCTGTTTCGGCTCTGTTTCTGGCCGCGCATTTGCGTTTTGCGCAGAAAAGCCATAGCGCCGTCTGCGGGAGCCGTTTTACTCACCGACAGTGCAACGTCACTATGAGACCATGACGTCAATACTCCTCGATCGGAGGGCGGGTGATTTGAACTGCGCTAGAGGTACGCGGACGCTTCAGAACGCATTTTCTCTTAAAATAAGTCTCTTCTTCGCACGAAACAAGCGTTTCAAGGTTTCTCGGATGGTATTTCAACAGTCCACGTTGACTTAATATTAACCTTTAGTGTCCCTTTAAGCCTGACTTTGGACATATAATGATGCACAGATTGTTTGCACATTTTCAAACATGTGCGACTGTTGCTGCAATAAACTTTGAATTTTACTTGTCTTGCTGTGCATAATGTTGCACCAACCATCTTTGTCACTTCATGTTTTGAGTGAAATTATAACTTCCCCTCCCCTCCTTTCAGCTTCCCCTGGCGATTGCACCTAGGCCACCATTAGCCACCATGGCTTTTGGAGCAGAAGTACCACAGTATGTGCCCAAACAGCCGTTGCGGCCTCCTCCGAAGCTGATGCCACGTCCCTCCAACAGTCCATTTCAACCAACACCTACCGAACTGCAAGTGTTCCCACGAGCACCTGCATCCACTGTGCCGCCTGCTAGCGTGAATGGCCTGCGGCAAGGTGCCAGGCTGGTTGTTGAGCACCATGCAGGCGACAAGGTTGTGCAGGGGGGTGCCACAGCCAAGCGGCTGTTGTACCCTGCATCACAAGAAACGATGGAGAGCATGGAAAGCCAGTACAGTAGCAGAAGCAGCAGCAGCCTCATGGGCCAAGTAACTGGTGGTTTCGTGCCTGCTGAGAACACGGCCCCTGCTGCTGGCAAGAACATTAGCTTCGCCATGCCAAAGGTTGCTACGGTTGGTATTGTGCTGTTCCTCTGGTCTGAGTGTGTCATAGAAACGCTCTAGAGAGATTTAGTTTATTTCAACTGGCTTCATGGTGGAAGGATGTAGCTACACCTTTATTGCAGTGCAGCCTAATTGAGAAATGCTGAAAGGGTTGACATTTTACACAGCTCTGCTGGAATGCACGTTACTCAGTGAATTAAATGCATGAGCATGTGGTCTTTGTCCTGTCTGACAGGGCGCCCTGTGTTCTTAGCTTGGCAGTGTCCCTGCCGCATCTAGATTAAGGTGGCAGTTTTAGGTATCAGTGGGGCAGCTTGTATGCTTCCCACCGTCTTTTGATGCCTGTACACTTGATCATGCCACAACATATTCTGAAGGTCAAGAAGGTTATCTGTAGGAAGTCTATAAATTGTCTGTAGGAAAAAATGAACAATCTATAAGGATGCCAAGTGCTTTATAAGACACGCCACAGTATAGTGTGCCTGAACCTTGCTCTCTTGCAGGCACACATTTTGAAAAGCCTGACAAGCAAAAATGTCAATTTGCACCATTGATCATGCACAGAGATAACAGTAATTTGCAGAAGTAAACGGTTTGTAGAGAAGAATTAGAATGGTACAGTGGTTTGTCCTCTCCAGCGCTTTCTAGTGGGTCATCCTCTTCCAAACTTTTGCTTGGGAATGCTGCTTTTGCCCGGAGTCCACGCCCCGCTTAGACTGTTGCTGCTGTGCTGCTCCTAATCCGATCAGATAAATACCTTAACGTTTGGTGGAGAGAATGCTGTGCCCTCAAAACTCCCACCCTGGAACTTCGATCCCGTACGCTGCCATCTACCATGCCTCAGGACACCGCCCAGCAAAAAAACCACCTCCTCCTGCACCGACCGCGTGTCCTAGTGTGCCTCGTCACTGCGACCCTGCCATCTTTACTGGCATGGCTGACATTGATGTGGAAGACTGGCTCACCACGTACGTGAGGGTCAGCACGCATAACAAGTTGGACGAACCAGTCAAACTGAACAATGTGCTGTTCTACCTCGCGGGTGATGTCAGCCTATAGTATAACAACCAGAGTCCACAAAGCTGATTTGCCGACCTGGTCCATCTTCAAGACCATCTTCGTTTATGTATTTGGTCGCCCCACTGTTGGTAAGCTGCGTGCCAAGCAGCGTTTGCGGGCACGCTCTCAGCAGCCAGGTGAATCATTCACCAATTATATTGAAGACATTCTGGACCTACGCAAGAAAGCTAACTCATCCATGGCGGAGTCTGATTTCAGTAATGTGCTGAAAGGTATAGAAGACGACTCCTTCCACATGTTGCTTGCCAAGAATCCTGGCTCCGTGGCTGAAATCATCAGACTGTGCCAAAGCTATGAAGAGTTACGGAGGCAACTGTTGTTGACCCATTGCTCTTCTTCCTGCGATGACAAACGCCTTGCTGGTTTGGCTACAATTTCAGACCAGTCTGCATTGCTCGAGGAAATGAAGGTGTTCGTCCACGAGATTGCCCACCAGCTATCGTTGCTGACCTTTGCGCAGCTGCAGCATATGCAGGAGCCCTCCTCACGTTTTGTGACTCCGCTCCGCTACACCATTAAGCACAAGATCAATGTGGCGTTGCCTGAGCCCCGCTAAAATGTTCCTGTGGCAGCACCTCTCAGTTCCGCAGATGTCGTCGCCTGGCCCCCACAGATCCATGTGCCTGCACCACTCAGCTACGCCAGTGTCGTTGCCTGGCCCCAACCACTTCTGCAATGTGTTCCTCTCAGCTGCGCCAACATTGTATCTAGACCCTGACTGCAGCGCACTAGGCAACCATTCCACCAGCTTGTACAACGCCTCCTGTGCCATAGGTGCGACCTAGATGGCCACAGCGGATAGGTGGCATATGTTGCGGGGATGCGCGACCCTCATGTGTCCCCTGATATGTTGTTTTCCCGCATAGCTCCCGTCTCCTGTAATCCGGCTTTGCCGCGTGGCCTCGTGACTATGACAGCCGGTGTAGTTGAAGCGCATTGCGAGAGATGGCGTGAGTATGGCTGTGCTAACGCCACCTAACGGTGGGGTTACTTGGGCGCGGAAAGGAGAAAGCACTTCCTCTTTGGCTTGGAGTCGGCAAGTGGCACGCACGTCCTGCGCTTGTGCCGATCCATGCTTCTGCGAGGTCGTCGTGCGAGGCCTTGTTTGAAAGCGTCACTGTTCACGTGACTGTACGCGCGAACGACCAGGCGTTGAATGTCTAACATGGGGCGAACATATTCGCTCGTTTGCCGGTCGTGGTGAGTCAGACTTTTGCGATTTGTCGTGCACCCATTGGCATGTTTTATGGATAGGAACTCGGTTAGCAGGCATTGATCTATGAAAAATGCAATAAATGCCCTTGTGATTGCTTGCACTACCGTGTTGTCATTCCTTTGTCCCAAGAGCACGGGTGAGAACCGCACAATGTCGGACAGTTGACCAATATACTTTGCATGCGGCTACGCCAGCCACATGGTATGCTATTGCAATTGCGTGCAGCCTTCTAGCACCCGCATCATACACAACAAGTCGTCTTTTCGGTTCTCCTAGCCCATATGATGACCCGCCTTCTGACTCGCTCTTGCTCGCTGTTCGCCTTCTCCACAATGTCGCTCACTATCGCCGATGCGGCCTCGTCCCAACCTTCGAGAAGAGAAAAACTAGTTGTTGCAGTCCACGAGGCACGGGCTGCCACACTATTGAAATCTGAAAGCCCTCAACGAAGCCCATCGAATGTGATAGACGTGTTTGTGGATGGTGTTTACCCATCTGCACTTGTTGACAATGAAGCTGCCATATCCGTCATGACCCAAAACTTAGCCATTTACTTCAAAAGGTGGCGGCGCCTCTTTCTGGACTAACCCTCCATGCAGTCTGTGCCCAGCGTGTTCACCCCGTAGCAGCATGCACCGCCTGTGTTGTCATTGCGGACATTCTGTATGCCATCGAATTCATCATAATTTTCTCATGCTCGCATGACCTCATCTTATGCTGGGATTTTCTCTCCTGCCACACTGCCGTGATTTATTGCGCACATGCCGAAACAGAACTCTCGCTGTTGTCAGACTTGACGCTGGCCGACAGTCCTTCAGCTTCGAGCAAGCTACTCTTCAAAGACGACACCACAGTCCCCCGAACTTGTCAACGGTTGTGTCCGTCTATTGCAGCCGCATCTTTGATGCCTTTGCACTACTTTCTCCATCTGACCGCTTTTGCACCCGAAAAGGTCTGCTGCTACCTTTTGCGACCGTAGAAATCACTGAGGGATCCAGCGCTATTTTTGTTTGCAACCCATCCCGATATGTTGTGATGCTGCTGCGAGGGGATGTCTTGACAGCGTGGAAGCCATCGAAGCCACTCAAGTTATGGACATGCCCGACGACACATTCTGCGCAACTTACGGTACGCTCAGTGCTATTTCTACGTCTGCTCCATCACCCTGTGATGTATTTGGTTCCTCCTTTGCTGATAACCTTATGCCGTCCCAGTGTTTCCAGCTTCTGTGGCTGTTAGAGGAATTTCATTCTTCTTTTGAAGTAGGGGACATTCCTTGGGCCGGACGCCCACTGTTGTGCATCACATAGACACTGGCTCCCAACTGCCACTACAGCAACGCTCATATTGCTTGTCTCCCGCAGAATGTCATGAATTAACAAGCAAGTCGATGACAGGCTTTGACACGAAGTGATTCAACCTTCAAACGGTGCATGGGCATCACCTGTTGTCTTTGTTGCGAAAAAAGACGGTTCTGTGTGGACTTTTGGCTCCTTGACAAGATTACTCACAAGTACATTTACCTGCTACTGCAAATTGACAACACCATTGACAGCCTACAAGAACCAGAATTCTTTTCATCTCTCGATCTATGCTCAGGGTATTGGCAGGTACCCATGGCAGACGACTATCGACCGAAGACAGCTTTTGTAACACGCCTGACTGCTTGTATGAATTTAACGTCATGCCGTTTGGAGTTTGTAATGCGCCCGCAACGTTCGAGTGCATGATGGATACCGTTTTGCGCAACTTGAAATGACATACGTACATGCCTGTGCTACCTTGACAGTGTCGTCGTTCTTGCTCTGGATTTTCTCATGCACCTTCAATGCCTCCAGCGTGTTTTGACGTGCTTGAGAAGTGCTGGCCTCCAACTAAATTTAAAGTGCCGATTTGCAGCACGGCAGCTGACCATACTAGGTTATATCGTGTCCAAGGAAGGAATTCTCCCTGATCCAGCCAGACTTCAGGCCATTGCCTAAACCTACATCCGTCAAAGACCTGTGGAGTTTTGTAGCTCTGTGTTCCTACTTTAGATGCTTCATATGAAACTTTGCCACCATCATATCGCCCCTTACGAAGCTCCTTGGAAGCAGCAGGCCCCTCGTTTCGTGGTCGTCAGAGTGCGATGAGGCATTTGCAGTCCTGTGCTGTTTGCTGACGTCACCTACAATTTTGCGTCGCTATGACCCGATGGCCCCTACAGAGGTGTACACAGATGCCAGCGCTGTTGGCCTCGGGGCAGTTCTTGCGCAGCGCAAACACGGCTTATCAAAATATGTTGTGGCTTGTGCAAGTTGCACGCTTACGAAAGCCGAGAATAACTACACTGTGGCAGAAAAAGAATGTTTAGTGATCATGTGGGCTCTTGCCAAGTTCCTGCCATATTTGTATCGCCGCCCATTTGCAACGTCACAGACCACCACTGTCCGTTGCCTACAAAGTATTTACTAAGGTAAATGCAAATAGAATCAGGAACACCTTAGACTTCCGTCAACCAAAGGACCAGGCAGGATTCCGTAAAGGCTACTCAACAATAAACCATATTCACATTATCAATCAGGTGATAGAAAAATGTACGGAATATAACCAACCTTTATATATAGCTTTCATTGATTACGAGAAAGCGTTTGATTCAGTCGAAACCTCAGCAGTCATGGAGGCATTGCGGAATCAGGCTGTAGACTAGCCGTATGTAGAAATACTAAAAGATATCTATAGCGGCTCCACAGCCACCGTAGTCCTCCATAAAGAAAGCAAAAATCCCAATAAAGAAAGGCGTCAGGTAGGGAGATACGATCTCTCCAATGCTATTCACAGCATGTTTACAGGAGGTATTCAGAGACCTGGATCGGGAAGAACTGGGGATAAGAGTTAATGAAGCATACCTTGGTAACTTGCGATTCGCTGATGATATTGCCTTGCTTAGTAGCTCATGGGACCAACTGCAATGCATGCTCACTGACCTGGAGAGGGAAAGCCGAAGGGTGGGTCTAAAAATTAATCTGCAGAAAACTAAAGTAATGTTTAACAGTCTCGGAAGAGAACAGCAGTTTACAATAGGTAGCGAGGCACTGGAAGTGGTAAGGGAATACATCTACTTAGGGCAGGTAGTGCCCGCGAATCCGGATCATGAGACTACAACAATCAGAAAAATAAGAATGGGCTGGGGTGCTTTGGCAGGCATTCTCAGATCATGAACAGCAGGTTGCCATTATCCCTCAAGAGAAAAGTTTATAACAGCTGTGTCTTACCAGTACTCACCTACGGGGCAGAAACCTGGAGGCTTACGAAAAGGGTTTTACTCAAATTGAGGACGACGCAACGAGCTATGGAAAGAAGAATGATAGGTGTAACGTTAAGGGATAAGAAAAGAGCAGATTGGGTGAGGGAACAAATGCGAGTTAATGATATCTTAGTTGAAATCAAGAAAAAGGAATGGGCATGGGCAGGACATGTAATGAAGAAGGAAGACAACCGATGGTCATTAAGAGTAACGGAATGGATTCCAAGGGAAGGGAAGCGTAGCAGAGGGCAGCAGAAAGTTAGGTGGGCGGATGAGATTAAGAAGTTTGCAGGGACATCATGGCCACAATTAACACATGACCGGAGTAGTTGGAGAAGTATGGGAGAGGCCTTTGGCTCTGCAGTGGGCGTAACCAGGCTGATGATGATGATGATGAGACCACCACGCACTTCTTTGTTGGTTGTCGTCACTGAAGGGATCCTCAGGCCGCATTGCTCGTTGGGCTCTCTTGCCCGACGACAGTGCCTGCTGATCCATGTCCCAACTTGCCATTTCTTCCATTGATCTTTGCACCATTGCTTCCAAACAGTCCAAGGACCACTGGATCGCCTGGCTGATAGAGTTGCTGTCTGATCCATCAGCACAACCAACCACTCATGCGTTGGATCGTCAAGCCCACCATTTCACGATTTGTGATGACCTACTGCACTGATACAATTGCACCAGCGATGGCCGCCAGTGGTTGCTAGTAGTACCCTGCAGTCTGCGTTCTGAATTATACGTGTCATTCCACTCTGATCCACAGTGTGCACACTCTGGGGTATTAAAAATTTACCAGCGCATTCGACAGCGGTACTACTGGCTTGGAATGTACAGCTACATCCAGAAGCTCATTCGCTCATGCTCCAACTGTTAGTTCCAGAAATCTTCACTGCACCTCTCGCCTGCCAGTCTGCAACTGTTACCTTGCATAACCTGGCCATTCGGGCACATCGGCATCAATATGTATTGGCCACATCTCCTGACACCTGCTGGTAATCGCTGGGCCATCGTGGCTGTTGACCACATCACATGATATGTCGAAACTGCCGCCCTCCCAACGACTACGGTGCGCCATGTGGCCTCGTTCCTGCTTTTCAGTTTCATACTGCGTCATGGTCCACCACAGGAGTTGCTCAGTGATCATGTAAGTGTCTTCTTGTTGGAAGTCATTGAAGCCATCCTCAAAGAGTGCCACATTATGCACCGCACAACTACTGCTTACCATCCACAGACCATTAGCCTCGCAGAACGATTTAACCGTGCGCTCGGCGACATGCTCACAATGTATGCAGCCTCTGATCACACAAATTGGGATGCCATCCTACCCTTCACAACCTACGCCAAAATGCCGCTACTCGGAGCACCACTGGCTTTTCACCCTTTTTCTTATACAGCCGGCACCTGTTGCACGCAATCAACACAACCCTTGCATACAAGCTGGATGCATCAGAGTGTGCGCCTATTTCTTCCACAGCCAGACATGCCGAAGAGTGTCGTGATCTCGCGGGGGCCTTTACTTAAAATGACTGAGAGCACCAGAAGAGCGTTCACGGTGACACCACATCTGTGGCCACATTCGTCCCCAAAGTGCTTGTGTGGCTCTCCGTCCCTTCCACTGCAAGTGTGGAGGCTGACGAGTACTGGAGTATGGAGTACTGTGTTGTCTAATGCACATCTCTGGTCAACTCTATGATCGAACCCGTTGAAGTGTCTTTGGTCACGTGCTGTCGTGGATGTACACAGATCACTGTCAACGTCAATCGCCTCAAGACCTACTATGACCCACTCATAGTGACAAGCTGTTAGCTCGCCGGATGGCTCCCTTTCTTTTCCGGGGGTGACTATAGAGAAGGATTAACATTATAGTGAGTCGTCCTCTCCAGCACTCTTTAGTGGGTCGTCTTCTTCCGCGCTTTTTCTTGGGAATTCCGCTCAAGCTCGGAGTCTGCCCCGCTTGGACTGTCGCCGTTGTGCTGCTCCCAGACCAATCAAATAAACATTTTAATAGGTTAATTAATTGAAGCTTTTGCCAAGGTACTGCACACAAGGGAAAACAAAACAAAATATTTTGGTATGGATTTTGTTAGATTAAGGTAAAGTTTTGGTGCGAGTTATAGTTACATAATAAAATTTCTCCTATAAAAGCTTTTTGTATGTTGTACTAAGCTAAGCCACCACCTAAATATTTTTACCACCGTCAAGAGTAAATTCAGTTTCTCTTTATCCTGTGCACTATGATTTGATAAGCTACATTTTGCTCGTGTTGGTGGCATGAAAGCAACAGTCTTGGATGCTTATTTGCTGCACGTGCACATGACAACTGTTGGGTTGATTCTATGTGTATCAGACAAGTAACTAATATCGAATAGTTTTGTCGTGGGCCTTATTTCAAGTAAACCAATAACAGTTTGGAATGCTGTACCATTGTGACAGCGCCTGTCTGCATATTGCTGTAGACGGAAGAACTTAGATTAACACTATGGCATCATTGTCCACTCCCATATGTGAAATAACCATTAGCAAGAGATAATTGGCACCATGCTTTCACTGAATGTCTGCAACAGCGTGTCTTTATTATTCTTTTTTTTTTTACTTTCTCCTGTAACAACCTTTGTTTCCCCTGATAATAAGGCAGAGACAGAAGCATGATTGGTGAGGGCATGAACTTGCTCATGCAGCCATTTGCTTGAGGATAGGGGTCTAAATACATTAAGCTTCCGTTAGTTTGTCTCTTGTTCATTTGATTTTTCGGTTAATTCGATCCCTACCGAAGGTCCCTGCAGGTGCCCATGCATTTCTGTTGGCCCAAACTTTCATTGTTTCGATCCTATAATTGGCCTTCGCCGAATAATTCGAACTTGGCCAGTCAGCACGCACACACTTGACCCTTATTACCCCAACAGCAACCTCTTTAGTTGCAGCATCTGTCTCAGCGGAGCTTAGGGGACAGGCATAGCCAAAAATGCCTATTTTCGGCCTGCCATAGAAATATTTTCACATAGTAACTGTAGCTCACAATGTTTGATTACGGTAGTTACCCGACTATAATGCGTGCTTTTTTAAAAAAAAATTATAACGAGAAATTTGGCCAAAAATTGCCTGTGCGGCGCAACGAATGCAAAACCCATGGAGTTCTGGCACTGCCGCGCTGTGGTATGCATGGTAATGCCGGTATATTTTGACTTCGGATTGGCATCGTTCTTGGAGAGCCAGGCAAGCCCCATTCCGTCTGTCACAGTGATCCATTTTCTACTAAAACAGCACGTAAAAAGCTGTTTTAGCTTCATCATTACACAAAAACATGTTTTGTTTAACTATGAAAATTTGTTATCGCGTGTACAATTATATGATACGTAAAAAGTATCAGCGGGCCGCTAAAGCTGGAAGACAGACGACAAGATTCACGCTCGCTTTGAAACAGTTTGTCGTCTGTTCTTGCTTTTCTTCGCTTGGTCAGGCATTGTAGGGTGAGTAAATATGTAATATGCATGAATGGAAACATTTTATGAAGATTTTACTTTAAGAACGCGTTATCTGTGTAGCCATATCTACGTTCTAGATGAAGCCTCTCACAACACAAGCCAACACGAGCCTCGCAGACACATTTACCATCATTCCCATGACGGCACGGCGCCCCTTAAGAAACTCCCATAGACGATGGCACCAGATTTCCCTCTAGGTGTTGTAAGAAACTCTATGGCAAAACCAATACTGCCTATGCGGCATTGATATGCTTTACCGCATAACAGCAATGTATTGCAACGAAGCTGACTTTAGGAAACCAGTGTCATTATGCAAGGCATGTTAGACCCTTGTCCATCTTTATTGATAAAAATATCAGGTGCACATTTGATTTCTACTTGTTTAGGAGCTTTAATAACGTTTCTATGTTAGCTTTCTACTTTTGAGGCATAGAAATTGGACACACGTTTGATATGGAGGCATGTTAGATTCGGGCAAATACTGCCAAGTGAAAAGCTGTGTGTATTGGTGTTTTTTTTTTCTGGGTCTTCTTTAATTAAACTTCTGGATACTTCAGTCATTTACGTTGCTCCCATCGAGATCGAATTGACAGAAGTCAACTGTATAAACTTTGTTTCTACCCTGTAGCATCCAAAGAACCGGACCAGGTCTCGCAGCATGTCCACACCACAGAGCAACACCAAATTATCTGCTACAGCAGCTGCCGCCCCAGTTGCTAAGCAGGCTTCATCCTTAAATCAGCTGCCTCAGGTCAACTCACCACCACAGATGTTGACCCCCAAGCTTTCAGTGTCGGTATCTTCCTTGCCTGGATCCATGCCATCCAACTCAATATCTCCACCTTTGCAGCAGAGTGCTGTCCTGACTCAGCTGTTAACATCAGGTAAGCCTCGTATATACCAGTTGCTCTGCAGGAGCACACAATGTTCACTAAATATTTTTTTTTTCCTTGAACCCATGAGTATATTAATCATATCATGAGAAGCCGACAAACAGACACCAAGGACAACATAGGGAAAATTACTTGTACTTACTAATTGAATGAAAGAAATGATAAATTAATGGCGATGAAAGTGGATGAAAAAAACTTGCCGTAAATGGGGAATGATTCCACGTCTTTGGATTAAGTGTGCGATGCTCTAACCAATTGAGCTACTGCGGTGCCGTTTCCCCATCCACTTTCTTGGGTATTTATGCATTACTACCACAGTCGAATCCGGCTATATCGAACTCGCAAGAAAACGCCTATTAGTTCGATATAGAGCATAATTTGATATAAGTCTGCTAAATAATTGGATGTCATAAAAGCACGTACCATTTAAAAAATCACTTTATTGATGAAACTAGCTTAGTTTCGTATGTAATAGTCCTACGCTTTCTTCTGCTTGGGCACTTTCGCTGCCTGCGACTCATGCACTTCTCCACATCCTCTAAGGAGTCGGAGCAGCTGAGGCCGCAACCTTCCGCATTCGCGCAGAAGCACCAGACTTGTGCGAGCGCACCAGTCACTTCGTCGTTGCTTTCCTCATTGTGTCCACTTTCACTTGTGCTCTGTATGATGTCGGCATTGTTGTCTTCGTTTTCAGGCTCTCCCGTGTCACGACACCATCATTTGCACTCACAAACTCGTACACCATTGATTCGTCAACAGCTTCCGGAAATTCTGACAGCTCGCTCCAAACTTCGGCAACACCAGCAACAACTTCGTTGCATTCATCAGAATTTACAGTCAGCACCGAGCATACTGAAGCCGGCACGGCTGAAGCAATTTCGGATGAACCACACGTACACGGCCGTGCATACGCGTCGGGCGCCACGAGCACCGCGTCGCAAGTTTCGCAGCTTTAGCCTTAATCTCCCCCTTATTCTTCAAGATCGTGCTGAGAGTGCACCTCAGAATCTTGCACGCTGCGGGGACATCCGACTTCTGACCGCGTTCGACCCGATTTATGATTTCGAGCTTCACGTCAAAAGGCAAATTCTACCGCTTCATCACGGCAACACTGTGGGAGAAGGCCCACAAGGCGCATGCACAATGAACCAAAAAAGCAGTGAGACAACTCGCACTTTCGCCATCTTGCAGGATGAGGGCACGGTAGGGAGGTAGGTAGGGCACAGCAGCCCTGTTAGGTAGGGAGAGCGGTTGGATAGAGCCGCGCCGCCGGGTTTTCCTGCCACTGCGAGGGAAAGCCAACTTCTTGGGGGCATATATCAGGAGTCGCTGCCATTTTTCTTTGATGTAAGTGTAATTTTTGCTATATATACTCATTGTAACTAAATCATGTCCAGAAATTGCTCGATATATAGAATAATTCGATGTAAACGGGTTCGATATAGTCGGGTTCGACTGTACAACTAACCTTGGGAGTCTTAGCTAGCGCCACCACTCACAAACCTTGGCAGTGGATGTGGAACATCCTTTCTGCCACAGGCGTCACGAGTATATACGCGATCTTTCTGGGTGAAGGCGGCTGGTCAATGACCTTGCACATGCTACCAGAAGGCATCAATGTTGCCGGATTCGAGATCTTCGTATATGTAAGAATGAGAAGAGTACATTAAAGCACACAATTTCAGTTCTGAGGTCGAGTGCAGCAGTCAAGAAATTTTGAATATCTATTACATTTTCCCAATTGAAAGTAGCCATTGTGTCACTTCCAGCCTTTTGACTGCTATGAAAATAGGTGACAGTCATAAGTCGTGTGCTTGAACTAGGCAGAACTTTGCAACACTGCACGGGATGGCCTGTGCCTTACTTGTTTTTGTGTTCTTGTGGTACAACTGTGCATGCTCGTGTACTCCTTTTTCCGTACCTTCATCTTATCTCCTATAAGCCTGGAATGGAACAGCAGAATAAAATGTAACAGCCAAGCCTGTACTGCATGTAGCTGTCGACAGATGTCCAAGTGACAATTTCTATCTGGACCTAGACATTGGACAAAATTTGTATTAAAAAGAATTGATGCCCAGGAGTGACCTAGCATGGAAATATTTTGTATAACTGGCATTGAACGCTACCAGGGTTGAGTCCCTAGGTAACAATAGCTTTTATTGTCATCTGATACCAGTGTTGGCTCCATTTAGCAGCATTGACAAAGTAGCAGCTCTCCCCATTCTTAAGGTTTATAGAATTTTTCTAGCTGACACACATGGCACACCAGTTAGGAAGCCACGACATCAGGCATGTTGGGCAAGCATAGTTGCTAAATTTAAGGTCTGACCACCGAATATCTCGGCACTCCTCAAAGAAAATGAAAACATACAATGACGACAAAAGTTATTCGAACTAGGATTTCATTCTAACTTTTGTGGTTGTCTGTCGTTCTTCATTACTTTGTCAGCATCATTACCGTGTTAAGGGAACCTTTGTTAACTGTGCTGAAGAGGGGGCTCAAAAACCACTGTAGTACATAATCAAATTTTTTAGCATTTTTGCTGGATCAGTGATGAACTATCAAGACAGAAAGCGGAGCAAGCTACTGAGAGTAGTCAGCTTGCATTGTTTACTGCTGTCTTTATGTGCTTGCGTAGGCAATGGCTTTTCATGGGAAGCTCAAGCAGCTGGTGGGAGCCCTACTGCAAACAGCACAGGGGGATCCCCCAATCCTTCCACAGTCACCATCATTAACTCTGTGGCACCATCGCTACCTGCAACAGTCGCACAGCCACAGACCTTTGTCATCTCTCCAGTCACACTCTCTCAGGCAAGTCTCATACATTGCTCTAGATTGGTGACACTCACCACATCTTTGGTTATGTCCTGCAATTGGTCACCAAGTCACAGTGCTGGCACCATTACTGCAGTCATTGTTTGAAGCTAAGCAAGTAGTTGCAGGTACTGTAGAAAACAGTAGACTTCCGTTGATTCGATCCCTACTGTAGGTCCTGGCACGCGCACATACATTTCTATGGGCCCAAACTTCCATTATTCCGATCTCAATATTATCCTTCGCCAAATAATTTGGACATAACTGGTCAGCTTTGCCGCAATACAGTTGTGTTATGCAGTGAAGCATACCTAAAATGGAGAGGTGTCACTGTCACGAGACAGTACGCGTCCCTTAATTATGCATGCGTGCACGCGCAGTCTCCGGTCACAGTACAAGCATCTAAACACCTAGGCCCAGTGCACGTTCCTTAATTTTACGCGCGCGCACGCACCGTGCACCGAGAAGTGGGGGAAAACTATCTGTTTTGGGAAAGTTAGCGCAAAGAAAAGTGGTAAGAGGAAAAACTCCAAAGTCAAGAGGATGTTTAAGGCCAGCAAAAGTGCACGTGTTTATCTAAAACTCTGAAGGCTTGCCATTAAACTGATTAGGTGTCTCGTTTCTAGTTCTGTGACTGAAGACACTGCATGTGTGTGCGTAAATTAAAGAGCATGTGCTATGTCCCGCTAATGGCACCGTTTTCTGTAGATATGCTTCACTGCATAACGCGGCTGTACTGTTGCGAAGCTAATTTAACGGCAAATACTGCCAAGTGAATCAACAGCGTGTTTCGGCGTTCTTTCTGTATTTTGTTTAATTTGACCCGCTGGATAAGTCGGCCAGTTTTGTCGGTCCCATAAGGGTCGATTAACGGAAATCGACTGTAGCATGTTTTGAGCAGTAGACACCTAAAGGCTGTATGGACTGCTGCCGCGAGACACGCTGGAGGACAATCGATTGTAGCCAAGAAAGAGGCTCAAGCAGGGCACAGGACTGGCTGGAGCCAGCAAGCCAGAGTTCTGACCTGTGTCTATCCTACAAGGTTAAACAGCAGCATTGTTTTTTTTTTTTTTTGTGCTTGACAGCATGCCATGTATGTCATGAACACACGCATTTGTCAATTGCTGTGAATGCTGACTCTAGAGGCTAAATTCGGGCACACGCAGTGGCTTATAGCCATTGTTCGATAAGCTGAGCAGGCTAATCTAGAAAATAAAAATGTGTTTTTAGGCTAATAACTGATTTGTGCCTAAAGTTACCACATTAATAAGCTTTGAAAAGCAACCCTATGCCGGGGTGCAGCAGACTTTCAAGTTTTGTCAGATATCTGACGTAGTGAAAAAATATATAGATACAGATCTTTAAAAGACTGCAAGAGCTAAGGATGCATGTAAGCTGAGTTTTCTGATGGGCAGAAAAGGCAAATATAAAGAAAATTTTGGCCAGAATTTAAGCAGCATTTCACACCAGCTGCATTCAGTTGTTGAGCGTAGCACAGCACTGTAACTGGGCGAGTCAGTGTGAGTGTATGTGAGTGCATTAGTGGCTGAGCAGCATTCTCTTTATGTAGTGCATGGAAATGATCTAAACAGTTCTGAAAATTTTTTAATACTACTGGATGCAGAAATTTTGAATGTCATAGAGCATGGGAGCTTGAAATTTGTTGGATATCTTGTTTAGAATTTGTGTGGGCATTTTGTGGGTAGTGAGCATTCGACATATGCTAATTTTTGTTACTATTCCCACTGAATTGTGTCTTGTGGTAAAGCAGTAGAGTATAGTAAACAAAGCCACCTTTTCTAAATGCAGTCATCTTTTCTTGCTGCACTTAGCAACAGGGCTGGTGTCAGAAGGCCAGAGGTGGCTGAAAGTGCAGCAGTACCTGTATTATCAAAAAGCACTGAGTATGCTATGTTTGTAGGCGACCACACTCAAAAAGACATGTTCCTTTGATGCTGGCAGCACAAAGATCTATCCAGCCTTGGAGTGACCTATTATGAGCAGCCAAAGGCATACAGTATTTATACTAATTGTTGTTACCTTATGTCAGGTGGCTTGGTTTTGCTTACAGTACGCAGTTGAAGGCCTGTGAATCTGTGCTGAAACTGTAAGCTGCAACATTTAGATAGTCATGTCTTACCATCTCCCTCTTATTTTTTTTTTTCCAGATCTCAAGTACAAACAACCTGCAACGCAACCTGATTGTTGGCTCAGCATCCATTATGCCATCATCCATGCCCATAATTCCTCCAAAACAGCTCAATCCAAGTGAGTAAACAAGAATGCCCTGCAGATGTCATGGAAAGTACTGTGTTCAAGGTGTAACCTTGTAAACATTTCAATTCGGGAAACTGGGGGCATCACATGAACTTGCCATGGGTTGAGAACCTATGACAAGCAGCAAGCGATGCTGAAGCCGGGAGTGAAAAGGTGGCCATTCTTTACTGCCGGGGGTTATCACATTCAGCCGGTGCTGCGCTGACGATTGCTCAGAGCACTGCCAAATTGCATACTGTACGATTCTCGCTTTTGTCTGTCATGCAGATTGGCCTTAAGAAGCTGACGATAACCCAAAGAAACCGCTGGCCATAAAGATTGGAAGCCCTTCTGTTTAGCGGAATAAAACTGTAAAACAATACTTTCTAAACAATAGAAGATTGTGATTATGCACAATATGACTGACTAGTACACTGAAAACTTTATTGGTATTCAGGATAACGTAACTTCACTATTTCTTCAGTTTGAGAGGGGAAAACAAGCAGCTGATTCTATTCAACAGACAGTCTGTCAATAAAAAAAATATTTTCCAGGACGTTGTATGTGAACGCGCAGTATCAGTGCTGGCATACTAATGTGGTGTTCCCTTAAATAAGAGTAGACCATACTATATATCTCGATTCCTACGTACCTCAATTACTGATAACTAGCAACATTCCTGTTATGTAACGTCCTTATGTGCGGCACCATGTTTTCCTCACACAAACTTTTAAGCATAAAACTTTGTTAGATTTTCTGATACAGACGACTCTTGTTACAACAGACCCTGATAATCCAACAAAAAATGTCAGTTTTATCCAAAGTCTGTAATATCCGAAAAGCCTCACTTCCAAAACTATGGTTGTGATCTGTTACGATGTTATTGCAAAGAGTGAATGACGAATGACCAAAGCGTCCAAAGTAAAAAGCAAAAAAAAGTTCCAGTTTTACCCGAGAGGCAAAGCATCGGTTGTGATAGCAAATTAAGCAAGATAAGCACGGTAGCGGAAGGGAGCGAATTGACCTTTATGCTGTCTGCCACTTCAACGTGAACTAAACGTCGAAAGCATAGCGCATGCAAAGCTACTGGCACCGGGCGCACTTTGTCCACATCGCAGATCGCTTTCAAGATTGGTTCCCACGCGGGCATGCACTTTGTCCGCATCGCAGATCGCTTTCAAAATATGGCGCCTGTGTGGGCATGCACTTCGTCCACATCACATACTGTTTTCAAGATATGGTGCCCGCGGAGCCGGGCACCTTGTGCAGCCGCTGGAGTAGAACCCGCCCCTCTTCTTCGCCTCCCTGCAGTGCCTCGCGTGCAAGAGAAGGGGTTGCGGAATTCCTCTCTCGCACGCGCGATATTGAGTCGCGATTGTCGGCTGACCCTCACAAGTCAATTGTCAGCCCATACGGCAAAAGTCCATTTTGTATGCACAATTTTGAAAAAAATTGCTGTTAATTTCATCTTCTGTAGCCGATAGTCCGTTGTAGCGTGGTTCGTTAAAAGCAAACTTTGTTGTATTAATAAAATAAGTAGTGCAAACTAAAGTTGAAATATGATCTGTTGTATATGAAGGTCTATTGTACCTGGGTCCGTTGTAATGAGCGCAGACTGTATTTGATATTCAGTTTTCTTTTCTTGATTTGATCCAGTATTCTATTTGGTATTCACACACCTCTACTAGTAATAAGCTATGCACAACACAGGTCTGTTGTGCCTTGTGGGAAACTGAAGTAAGAATAAAGATTTTGCTTTCCTACATGTCACGCATCTCTTTTAGCACACTAGTAGTTTCATGTACCGAGAGTGAGTATACAAAACCACGGGCTAATGTTACCTTGTAAATGTTACATGCTAATGTTACCTTGTAGATGTTACTTGCAGAAACATTACGGTTAGATAAGCTACACTTGCCGGGAAGCGTGAGAGGCAGTCGAAGATCTGTGAGTGGTATCACATTCCACTCTTAAAGGCGAAGCTTAGCCTAGTCCTCCAAATTTGTGTTAGATGAGATAGAAACAAATGCTAATAACCATGTTTTCTTCTGCGCAGCCAGCAATGTATTCGATCTGATTCGTATATTCGTATCCAACTGAATATTCTAACATTTTCGAATACCTATTTTTTAATGACATATGAATAACAAATATATAATATTCAATAGCATTTAAATTTTTCTTCAAATATTTGCACACCCCTATTTTTTATTGTGCCAATTCAAGCTTACACTAACTATGAAGCTCTGTTTAAGCATTTCTTTAATAGAATAAAATGTAATCTAGTACAAAACTAGCATTTAATACGCAAACAGATGTGTGCATGAAGCATACCTTGTTCTTTCACATTATGTAAAATAAAATCAGGTTACATAAACCTAGCAATGGCTTGTAAAGAAAAAAGAAAAAGGCTGTCACTTGGTCGTGATCAAATATCAGGATTTGATTATGTGCTTATAATAATAGCAGTTTGGCCGGTTGGGAAAGGAAACAGTAAGGAATAAGTGATTGGTCCATCCTGTTCTTCATTTTTGTATGAATGTTTATAATGTAATTACCCTTGTTCATTTTTTTTTAACTTACTCGTGTCTAATGAAAATCATCTCTTGTCGTTCCAGCTGTTTCAGCAGCAGTTGTGTCACAAGCCAAGACTGCAGATGTCCCTGTGAGTATTTACTAAAATGGAATCACTAAAAGGGTTTAGTGCAAATTCCAATAAAATCTTAGGCACTTAGATTGAACTCCAGGTGTACTTAGTTTAATTAAAGGTTCATTGCAATTAAGTTTGAAAGTGCTGTTAGTATAATGTCACGGTAGCACATGTTGCTTCCACCGTCAGCTCTTGGCACAAAGGCTTCATGCTGTCCAGCTCACTTTGTTGTGACCATCGTAAAATTCTTAAAATAGCTTTGTAACGATATTCTGCATTGCCCAAGTGTGTTGGCTTATGCACAGCATTGAGAACTCTTTGCAGAAACAGCCCAGTATTTCACAATGTCAGTACCCGCCAGCCTTAAGGGGGGAGGCTACCCTCGGATACCAACTTTTTTGTTTATTAAGATATCTTAAATTTTCAGGATAGACTCGTAGTAAAAGCATTAGTAGAACTACAAAATTTCATGCAGTTATGTTCACTGGTTATCAAGTTACAGCAATATGTCAGAATGATGCACATGGTTTTCTCATTCCATTCCAGACCTGGGGAATTTTCAAAAGGTGCTGCAACTGTGAAATTCACTATGATGATTCTCAGATGGATACATCAGGGCTAGACAGAGCCCTCTATTTAAGTTTCCTTGCTGAAAAGTTTTATCAGACCACCGAATTTAGTGTTGGTCATCAAGATTTTATCAGTCAAATTTTGATTAAATATTACAAATCGCAGACACAATATAAAAAAAAATGAGCTTGTCTTGCCCTCAGAAATTTATTCAGATACACAATAAAAAAAAAGCTATTGGAAATCTGATGAGTGGTTACAGAGATATGGCTGGAACAAGCTGCCTCACCAGCCAAAAAGTCATTTTGAGAAAATGAGCTTTGAAAGTTTTGAGCACATTTATTAGTCTAAAATGACCCTGCAGCATAACTGGAGATGTCTTTAGGCACTCTCTCCTTTTGCCGCCTTTCCACCTTCTCTTGCGATCGTTTCTTGGCCTTTTTCAAGCACAGAGGATATTTCCCGGCTGCCCGTTGAATGGCCAGGTGGCCAGATGTTAGCCCCACTGATGAACATAGCTCTTGGGGGGGCCCTGTGGCAGCCAGCATTATATCTTAAGACTGCCTCATGCAGCGTTGTCTCCACAGCAATCGGCGATGCATGCTGCTCTTTGGGCATCAGGGACCACAGCACGGAGTGAAATGAGTCTTGTGGAGTAACCAGTCCTGCGCTAACATTCTTAAAAAATGATTTACTTGACCGGCCGTACACAGTACATGCAGCAAATACTTTCTCAGTAACAAAATGTATCAACCAAGGTGTACCACAGGGATCAGTTCTGGGCCCTTTGCTTTTCCTTTTATATATTAATGATCTTCCAGATTCTCTTAACTCCACCAACTACGTTCATTGCATTTTATACGCAGATGACACAACCATATCTTCATCTGACAAATCTGTTACTACTCTTATTTCTAAGTTAAATATTGCATTAAGTAACATTATAAAATGGTGTAGCAACAATCACTTAGTTCTTAATCCTTTAAAAACTAAATTTATGTTATTCAAAAGTGCTCAAGGGGCCTTAACTTCTATTCCTGAAGTAAAGCTTGGAATTCATTCAATTCCCGTTAGCACTGATGTCACTTTTCTTGGCATACATCTTGACCCTAACCTTACATTTAGCTCTCACTTCCAACATCTCAAGCACAAGACTGCGTTTGGTATACGTGCATTAATCAAAGCTCGCCCTTTATTTTTCTCATGAGGCTCTGCTAGCATTGTATTATACGTTCATTCATAGTCACATTAATTACGGCATTGTTTCATGGGGCAACACATATGCTTGTCACTTATCATCAATTCAACATATCCAAAATCAGTCAATACGCATTATCACTTCTAGCTCCATGCAATCCAATGCCTCTTTGTTACTTCGCGCGTATAATATCTTGCCTATTAATAATTTGTTCCAGTTTAACATACTCGTCGTACTCCACAAGTTGCTTCATAATAACATTACGTTTCCGTTCATTGCAACTGACCTTTTGCAGAATAAAAATATGACCAGATTTGCAGCTAACAACAATGTCTTGTTATCCATGGTTCATACCAATTATGGCAAAAAAACATCTTCCTTCGCTGCAATTTCTCTATGTCTACGAACTACGATCTGGCGGTGTATCTTTGACTGTTATCTCACATGTCATTTCTTGTATTTCATCCACGCTTTTTTCCAACTTTATTTATTAACGTGCTTTTTCATGTTTGATTGTAAATGACATGTCTAATGATGTATTTGATCTGTAGATGTTATTTATAATACGCAATAATTTGCTGACTGTTGATATCACCATCAATGTTGTTATTGTTAACCGAGGGTCCCACTACAGTTCTTTCACTTTGGGACCCTCGTCTGTATATTTGTCATGTAATTACTTCTTTTTTTGGAACCAATAAATCTGAATCTGAGTCTGAGTCTGATGCCATTCTGCGTCTCATCTCCCAGGCAGCGTTGCAGAAGAGAAGCCTGTGAGAGGCGCTCATAAACAGGTAGCAGTGCTTCTGCAACATAGCCTGGAAGATTGTACCCATGCTTCGGAGGTGGCACACCATCACTCCTGTTGGTGTTATGACGACACCATGAGTCTGCACCCTCAGGGCACAAGTCGTGGTGAGGATCCTTGTCCGTTGATGTCACATGGTGGCACGATGTCATCACTACACGCTGCATTGCAGCCACATCGTTGGAATTGTTCCATAGGGCCCAGCCATAATAGTCGGTCAACTTGTCGATGAGGGCCTTTGTCAGCCTGCCCTTCCCTCCAAAGCTATTCAGGACAAGGTGGCGCAGTGCTGTCTGCTGTCACCATCCTCTTCCGAAAGTGGTTCAGGCATTCCTATTTCGAAATGGGGACCAGTCCATAAACATTTTCCTGTACAAGTGCAGACAAGGTGGCACTATCTCCGTCAGACACAAGCATTGTGTAATGGAGGTTGTGCTTTGGCACCAAACATGAGAAAAGGATGACAGCTGCCTCAACATCCATCCTCCCAGGTTTAGAGTCAGTGTTTTTCTAGCACACATGATCCCTCTGCCAGCTTGCGTAGCCTGGGTCTCTAGGCTTTGGTCCTACTTGGCAACCAAGGCACTGGTTCGATAAAACAATGGCATCCATGATGAGGCCCGTATGATGTTCAATTATTGCACCAACTCCAATATGGGACGTGTGGCCATGCTTGTGCCATGTTCCATCAAAGTTTACTGTGATATCTTTGCTTAAATATGGATCCATTTCCTTGTAGGTGGTTGTCACAGCAGAAGCATATTTTGCATAGAACTTGTCTACGCACTGTGTCTGTGGTTTCCTGAATTTCTTCAAGTGCTTCTGAAAAGTCTTATGATGCAGGCCACGATGGGACACGTTCATCGCTGCCCAAAAGTCATTGAGGGCTGTTTGTCCCTTTCCTATCTGTTTTGTTGCCACAATGGCTCTTATATTCACGTTAAAGGCCATTGAGTCATCCTGACGAGCAGAATTCCACGAGCTTGCAACTACTCCACAATGTAAACATAGCAGCTTAAGCTTTGTTGCAAGTCCGAGTTGGGTGCCTCCTTGAACCTTCATCCCAGTCACGAAGCACTGCTGGCACGGGGTCCCGGATAGCAGGTTGCCTAGTGCATTCATTTGCACAAGGAGAAATTTTTCACCTTCACTTGTAGCGGTGGCAGCTTCAGGATCGTGCTTCATTGCTTGAAATTCTCACTCTGTCATTGACATAGCATCAAGTGCTCATTGCACAGCAGCGCGTTTTTTATCCGCTGCCCCTTTCTCCTCACACGTCAGGAAACATGTTTTCAAGTGCACAGAGGACGATGCGGTAGCACTGTCCGAGACAGATAAAAGAGAGGATGTGGAAGCCGCTGTTGATGAGCACGAGACATCAGGCGCGCTCGTCATGACAAATTCTTGCGCTGGTGGAGCCAGATCACGTTGCTAGAAGCGTCAACGCAACCATACTCTTGCGTAGATGAAGCAGAAGCTGCCCCACAGGAACTGTCGGTGCAATCATCGTCGGCGTGTGGGCAAGAAGCGAGCTTCGCCGTGCGGGCAAGCTTCATAGAACGCTTCCTTGCACTGAACGTGTGTGGTGTCTTGAGTTTCTTTGGGCGCATTGTGGCCGACCGCACAACAATTGGCAGGCTAAACACAACCACGGTCTCGTAAAGACGGTTGAAAATTGTCATGTAAAGACGGTAGAAACTTGGAGAATATGTAAACGACTGCAAAGATAGACGATGGCAAGCGGAACACACAAAGGGTGCCGGTGATGGAGGAGCTGAAGCAGATGACAGCCGGAC
Organism: Dermacentor variabilis; assembly: GCF_050947875.1. NCBI lineage: Eukaryota > Metazoa > Arthropoda > Arachnida > Ixodida > Ixodidae > Dermacentor > Dermacentor variabilis. The sequence goes on along the minus strand of NC_134570.1, from coordinate 23,647,010 downwards.
GCATTATGCAGGAGACCACTATGTCATCACACGCAGGGAGTCGCGGGCTCCCCCGCGTCCTTGAGGAGCGCGCGCTTCGCCCAATCTCAGCTTTGCGTCTCAGCTGCGGGAAGCTTGAAAGCTCTTGCGAGCCCTCCAATCATGAGTGATTTATGCCTCTCTTGCGCTGCCGCCGCCGCCGTGGGTGGCGGAGAAAAAAAAAGTAAAAGAATGCACAAACAAAACAACACTAAAATAGTGGCGCTCAGGGGAGCGGTGGAGAAATGGCGTTTGCGCCAAGTAGGGGTATTTTGAGCGCTCGCTCGCCTCTCGAGGGCTGCCGCAGCTCGTTATAAACTTTATTCGAAATAGTTTCGCGATGAATTAGACTTTTATATTTACAGAAATGGCAGTTTATAAGACATGCTGCCCAAATATGTGGTTTTCCGAAAATCAACTTTTTCGTGATTTTTCTGTTTTCAAAGGCCACGTCCCCCCTTAACAAACATGGTCCTTAGAAAATGTTGGAAAAGTACAAAGATCATAGGGCATCATAGAACTCTTAATGCAGCAAGTTTGGTAGCATAAAAAGAAAAGGCTTCTTAAACTTAATTTTACCTTTGCTCACAGGCAGCCTCAGTTTCTGCGAGTCCAGTGAAGCCATTTAGGCCCAAGTCAGATGAGGAGCGCTTTCAGTACAAAGAGCACCGGAGGGTGTGCCACATCAATGCAGAGCAAAAACGGCGGTTCAACATCAAGGTAAGACTTACAAAATCTGGAATCCGTCACCCTGGATTATGTGTGACTTGGCTTACTTGCACAGAGTAAAAAATCGATTTAGACCTGAGCTCTTGAGGTGAAATGCAACCTGTCTTTTTTCTTCCTTCCCAATTTCACACAACAAAGTTTTGCAGGCACCACCACAGTGTGTGTTGAACCTGCACTTCTGATTTTAAAAATTTTTTTCTTCCCAAGGGCCACATGGCCTCTGTGAAAAGTTATTTCGACACAATACCAAATCATGACTTTAGTTGCCAACTCTCAAATCTTTTGCAATCCCTTTCACATAAAAAACATTGGTTGATGACTGTACTTCTTTGCATTCAAGGTCAACTTTCAGTGTAGCGAAATTTCGATATACTGAAGTAACGTGTCGATTTTACTGACTTTACTATGAAGCGGTCTGCGCTGGATGCATGAAAGAAGACAAAGAAATGGGCTAAGGGAGAATTGAGAACAAAGAAGTTGGAATAAAATGGCGGACGACACCCGTCTCACTGAGATTATGTCATTTCTGCTGCCGTTCTAGTTAAGAACCCTACATATTATATCAAGGTTCTAGTGTATTCTGCCTTGCTTGCGAAGGGAAAGAAGCAGATGCACTGAAGGAGCCTTGTAGCTGCTATTATCTGTGTAGTAAAAGCTGCAGGCGGCACATGTAATGTTGTGGGAGTGGAAGGAGGGAGAGTGGCAGCTTCAAACCATAGATGAATTCTTTGTAAGCATACACTCAGGCACTTGAGGTAGTGATGTTATTTTGAGCAAACGCAGGAACACTTTTGGCATGCAAAAAAAAGTTTTTTTCTGTTTTTGTGTCGTGCAAATGAGATAACTGGCAGCTCCCATCATATTGGTGCATTCTTGGTTTGCCACATCAATGTTACGCAAACAATGCTCATTCCAGAATGGATTTGAATCCCTGCGGCATCTGCTGCCATCTCTGAGCCAGAACCCGGACTCGAAGGTCAGCAAAGCACAGATGCTGCAACAAGGTAACCACAGTTGGATTGCTTTATCAGGTGTTTCAGTGGTGATGCTTTTGATTAATAAAAAATAGTATTTAAGATTAAATCCACCTTATTGGACAAATTCATACTATTGGCCAACATCAGAAATTGCGTAGTAATCACCAACAAGCTCACTAATTAATAAAACTTCTCTAAATAACTCTTGAATCTGTCAACTGCAGTGCAGATGTTACAGTTGCAAAACTGAATATAATCAGTGTTCAAGACATGTCTAGTTGGTAGGATTCCTGCTAATTTCACCATTGTCAAGCTAAGTGTTCCCAAACTGGCAGCAAGCTGCACTGGCATCTTATATGTCATTTTCCTGAAGAGCCATCGAACACTGCAGGACATTGTGGTAGTACACTGGTGAAGCACCAGTGTACTACCACATTGCTGATTTTGGGAATGAGTAGCTATATTGAATCTTGCTAGTTTTGGGTTTTCCTAGCAAAGCAATTGTGTTCGCTCAGTGGCTATGTTGTGATGAGCTTGATGTCACAGGTTTGACTCATGGGTATCGGAATTGGGCTGGAGTGCAAATCTTGCTTGTGAATTGAGCATTGAGGGCATGTTAAAGAACTCCATGCGGTCAAAAATTAATTCAGAACCATTCACTATGGTGTGTATAATCATATATGTTGCTTTGAGATGTTAAACTATATCAATAATCCATTCAATTAGAAAATCTGCAAGGAAACAGAGTGCCTGAGCAGTAATCTTAGCTAATGAAAGATTTGTTAGTTAGCACAATATCTTTATGAATCTTGGTCAAAGGAATTATCACATTGTCCTGATTCTTCTGTATACTAATTGGACATAGTTATTGCTGTAAATTTCTTTATATCGCTGTTCATATTCTAAGTACAGAAAGGAAATGTTTCTCTGTGCATTTTACTCAGCTGGGGAGTACATCCGAACGCTAAAAAATGAGCGTCAGCAGCAGCAGGAAGAAGCAGACAGGTTAAAGAAGCAGATAGAATCCTACAACCAGGCAATCAGGTAAGTGCTCGACTTCATTTATTTTCCTGCTCTATTGTATCATCGCTACTTTCTCACTTGCAGGAGGGATCAGGTGTGAATCGCCCATTTGCACAAAATAAAATGCAAATTTTATTTTCTCGAAATTTCACCTTTTGCTTACAAGCTTTTTCCACTGACGTTTGTGTGCTATCATTCCTAGTGTGTTTACAAAACAGGATCCTTTATTGCCGACAAAAGACACTAAATTTATAGCTGTGCATTTGTGTGTATAGCTTTACTGTGCCTAGATCTTGAGAGCTTTGCATTAATCACACCCTTAAAATTTGTTTGATCTCGCTTTCTCACATATAGAGAGGCTGATTTTGTTATTGCTAAATTTTTCATCACATGGCAGCTTGTACCAGAACCAGCTTCCTGCAACGGGCGTTCCATTGCCATGTCAAAGGACGAATCATCTCAAGGAGAGCTTTGAAGAATATGTGCGGACCAGAACGCTTCAGAATTGGAAGTTTTGGATTGTATCCTTTGGGTAGAAATGCATGATAGGTCTTGCATGGTTTGAGTTTCTCTTCCATTGTACCAGAAAGAAATCACGATCAGTTTAAAAAAAGGTGGGGTGGAGTGCACGGGGTAGTACACAGTAAAGCCTCGTTATAACAAAATGGGATATAACAAAGCGATCATGATTCCCCTTGAAATTCCAATAGATGCCCATGTATTGAAAACCTCGTTTTATCGAAGTTAAAATTTCCTCACAATGGATATAATGATCCTTTTTTTAGAGTGCAGTTCTTTGGCACCCGTTTCGCGGCGCCATCGACCCTCGCCGTAACCAGCCCCGCAGCCGGGGCCAGTGTGCTGCTCAAGCTGCGTGCGTTCCGGGCGCCATCTCTCATGCATGGCGTGAGCTTTGCTCTCTTTGCTCCTCCTCCAGTACCACTCCTGTGCGGCGGTAATCAGAGCGCTGGCTCGGTGGCAGCTGATGTCGATGATGTGCTGCTTCCCAAGCCGAAACGCATAGCCGCCGCCATTCACCACTGCGTGTACCCCTTGCCCCCACCTCTCCTCTGTGTCTGTGACTGCGCGAGAGCGCGCGGCATCCTCCGGTTGCCGAAGCGCCGGCTCGGTATAAGCGGATCACAATGCACACTTTCCAAGCCGAAACACAAAGCCACCTAGAGTTGACTCGCTGGCAGCATCAGCGGTGTCAGTCAGTTGCTGCCATCTCTTTGCTGTGCAGCGTTCCTATGCGCCTACGCGCTGCCTCCCGCAACCTCCCGATAAGTGAGGCAGTTGCGCCGAGCTAAGCTCGGTTTGCAGCGGCTGGTGCGAAATGTTCCGCACGAGATGGATTGTCCGAGGCTCACACGGTTTATATTATAATATAATCCGTCTGCCTATATAAATAGTTTATTCTCAGCCAGTGCTTTGAGCCATGAACGAGGCAACCGATGGAAGCCCTTCGTTGGCTGCTGCTGCTAAACGAGCTGCTCGAGCAGAGGCCCAGCACCGTCGCCGCCAGAATCCAGAGGTGCGCTTCGCCGAACCAGGCATTGGTGCAGCAAGTCAAGCATATATCCATTTATTTCGCCTACCACAAAGCTTCCTTCATGAAGAACTGGGAATGGAGTTTTTCTTGAAGAAGGAATATGGTGTGAAGAATAAAAAGTTGTCTGTAACTGTACATACATGTCTTGCACGAATTCTTTGCCTCAATATATCAAAAAGCCGGAACAGCTCAAGAGCTGCGCTCAAATTTCGCTTTAGGAAGTAACATGATCGTCGCCAATTTTTTTCCACAACGAGCATTTACTGACCATTTAGTACCCGTGAGGTCAATGTCTTATAGCGCGCGACACGCGCGTCTTCCGGCCTCCCCTTTCCTATGGAACTGGTAGATGCGCTCACTCTTCCGCTGCATGCATGGGGCGGCACCGACTGCTGTTTTGTTGTTGCATGTCATCTGCAGGCGCATTAAGGATATTGGTGTTTCTATTGATTCGTTCGTGTGAGTTCCTGCCGCCAGAAAGGAGATGGACGACGGCTACGGCAAACGGAAGCGCAAAACTATATCAATCAAACAGAAGGTGGCTATGCTGAAAGCCGTCGAGTCCGGCGTGAAGAAGATAAAAGTGGCCGAAGATTTCGGCATAGCGTTGAGCACGCTGTCAACGATTTTGAGCAGCAAAGAAGTTGTCACCGGTGCTGTTGCACATGGCATGGAAGGCGACAGAAAGAAGCTGCGAGCCCCTGCTTTCGAAGCTGTTGAGAAGGCAGTCTTCAAGTGGTTTTTGCACGCAAGAGCAAGTGGTTCACTCCTGTGAGTGGGGCACTGTTGCAGCGCAAAGCGACAGACTCTGCGTGCATCATGGGGCACGATGATTTTGTGGCGAGTGTCAGCAGGCTGCAGCGTTTCAAGGAGCACCACAACATCGTCGGCAGGGCTGTTAGCGGGGAAGCGCATTCTGTCAACCGCGAAGCTGCAGTGCATGGGTGCTGACAAACATTGGACAGCTGCCTGACAAATACAGTGCCAAGGATTTGTTCAACGCGAATGAGACCGCCCTGTTCTACCAGATGCTGCCGCAAAAAATGGCCCTCAAAGGTGAACGCTGCCAGGGCGGTAAGCAGAGCAAGGTCCGCGTGTCCATGTTGCTTTGTGCCAACATGGGTGCATCAGAAAAGGTGTCTGCCCTCGTGGCCGGCAAAAGTGCGTCACCATGATGCTTTAAAGGCAAACGAAAGCTGCAAGTAAGTTATGTGTCCAACTATAAGGCTTGGATGACGAGCGAAATTTTTGCACAATGGCTGCAGGAGTGGGACTAGTGGCTGGGCGAGCAGAACCAGAAGATATGCCTCATACTGGACAACTGTACGGCCCAAGTGCTCAAGAACATTGAGCTATACTTCTTGCCGCCAAATTGCATTGAAGTTGTGCAACCCCTCGACCAAGGAGTTATCATGAACTTTATTTAAGTCGGGCTACTGCAAGCGTGTGATCGACCGGATTCTGCTCAATGGGAGCATGAAGCACGAGTCCACGATTGACTTGTGCATGGCGATCGAGATGCTACATACTGCTTGGATGGCTGCACCTGCAAGGACGATCGCCAATTGCTTCCAGCATGCCTCATTTGGTGTCAGTGGTGGTTACAGCGACGATATCGATGCTGCTGCCAGTGAGGGCGCCGCGGGCGACCAAGCCCTAGCAACGTGGGACGCTCTCCTAGATACCAGCGTTGTGCCCGACTGTGGCACTTTCTGCACGTACATCAGTGCCGATGCTGACATGGCGACGACCGAACAGCTAACGGAGGCAAAAATTGTGCGCGCGGTGACAGGGGTGCCTAATGACGACAGTGATGAGTGTGTCGACGACCGCCCGCAGCCTCATATTGGCAAATCCAACGTACTGACGCCCACACAAGTGCTGAATGAAGCAGACCTGCTGCACCACTTCTTTGGCGCTCACAATGACAGTGAGGACGGACTCAAAATGGCGGCTGCAACTGAAAAAGCATTTGCCTGAAAAAGACACAGCAAAAATCTATCAAGGACTTTTTTTCTACGAAGTGAGCCGCCAGCTGGTTTGCTGTTCATCAATCAGTGGATAAGCTGTTTGGCGTGAATAAGGTATCAATTTCTTGCTGTTCTTTCTTTTTCATTAATTTTTTTTTCATGCGACGGCCGTTTTCTTTTTTGCTTGGCAGGCTGCTGTGAGATTTGGTGGGGAGTACATCCTCTCTTGCTTGCTAATTGTCGATAGAAATGGATAGTGGGTATAATGAACTAATGGTCATAACGGAGTAATTACGACCCCCGCTTCAACTTCGTTATAACGAGGTTTTACTGTACATGCTTTTATTGAGAAGGGTACAGGCTGAGGACAGGAAAGACACAGGGTTGTGGTGTGAGCTTATATAAGTGAAACTCTGGCTCTGATGCTCGTCTTAGGTAAGGCCTGACAGTGTTAAATCAGGTATTAGAGCCCTGTAGAAATAATGCAGCTCACCCGAGAACTCCGAACCTTCTGTCAATGTTCTGTCAACTCTTCTAGGTACATCCATTAATTCACCAAGGCAGTGCTTCTGCCATGTGACATGAGAATTTGGTGTTCTTTGATGTTCACAGTGATATTGACAACAAAAGGAACACGGATCTCAGCATTTCGGCTTTCCTTGCTTTTTCCCTGTAAGAGTGCCATAAATGATTTTGCTAACCATGAAGTTCAGTGGCAAATTTGAGAACCTGTTTTAAGTTTTCTTTACATTTTATTGTATTTTTTCTGCCAGTTTTTTTTATTGAGCCCAATGCACATATTTAGGATGAGCATAAGGACACTTGTTAAGTCTGCCTGCCTTATCTGAAGTTATACTTATGTGATGCACTGGCATTGTTAGAAAAGTAATGGCACCCTCAATTAATCACTGGTGTGCATCAGGGCACCCTGAGGCAATGATGATTGAATGAAACGGCGCATCACAGCACCCCTGTGCACTCCATTGCAATTTGCCAAGGATGCCACGAGCAAAGGTCACAAAACTGTTAACCTTGTCACAGAATTCATCAGAGTACGTTTTTATTCAAGAGCATGCAAGTATGCCTTTTGCCGCTATGTGCAAATGTAGTGTTTGCGCTTGCTCATCTCACTGGTGTGTCACACTTCCATGACTCAATATTGCCACGCACAGTTCAGCCTTCTTCTGGAGCCCCTGTTGGAGTCCTACAACCAGACCGTCTCCAAGGCTGGGTTCGATGAAATGTGCAAGACAGTGCTTGTTTGGGTCGAACAAAACTGTTCGCTCAGGGCCCTCAGGCCAGGTAAGTTGTGCTTGCTCAGGGTGTCTACCAACCGGTAAAACCTGGAAAACCGGGAATTCTCAGGGAATTTGGATAGTCTGGAAAACTCAGGGAAAACTCAGGGAATCTTTGCTTCTATCAGGGAAAATTAGCTGTAACTTTATTGAAAGGGAACGAAAGTCGTGTTAATGCTGGCTTCGGTAACAGAGGAATCGCAATGAATCGTCATTGACGCCGTGTCACCAGCACGATGTATTGCCAGAGTAGTTAACGACCGATTTTCCAGACGCCCGATTTTTCGGACATGCCCGATAATTCACACGGCATTGCGGCACCAACACGTACTCCATATATTCAATGTATATTGCCCTGACTGCAGGTCTCAAATGGCATTAATCAAAGCCACTGCTACCGCCGCCATTTTGATTATCTCGCCGCTTCGAACCGGCACTCTCGCACGCAGATCCGCTGGCAGTCGTAGCCAACACCGCGGCAACGTTAGGCCTAGCTGCTTCTACGTTCGCTATTAAGCTTCTTGCCGTGCGGTGCCGTGTTTTTCATTGAAAGAATTCGCCACTGTTAGCTATGGCACCGACTTCGCCTTTGGAATCCTCGCGACTGGCTTCGAAGCTCGCAGAGCACAGCGCGTTGCGTAATGCCAGTCTCCGAAAGTTAGCTTCGCCTCAGTAAAAAAGTGTTAGGCGGTGAAGCATAACAAGCGTGGAAGGGGCAATTGGCACGGGACACAGTACGTATTCCTTAATTATATAACTATACACGCGTGCACCCCCGTCTCCTGTCACACCACGAGCACCGATATGCCTAACAAGTGTACTGGCAGGCCTTCAGAGCTTTTTCGGACGTGCCTGTGGCAGTTTTATCCCTTAAAGGCAGTTAAAGACATGCATTCATTTTTTTTTTCGGACTGCCCGATTTTTCGGACGTTGTTGCAGCCCCTAGGGAGTCCGAAAATGGGATGTTGACTGTACAACAGCCCAAGAGGATGCTTCACATCATCCATGGGGTGAAAGCGTGGGAGAAGGAGGATGAAAACAGAAAGGACCGACGCAGTGAGGAATTAACGGGAAAGAAAGCATGCCGCCGCCTCTTTGAAGGAGCTCTCAAAAAACAAAGTGTTGGTGGACGCTGAGATGCAGGTGTCCCTCATCCAAACCAAAGTAAACTCTTTAAAGCAGTGAAACCCAACACTGAGATGTTGTGTACGGGCTGAAAGTATTACAGGACAGTTGAGGTTGACTTCCCAGCTGCTGAGAGAGAATCTTAGTTGTGACAAAGTTCAGGTTTCATACCGATGAGCTTGCTATCAGTTGATAGAAGTAGCTCATATTCAGAAATATTTACTTATGTATGCATCTCCTTTTCATTCGTATTTGAACATGTTCGACTTAATTTGGAATGGGTTTTACCATTTTTTAGCTGTTCATTTTACCAACACCTTCCTGCTGTTTTCTTTTCAAATAAAATAGATATTACTCCTTGCTATTCAAACTGAATTAAGTCATTTTTTGTTTCAACATGCTTACTAGAAAGTGACAGCATCGGGCAACATGCTGTCAGCCTGTCTTGACATAAAACAAAGTTCTGGCTCATTCAGGGAATTTTGCAAAGGTGCTCAGGGAAAACCTGGAAAACTCAGGGAATTTGTAAATGTCAGCTTGGTAGACATTCTGTTGCTGCACGCCTATGTTTCGTATCTCCCTAGTCATTCCTGTTGCACAATGTCAGTTGCTTTACGATGGCACAGGCCATCAGTGGCTGGAATTTTACCTGCCACAGTGACCTGTTCTAGTCCATAGTGTGACTTCTGGTATTATCGGCTCTATGGTATTCATAGAAAGTGTGCTAAGAAGCATCCTTGATGTTGAGATTAACCTCGATATTCATAAACTGTATCTTGAACCTCTTCCTCCACTCCCTTGGACATCAACCAGTGCTGTCCCTTGAGTGAAGCAGGTGTTAAGCTCCAACAATTCCTAGTCAGTTTCTATAGGAAACACTTGAGAAACACCTCTCCAGTGATTGAGTTAGTGACAGGACTTGTACAGCTCCTTAAAATTCTTGAAAACCTTAGAATTTGCACAAGTAGGCTCAAGAGCCCTTAAAATTAGGGGTGTGCAAATATCGAATAACGCTGAATTGAATAGTAAACGTTCAAATAATTCGATTCGCAAATTGTATATGTACTATTTGATTTCTCGAATATTCAGTATATTTGGTTTAGAGACCCGCGCAGTGCCACATGTCGCGTGTGCCGCAGAATCCAGCCGCCCAAGCAAGCGCTTCACGGTTTCACTTCGCTTTCGCTGCAACAGGACTGCCAATTGTGCTGCTGACGGGCTACGCCGGCTGGTGGGGTAACAGACTTGGGTAGTCAGTGCGAGTGCCCGAACGCCGCAATTCGCAAAACAGAAGCACGTCGGCCAGGGCCACCACTGTCAGTACCAGGTTCATCTGGGTCGACACAGGATGGATAAAAAATTGACAGAAAGAATGGCAACATTAGCGCCACATATTTCATAAAGCAAAAATTGAGCCGATTTGTTGCCAATAGGCACGCAGATTGTTGGATGCGCGCCTATAGACTTCATGCCGCTTCAACAGCCGTTGTCCCACACTCGTGGCCTCGGGACCGATCACATGATGGCTTTCACCCCGTCATCGCAGGTCATTAACCCTAATCGGTGCTGCTTCATGGGGCATCGGTGACTAAAGTTATGATTTCGTGCCAAATCAACGCACATCGCTCAGAAAGCCAACAAACCACCTCGCAAACGAAAGCTAGTGCACGGAGTGGCAGCAAAGTTGTTAAGAGCCCCCAGCCCCCATATTTGAGATGCAGAACAGCGGTCTCATTGCCGAAGTCGTTCGTAGAGGCACGTCTGACTTTTTATAGCTTAGAGCAAGTCGCCACAAAACTAGCTTTTGATTTAAATGGCGGGTGCAAAAGTGGTTGCATGCTTGGTGCAAATGGTGGATAAACAGGAAAGAGGGGGGGGGGGGGGGGGGGAGTGTCGCAGAAACTTACAGTGACCTTACAGATTGTAGAATATTCGACAGGTGGCAAATCATGCCGAACCTTACAATAAAGTGGTGCAGACGGCGCCAGCTCTTTACTGTAGGTGTCGGCAATGTGAGTCACGTGATGTGCACTTCTTTTGTCCATTGCACAGATTGGCCTTACGATAACCCACCTGCCATAAATTTGTAATACCCCTTCTGCATTTTGGAGAATAACTAGAAAGCAAAAAAACTTTCTCTGCAATAGATAAGATTGCTGCAAAGCGCACGTCCACCATTAAGCTGAATATCTTATTGGTATTCAGTACAAGAGCTTTATTAATTTATTAGTTTAAGAGAGAAAAAAGCCCTTGATTCTGTTCAACACAAGTTCTATTCGTAAAAAAAAAAAATATTTTACAGGCCTTTGTATACTAGAGCTGAGCTGTAATCAGTGCCAGCATACTAATTTGGCGTTCCCTTTAATAAGAGTAGACCACGCTGTATGTCTTGATTTCTATATTTTACTGATAGCGGTGTAGATTCTTGTTATGCACAATGCTAGGAGACTTCCGAGCATGCGCAGCACCGTATTATCTTGGCCAAAATTTTGTTGTAAGCATTAAATTTATGAAAAACTTTCTGATGTTCAATCTGAAATCTATTCGGTATTCGCACACCCTTCCTTATAACTGCTTGAAAATAAGCCTGCTCCGTGAATTCCTTGAAAACTGCGTTTGGGGGAAACTTTCACTGCTTTTCAACCGTTTTTGTTTACTATATTTATTAATGATATTGTAAATGTTGACCCTTCAGCCCAATACATAATCTATGCTGATGTTACAAGTCTTTTCTTTTACGGAACAAATATACATTATCTCGTGAATCTAGCGAACATAAAATTAAAAAATATATATATGCACCTGGACACTTAAATTCTTTACAAATTAACTGTTCCAAAATTAAAGCTGTTCTTTTTTGCCTTAAATACCTGCTTTATGAGCCCACTCATTCTTATAATCTGATGAAATAATAAAATGTAATTTTCTTCTGCAGCAAAATCTTTAGGTCTTATTTTTCATGAATATATGAAATAGGATCTCCCATATGGAATTTTTTACAAAACAAACTTCGCAAGGTCTTGGGTGTACTGAGAAAATGTCAGCATGTATTGCCAGTTCCTCAAAAGCTTCTAATATTTAAAGCACTTTTCTCATTTCATCTGTGCTACTGTAACTTAATTTGGGGTAACAGGACAAAACAATCCATAAATGATCTTCTTATCCTACAAAAAAAGGCCCTAGGATCTGTTGTGATGCAGGGGCGTCACAACAGATCCTAGGGTCTGCGTCAGCAGGCGTTTGGTGTGTTGCGACACCACGTACCCGAGCACACGAGGGTTGGCCCCTCCCGCGCCTAGCTGTGCATGGCTTTGCCGTGTCGGGGAAAAGGGTATCCTGGAGGTTGAGCTGACGCTGAGTGTTTGGACCTTTGTGGCCCCTCGGAGGTGGCAATACACCTCTTTGGCCTCTGCTTCACGTAGACAGCACCTCCGGACTGACCCTCCCGGGACAAATCAGCAGTCACCTTTTCCTCTCTTCTTCCTCCACATGCTTTTTCTTTACCCTCTTTTTTCACATCTGTTTTGTCTTCTTGTATCTTCTATTCACTTCAATTTTTCATATGTGGCTAACCTACCTTGATTATGTCGTATTAGGTTATAGTCTCGATGTACAGCTGGCGTGGGCAAGACTTGTTCGCATGTTCCTGTCCTGTCCCCTCGTTGGGCGCCATGGTGGGTGGCTGGCACCGTGGCTGAATAACACAACTTTTCTATGGCTCCTCCTTTCCCCCAAAACGATCGCCCCTCTTATAAAAAAGGGCAGACCGAAGCAACTGAATTTATTTCAGAAAAGAAAAGTAGCCTTCCAAAAATACCATGTAATACATAGTGAAGTAGAAGAAAAGCCAGCAAGAATCTTGTCCCCATTCACAGTATCCAAGTCCTTGACAGAAGCCCTCGGCCCTGGCTATAAGCTTTCAAAAAATCTATAGTGGTGATTTGCTGCTCGAACTTCGAGATAATGTGCAATACACAAAACTGTCAAACCTTGCGTCCATTGGGGACATGTCTCCGTTACATCCCACTGTTCCCTCAACTCTGTCCACGGTGTAATATCAGAAATCAATTTCATACACTTAATGGAACAAGAAATGCTTGAAGGGCTCACCGACCAAGATGTCATAGAAGTTCACCGGATCAAAATCCGGAAGGACAACAAAGAAATCTACATGAAACACCTGATACTCATGTTCAACAGCAACACACTCCCCGAACAAATAGAAGTCGGCTACTTGAAAATAGATGTAAGGCCCTACATTCCGAACCCCCGCAGATGCTTTAATTGTCAGACATTCAGCCATGGCTCACAGTGTTGCCGGGGCCGCAAAACTTGCGCAACATGTGCTTCGAAAGAACATACTTCCGAAAACTGTGACGGTGCAGCGTATTGCGTAAATTGTGAAGGAGAACATGCTGCATACTCCAGGGTGTGTCCGTCCTCCAAAAATGAAAAAGAATCATCACGTTGAAAACCAAAGAAAACATTTCATTCAAAGAAGCACGAAGGCGTATCGCGCTAACAAACACATTCTCCTTCAATGGAAGAAGCAACTTCGCCGATGTGGTGCGATGGGGCGCAGCACCACACCAACCTTTGGGGCCGCAGTTACCAGGCCTCTGACAGAGACACCCACACCCCACGCAGAGACAGCACAAGCTGCCCTGCCACCTACTGAGCAGGGCCCTCCGGCCCTCAAGTCGGCCGCCCATGAGGTTTCTCCCCAACGGGAGAGGCCTGAAACACACACAGCCGCGGTGTCGCGGAGCTCCAGCACCTCAGGAGAGGCCATGGAGACAACTGCCAGTTCGTCCCCGCAACCGCGGAGGCACAGCTCACTCGAAAAAAAAAAAAGAAGAAAGAAAAAACCCAATAACGGGTCCTCAAAAATGAGTAACCTAATTGATTTTAGCCACATCCATACAAAATAATTAAAGATGGCGTTCCTGATACATTGGAATTGTCTTGGACTTATTAAAAACTACAGCGACATAAAAGATATCTTAAACTCATTTTCTCCTGTGGGTTTATGTTTACAAGAGTCTAACCACAACATAAGAACATTTTAAAGAAATACAAAGTATTTCGTTGTTACAAAGAGCAAGCGAGTAGGCTCTCTGGAGGTGTCGCGATTATAGTGCAGAATGGTGCCGCTACTCTTGAAATCAGGCTTCAAATAAATAGGAAGCTGCAGCAGTGCAGCTTGATTCTTGATTTTAAAACAATTACAATATGTACTGTGTGTCTGGAATCACATCTAAATGTTACACTTCATGATTTAGAAGCACTTTTTAAACAGCTGCCAGAGCCATATTTAGTAGAGGATTTTAATGCACACTCATCTTTTTGGGGGAGTGACCAAACGGACACTAGAGGCCGTGTCCTAGAAGATTTTATTTTATCAAATAATGTCTGCCTGTCAATACAGGAACGCACACATATTGCTACTTGAGCTCAGGAAAATGAGCTGCTTAGATTTATCTTTTAGTTCTCCATCACCTTTAACAGATTTTAAATGGGATGTTGTTGACAACCCCTTTAGAAGTGATCACCTTCCTGTAAAAATTAACTTATCATCCCCACCGCAAATCATCCCAAGCAAACCACGTTGTTGGAAGCTATACTTAGCAAACTGGACATTGTTTCGAGAACAGGCCAGCCTGGATAATGTTTTTTCAAGCAATCTCAATGTCGACGATCAAAACAAATTGTTCACAACCTGTATTATTAATGCCACGCGGCTAGCTATTCCTCAGTCCTCAGGAGTGGTTCGACATAATCACAAAATCTGGTACACGTAAGAATGTAGGGAAGCAAAAAAGAAGCAAAACAAAGCCTGGGGCATTTTCCGTAGATACCCAGCCCATGATAATGTTGTAAACTTTAAAAAGGCGAAAGCCGACGCATGCCACATCCGTCACAGTGCTGAGAAAACTTCCTGGAAGAACTACATATCATCAATCAACAGTTCAACCACATCCAAAAAAATGTGGGAACAAGTTCACAAATTAAATGGCAGCTTCTCCCCTTTCACAATTCCGTTTTTAACAGCTCCTGGCACACAAACATGTATAGAGGAACAGGCAGACATACTAGGGGAATATTTTTCTAATGTTTCAAGTTCCTCACACTACACTCATCTTTCCTGAAGTACATACATACAGCCGAAAAACAAAAACTTCCTACAAGTGGCTGTACAAATGAGTCCTATAATGCATTAATTACACTTCACGTAATCCAAAAAGTACTGTCCACAGGTAAACAAACGGCACATGGCCCTGATGAAATAGACTATGAAATGCTGGCTCACCTCTCAGACGCTGCTGTGAACGCTCTTTTACAATTCTTCAACAAAATATGGGTATCAGGAAAAATACTGGAGGCCTGGAAAAAAGCCGCGATTGTACTGTTTCTGAAGCCTGCAAAACCACCAACCACCCCTAGCACTTATAGGCCAATAGCTCTCACAAGTTGTCTCGCAAAATCATTTGAAAGTTCAGTCGTGAACTCTTAGACATCCACCAGTGTGGATTTAAAAAGTGTGTTCAACTCGCCAACTGATCATCTCGTCCATGTAGAAAATACAGTCCGAGAAGCATTCGTACACAAGCAACACTGTTTAGCAGTCTTTTTCTATATGAATAAGGCTTATGATACCGCCTGGAGGTTTGGTATTCTCCACGACCTAGCAGAACTTGGTATTCGTGGTAGGATGCTGAACTGCCTTAAAGATTTTGTGTCCGACCGTTCATTTCATGTATGCCTGGGTGCAACCCTTTCGAAGAAATTTGTCCAGGAGAATGGAGTGCCGCAGGGTTGTATTTTAAGTACGACACTTTTCATAGTAAAAATGAACTCCATAGCAAAAATCATTCCTAGGTCCATTATGTATTCTGTATATGTTGATGACCTTCAAATAGCATGCACATCCTCCAGCTTACCAACATGCGAGAGATAGATACAACTCACATTGAACACCCGCCGTGGTTGCTCAGTGGCTATGGTGTTAGGCTGCTGAGCACGAGGTCGTGGGATCGAATCCTGGCCACGGCGGCCGCATTTCGGTGGGGGCGAAATGTGAAAACACCCGTGCACTTAGATTTAGGTGCACGTTAAAGAACCCCAAGTGGTCAAAATTTCCGGTGTCCTCCACTACGGCGTGCCTCATAATCAGAAAGTTATTTTGGCACTTAAAAACCCATAATTTCAACTCGCATTGAACAAACTCGCGATTTGGACCGACAAAAATGGATTTAAGTTTTCATCACAAAAAACAATTTCTATCCTCTTCTCACTTAAAAGAGGCCTACAGGTTGACTCCACCCTACACCTAAATGAAACCGTACTTCCAGTAAAGAACAAACAAAAATTTTTAGGTATAACTTTTGACAAAAAGGTCACATTCCTACCACACAGAAACACCCTCAGAAAGAAAGCTTTGCATTCACTGAATATACTCAAAGTACTGTCATATAAACATTGAGGGTGTGATAGAACATGCCTTCTACACATTTATCATTATTTAGTACATTCCTCCTTAAATTATGGCTGCATAGTGTATGGTTCAGCAAGACCGACATACATAAAAAAAATTTGACCCGGTACATAACTCAGGTTTGCGTATTTCGTGCGGTGCATACCGAACGTCTCCTATAGCCAGCCTTTACGTAGAAACAAACCCACTATAAACTAGAAGAGCCACTCTATGCATATATTCTTAAGGTACAATATCTACCTAAACACATTTGCTATCCCCTTGTAACAAAATGCCCTTCTTGAGTAATATTCAGCAACAAACTACAAACTATAAGACCACTGCTTCTGCGATTTGAAGAGATGTGTCGCAATCTTGGCATAGTGGACACATTACCTGGCATTACCCACAGACAAAATCCACTACCCCCATGGGTCATCTTTCCGATAGCTTGCAATCTTACTTTAACAGAGTTCCATAAAGCACAAACTCTGCCACAACACATTATTCAGGAATTTCTAGCACTAGAAGAAAAATACAGCAGTTTCACAGATTTTTATACAGATGATTGGAAAACAAATGACCATGTCGGAAGTGCAGTCGTCCAAGGGAACTGGGAAGAAACAGTAAGACTTCCGCAGTGCACATCCATTTTCACTGCTGAATGTTACGCCATTTCTATAGCAATAGAGAAAATAGTAAAGTGAACCTCGCAAATAGTATCATATACACAGACTCCCTAAATGCACTCGCAGCTCTTCATGCCAGAAATGCAGTCACACCATTATTAGGAGACATTATACACAATTTCATAAAAGCCACCACACAAGGACAGAACATTAAATTATGCTGGGTTCCAAGCCACATCGGAATTAGTGGCAATGAGAGAGCAGATGCATGCGCGGCACAAGCCCGGCACAAAAAAGTCACAAAAGTAGAGATACCTCCTAATGACTGCATGAAGCTAATATATCGTAAACTAAGCAAAAAAATGGCAGTCTGCTTGGAACAATGACGTAAACAACAAATTACACCTGTTAAAGCCTGTGTTAGGCGAATGGAAATCTTGCACACACCAGGAATGTTTCAAAGAAGTGATTCTATGCCGTCTTCACATGGGACATGCACAGCTCACACACAACTTCATTCTAACAAAGCACATTCTTTTCACCCAGCTTTGATTTTAGGCGAAGGTGCGCTTGTTGATATATCATGTGTTTTTAGCTTTTTAAAAGAAGCAGGTGTTCTCATAAATCTTTAAAACCTCGCAGAGTGCTTCACTACATATTACAGAAAACCTCATCCACCTTCTAATCTCTGAGAAGAATGCCGAGGTCTTTAGATAATTTGTTGAGGCCCTCCGAGCTCTTGCCCAGACAAGGACTCACTGAGGTGTCCCAACTTTTTAAAGACCTAGTGTTTGGCGCATGATAGCCTTAGCTGCTTATGTGCCATTAAACTCAACTCAACCATTTAATGCACACACACTGCAGAGCCATTGGTTAAATTTAATGTAATTAAATTAAACATGCTATATGAATAGACTTTATTACTTTCCTTTAGAATACCGTATTTACTCAAATAATGATCGCACTCTTGAATTTTGTCGTCAAAATTCCATCTTTTTCTTTCCCGTGTCATGACCGCATCCTGAACTTGTCACAGCGATATGTCGTGTGCCAAGTCTAGCTAATGATGATCGCGCTTACCATCTATCGAATGCTATGCGAACGACTCTTGAAGACATACCAATTGTTCTGCACACACCCAACATTCTTAAGCAGATGCCTCATTTCATTCCTTACATCACTTTCTGCACTTCCATGAAAAAAAAAAAGCTACAACCAAACTTGCCTCAGCTTTATTATTTGTAGGCTTCGTAATGGTTTTGGTCAACAACAACAACGTAAAGGGTGCCTTTCGATTCTTCTTGTCTGCACTCGTGGGCACGCAGCAAATCGCGAGTGGCAACGATAGTGGCCATGTGTACACTGATACGTTAGAAGTGTACCTGATTCATACGCCGATGCTTGTAACGCAGCTAAGATATTCACCCACCCTTAGCAGAAATGTGCTGTATTAGGATAGCAGTGAAGACAAATGCTGCAGTTTCCGCAGCATCCCACCATGTGTTTCTATGTCACTGGCAGCTACGCGTGCCCATCTCTGTTTCTGTCCCCTCAAAGTGGACATGGCTACGTTATTGTCGCTAACTTGCCGATAATAACGATATTATTCATTATTCTTAACGGAAGAAACTGTTTCAATGCGCGTAATGTACTCACGAGAAGAAAAATAATCGCGTTCGGCTTGCTCCGCTGGCCACCATTTTTGCTTTGGTGTCCCGCACTGACAGCAGCAGCCACCTGCATGTCATCCCGCAACAAATGCGAGATGAAAAAAGAAAATGTTTCTTTTTGTGGGAAATTTAACCTGCGTAATAATCGCACCCCCTGAATTTGCGTAAATTTTTTTTTACAGAAAAGTACAATCATTATGCGAGTAAGTACGGTAGATATTGTAAAAAATTTCGGTTATATACACAGTGTAGCTAACTTTAACTAAATCGTTCTTCGTGCCTAAACCGACATTCGGAACAATGGTATGTGTCCCGGCCGCGCACAAACTATGGCCTTTATTTTAGGATCTCCTTAGTCGTCCAAGGTTTGCGGGAACACTTTGTTTATTTTTTTTAAACCTGAGGTGGAAAATGTTTCATTATAAACTGAACTGATCATTCGAATAAGATGGTCGTAAGTTAAACCAACACAGGAGAAACAAAAGTTATCCCATTGCATTTGCTCAATTTAATCATGCAAGCGCGAAAGAGAGTTTGAATTTACAGCTCTATAATATATACCAGAAGCAGCCTGTCTAGGCGTGTGGCAGCATTGGGATACAATGCCGCCACAATGCAATATTTAGGTAGGTGATCACTGATAGCAGTACAAATAGTGCCAGAAAGTATGGAATCGAAGGGAAAGTTTATTATGAACAAGTCTATTAATGTTGCACTCGAGTCAGTAATACGAGTAGGAGTGACGATCACATTCGATAAAAAGTGGAAATCAAGAAGCGGAGAAAGATGCTTTTGCTTATTCGTGCTTACTAACATATCAATATTCAAGTCACCTCCCAACACTAGTCTGTATCCGTTGATATAAACAAAGGAGAACATGTTATCTAAAAACAGTATGAAATTGTTAATGCTGCCATCGGGTGGTCTGTATACTGCAGCAGTCACACAGTTTTCTACTTTAAGGGATACAATTTCAATATCATCCGTGCATTGCGACCATTCGTTAAGCCATTCATATCTCATGTTTAACATACATACATACGCCGCCTCCTGTCCTTATTTTTTTAATTAAATAAACTGGATTATAACCTGCCATATTAATAATGTCCGAGTCGTCATGGTACCACGTTTCTGTAAGCATAACTATGGAGAAATCAAATTTAAACTTATCACGAAGAACAAGGAGGTTGTCCTCTTTGCAGCGAGCAAACTGCATATTAATGTGAAGCACAGCTAAGGGGGATATATGCGCTGGTCTACAATTAGTGCATTTAGTTTAGATGGACTAGAACCTATCTTATTAATGCCCATTGGAAGATGGTGGTGATGAAGTGGTATGCAGAGATTAAGTATAGCAAGTATAACAAAGCAACAGCTTTGAATGGAATGCATAACAAAAAAGGGTAAACATACTCATTAAGAACTGCTGCTGAATCTTTATGAAGCCATACTTCGTTGTGCAACATTAGAAAAATAGCATAGACAACAGATAAGTGATATATGACACTAATCCAACACAGAGCAATATTGCTCGCATTATACAAATGTTCACTTGCATAATACAGCTGAAGAGTAGTTCAGGACATTGGCTACACAAAGTGCTGTGTAGTATGAACTAGGTTTATACACACACACAAAGAAAGAAGAAAAGTCGGGAATGTGTTTTCCTTTTTAACAAAGCAAACAAAAAATAAAGAAAAATGACATGCAGGATCACAACTAAAGAAAACCATTATTCCACCGTGATGACCAGTTAATACAACTTGCACCAAGTCCTCCTTGCACATTATGCGCGAGACTGGCGTCTTGTTCAATTCCTGCATGAGTAGGTACTTTGCCTTGAGACATCCAGATAAACTTCCATTTTTCCCTTTCCTCACTTGTCTCACTTTTGCTAGCAAAATTTTGCTTTTATGACAGAGATGCTCATTTGCGTAGATCAAGGCATTGCATCATACCCTAATTCCCTTGCATTCAGTTTGCCCTTCCTTGCTTCCGAAAGCATTCCATCCCGAGTGGCTCACGAATGAAACTTTATGACCGCATATTACCTACTCTTATCTCTAGATGGCACAAGATGCACAACGGCCATGTCATTTTCAGTGATATTGGCCTTTAGACACCTCGCAAGTTTTCCAACTTCTTTCTAAAGGTCCTCATCTGGCACAACTGGAAGCCCTTGAATTTCAACATTCATATTTATGGAGTACTGTTTCAACTCAGTTATCTCACTCCTAGCCTGCTTCAGTTCTTATTTGAGGAGTTCCCTTTTCAAAGCGGCGCTGCTCACTGTAGGCCCTAACAACGGAAAGCTCACCCCAGAAGGCCTCAACGTCAAGATTGAATTTTTCAAAACCATCACTCAAGAATTGTAGGGATCGTTGAAGACCAGCGATTTCCGGCCAAATGTAACTGTTTGAGGTACTGATCCGAGCAACATCAGTTTTATTGTCTGACATGAATCAATCTAGCTTATACCCCTGTCACACGGGCACCCGCAAACTCCATTTAACTCCTTCGTCTTTACGTCTAGGGAGTTGCGCTCCATGTCACATGGTCTCTCTTGCACCAAGGAAGGTAAATGGAGATTTTGGTGAAAGGAGTTCGGCAATGGACCAATACGGTTGAATGGAGCACTCTCGTTCCCAGATAGCTACAGCTGCGAAGAAAACCATGCAAATAAAATCATCGTAACTGGCTCACTTACAAATTTTAGCATTATCATTTTTTTTTGCCTTGGTTTATACACCACACAATAGGAGTCTTCGATTTGTTTTTAAGGACATAGTGCCTGTGCCCTCTACACCAATGCTTCCCTTTGCCGCCTGGGAAAATGTCATTCCGACATTTCGTTTGTTTATTTGCTTCATCACTCATCTGGAAGCAGTTCAGCTCACTGCGAATACATGCGCACACACGATTACACAGTGCAGAATCACAACTCGAAGCACACCAGTTGAACAATGTGACCAATGCTGCCCGCGCACGAAAGAAAGAGTGCAGTGTGGCCAACATCGCTTTCAACTTTACTATGCTTAAAAAAACAAGTCTTGTGGTAACATACAGCAACCTTTCTCGCTGTGATTTCATCAAATCACATACTGCATTAAGAAAAAAAAAAAAAAAAGGCTACCTTTAACGGCGACTGTATATGTGAGCCGTTGCATGCAAAAGTAAGCGCAGCAGTGCCATTTCAGGGCCATGCGGCGCCTGTCGAAAGCTCACATTGTGCCGTAAGCACGGCAGCAACTTGATGGCCGTAAATATCCATTAGGGAGTTTCATGTCAACGAAGTTTGCGGGTGCCCGTGTGACAGGGGTATTAGTCACCAACCCAGTCAATACCTTAACGATCTCTTTTATGCGTTCCGTTGCTTCTCAGCCATAGCTTTCGCAAGGTCATTTAGGCCACCTGAATTCATTTCCCTGCTAGCCTCAATGTTGGCAATAGAAGACAACTCTGCAGGAAATAGAAGGCAATCACAAAAAAAATACAACACAGCGCAAGTGACCAGGTATGGCTCTGCATTAGCCTAAAGTACCCCACTATTCATGGTAGCACTCACGGCAGCAGCAGTGAAGGGACAGCAGTGTACGCAAGAGTGTGATAGGAAGAATACACCAACCTGCAATGTTGTAGAAGAGTAGATTAGTTTGTGCCCGTGCACTATCGCCGTTACTGCCACTTGAAGAGCTTGAAGCATGTGCCCAACTCAGCAGCTGCTTAGCTGCAAGAAATTTACAGCTAATAAAGATATTTCACTAATTTTCATCATTTTTGTATGAATAATACTTGTTTCCCCTTCCTTAAATTTCGGCCTTCAGCATCCTTGAAATCCTTGGATTATCTGTGAATTGCCCTTGAATTTTGAGCCGAATATTCTGTACGAACTTGCGAGGAGCACCACTTTGTTTTTCTGTCTGTGTACAGATTTGAGAGAGTTCCCTTTATGATCCAATTGGACACTACCATTGTTTGCAGAGTAATATACCCTGTCAAGCTTTGGTTTCGGCTTGTTCATTCTGAGACAGAGCCACACTTGAAAACGGGAACCAACAGAAAGGAACAAATAGTATGCATTCTGCATCGGTAATTGTAGAAATCAGGCTCCTATACATTGGCATACATGTGTGATATCTTGCACAATTAGGCACCTAAGCAACTGAAGAGCTTGTAAATGATAAACAACTGTTTTCACTTACCTGGGACATCCTGGAATTGACAGTAATGAAACAAGGGAGCAGCATTTTACTAGATCCACATAGAGTGTTCTTTTCACTGGTGAAGAGAAGCGTGATATTACAGCACCACACATAGTTCTAAAGGGATGGGAACATTGTGAGATTGGCCAAATAATAAATCTTAATGAAGTCATAAATAGGCTGCCTAAAAGCAAGCGATTCTTATTTAATCTCTAAAAATCATCGAGCAGAAGTTATCTGCCCTGTGCATTCGCTCAAAAACTGGTGCTAATGTGCAACAACTGCCGCTATCCTGCAGCAGAATTATCTAGAACAGTCCTCAAATTCATCGTTCTGTCTTACTCGAGACCCCAATGAATATTTCCACCTCTTATATATTCTAAAGAAACAAATATTTGACAACTTCCAGTAGTGAATTCTCTAATCAAACGTGAATTGAATAGCAAGGACTATTCAATTCATATTCAAAATTTAGAATATTCATGCACCTCTATTTATGTTATTTTCCTTAGGTGTCCTGGACTCATTGAGGTACCTCAGCAAATCTACAAACATCCTTTCTGACCCAAGTCGGTTACCAGAGGAAGCCACACAGGCAGTCACCAAGAAAGAGTCAGCGCCACAGTGAGTGAAAATTTGATGTGATGTGAATGTGCTTAATACGCGGTGACCTGCAGAAACTTCACTGAGGCTAAGATTTTTCTCAGTGAAAGGGTTGAGCATACTAGTGAGCCATTGAGAAAAGCTCTTTTCTTTAGGTGGCAACTGCTATTGCAAAGGTGTGCTCCTCCCCTCCATAACCACCGCTTATTTCTTTTGCCACCTTTAGTCTGCAGAATAATTGCTCCTCGCAAATGACAAGAAGGTTGCGAGAACTCACTGGTAACTTTTGATCTGCATATCTAAAGCTCTTCAAGTATTTCTTGGCTTTCAAAAGCTAAATACTACTAATGACAGTGTTCATCTGATTGTTTTACATCTGGTCTGTACTCATATTCGTAGGTCTGCTCCACTTACTACTAATAATAAAATAATAATAATTTACTGTACAGTAAAACCTTATTAAGCTGTACCTGCTTAAACAGTAGTTTCATTTTAAAAGTAGTAAAGTCAAATCCCCCGACTCAGTGGCCATTGAACATAATGTGTATTCGCATAAACCATACCAGCTTATTGCGTGCGTATCGGTTAACACGTAGTGTTTCCACTTTTCGTTGCGCACACACGGCAGTGCATCGTCTCCATCAGGCGGCCCGGCAGAACAACAAGCCTCAGAGATCTGAACAACAGCCTCCAAGCACCCTGCGCATTTGCGCAGGGAGCCGCATCAACATCAACATCATTTCAGCGCCGTAGGACGAAATAGAATAACAATTACAAACTGAAAATTTTCAGGTTTATGGAGTCGCCGAAACCCATTTAAAAGATGAGGAAGAGCCACCATTCATTGCAAGATACACCTGGGTACAGTGCACCAGAAAAGGGAAAGACCGCAGAGGAGGAGATCTTGGGGCACTAGTTAAGGGACAGGACTGGGAAAGGGTAAGGCAGAGCTGCAGTGAGCACATGTGGCTCAAAGGCACCACAGGGAATGCAGAGACAATCCTGAGAGTTGTGTATCTGAAAACTAGGAATGAGTTGAAAGAGGTGAATGCAAAACATTTCAAACGTATGGCCAAGGACATCAGGGAGTTAGCTATGAAGTGGGAGATAATCATCCTAGGGGACATGAATGCACATTTCGACTACCTCGACAGGGCGACAGATGCAACAGGGCAGATGTTAGTAGATTTTTGTGAGGCCCATGATTTTGTAATAGTTAATACTGAAATTAAATGCAACGAGAAGGTAACATGGGAAAGAAATAACTCCCACTCAACATTCAACTACTGCCTAATGTCCCAGAAACTGTATGAACGGTTGAGAGGTATGGAAATTGATGAGGAAGGTACAAAAAGCCTGGGGAGTGATCGCAAACAAATCAAAATCAGTTTTGGAAAAACAGTACCACTGATAGAAACTAAAGAAAGGAAAGGTAGGAGCGAACTGAATGACAGGCAGCTACAAGAAGTGGCGAAAAACATTGAAAACATGGTATCCAAGCAACCGCAAAGGGCATGGACATACGACGAGTTAATAGGTATTTTTAAACGAGAGCTAGAGAAGGGACGGATTAGGAAACTAGGGAGTAAGCAGGGAAAACATAAACCGAAAAGCTGGTGGGACTGAGAAGTTAAGGAGGCTGTAGAGCAATGCAAAGATGCATGCAGAAAACACAGAGCAGCAAAGAAAAGGAGAGCCCCACCAGAAGAGGTGGAGACAAAATGAGAGAATTACCTTGCAATGAAAAGAGAAGCATCGGCATTAATTAAGGCCAAGATAGCAAAAGTTAGGGTACAGTGGTTGTTAAAGATACGAAAAAAAGACAGAAATGCTTCTAAGAAGTTTTGGGAACACATAAGGCAACAGAGTAAGAAGACAGAGGTGGTTCAGCACTCACTGACCACACCAGAAGGAACAAAGGTAGAGGGAGAGGAAGCTCAGGAATATATTAGGTTAACAATAGAGGCAGCATTTGCAGAGCCAGAGGGTAGCGAAATGGAGAACAATGACAACAGCAGGACAGAATTAGAGGAGGAGAACAGAGGGACGACTAGTAAGGAATGGGACAGAATTGAACACAAGGTCCCCGTGGGAAGAGTGATAGGACCTGATGACATACCTATGAAATTGATAAGCATATTAGGCCAGAAAAGTGAATTAAAATTACGGCAACTTATTGAACAAATAGTTGTAGGGGGAGATGTTCCACACAACTGGAAATCAAGCAGAATGATATTAGTTTACAAAGGTAAGGGAAGCAAGGACAACATTAAATCCTACAGGCCAATAACTGTCACATCAGTCATGTGCAGAGTAGCAATGCAGATGGTGAAAATGAGAATGGAGGAATAGGCAGAACGTGAAGAGATCTTGGGTGAGCTGCAGAATGGATTTCGAAGGAACAGAAGGCTAGATGATAATTTATTTGTTATAACACAGTGCATAGAGATAGCGGCAGCCAGGCAGAAACCGCTATGGATAGCTTTTTTAGACATTAGAGGAGCCTACGATAATGTAAACGAGGAAAAGTTATGGAGCCAGTTGAAGGAATATGGTCTAGATAGAAAGGTGATTGGATTCCTACAACAAGTTTATACAGATGATGAGCTAGAGATAACATGGGAGGGGGAAACTTCAAAGCCAGCTAAAATAAGAAGTGGTCTCAGGCAGAGCTGTCCATTGTCGCCCCTGCTTTTTATGATTTACATGAGCCAAATGGAAAAGAGGCTAGAACAGAGCACAATAGGAACCGACGTAAGCTATATGCTGGAAGGGCAGAAGGTAGCTCAAATACTAGCCGGACTGATGTACGCAGATGATATTGTACTGCTTGCTGACACCCGAGTAGGGCTACAGGAGCTAATGAGGATATGTGGAGAGGAGGGAGAAAAATTGAGACTGCAGTTCAGTAGAGAGAAGCCTGGGATAATAGTATACAATGAAGAAAGGGGGGAACCATTGGAAATACAAGACACTAAGATTGATCATGTTGAAAAATACTAGTATTTGGGCATATGGCTAAACAAGGGCAAAAAGTACTTGGAAGAACATGAAAAAATTATGATTGAAAAAAGTGAAAAGGTACTCAGCTGTAATGAAACACAAGGCACTATGGAACTATAATAGGTATGAGGTGGTCAGAGGGGCATGGAAAGGGGTTATGGTACCTGGCCTCGCATTCGGAAATTCAGTACTGTGCATGAAATCGGAAGTTCAGGCATGCATGGAAACAAGACAGAGAAGTGTAGGCAGGTTGGCCTTAGGAGCGCACGGGAACACCCCTAATGAGGGAGTGCAGGGGGACATGGACATTCGAAGGTAGAGAAGCAATAAGTAAGCTAAAATATGAACAGAGACTCGCAGCACTGGGGAAAGAAAGGTGGGTGGGAAAAGTGTACAAATATCTATACATTAAAAGTTTGAACACAAAGTGGACACTCAGAACTAGGAAGCTGAGGATTAGATACCGACAGCTGAGGGTGGGGGTCCAACGTGGTTCTAGTGTGGGAAAGGAGGTGAAGGAGACGGAAAGAAAAATGTGGGAAGAAAGAATGCTCGGAAAGCCAGCACTAACTATGTATAGGACACAAAAACAGGAGATAAAGAGAGAGCTCTCATTTGATGACTCGCGCGGCAGCTCACTATTATTCGAAGCTAGGACGGGGGTTTCGAGAACGAAAACATACAGGGCTAAATTTGAATACGTGGACCTTTTATGCAGAGCTTGCGCAGCCGAAATTGAGACCACAGAGCATATAATGCTGAGATGCGCAGACCTTCGACCAACTCTGGCTGAGGGAACAGTGACAGATAGGGAAGGGCCATTAGGTTTTGCCGAGGAACGAGGGCAAATAGAAAAGAGTGGCAGTAATGAAGGGGAGGCTAGAAGATTGGTGGAGGAAGTCAAGGGAGAGATAATACCATAAATTCGGGAGCTAATGTTTTCTTTACTATTTTAGATATTTATTTTGGGAGGAGGAGGGGAGTGAAAACTAGTTTAAGGTGAAGGGGATATAAATAAAGAAAAAATAGGAGGGGGAGCAAAAGGCCAGGTGGCGCCAGCCACCGCCTGTTATAAAGGGTGTAGCTGCCATCCATCCATCCATACCAGAGCAATGCATTGGCCAGAGAGTGTCGTTTATAGGTGTTCTGTGGTGTTGTGGTGATACGCAAACAAGGACTCGCATCATGCCGAAGCTCGGATAAAAAAGACACCGGGTGCTCAGCATAGAAGAAAAATTTGACATCGTTCGTGCTTTCGAACATGACACGAAGGAGTCGGCACTAGCATGTGGCAGGAATTTACTGCTGACTACGGTGTCTGGCATTTGGAATGTGAAGAAGTTGCTCGGCAGCGCTGCTGTGACCCCGAAGAGATGTCGGCTATTAGGTTTGACTTTTCACCATCGTTGTCTCTGTTGTTGCCAAAGTGTCAGCTAGCGACAGTGATGAGGACGACACGGAAAGCGACAGCACAGGTGATTCAGACCTGACAGTAGCAGAAGCTGCACCTTACGTCAGGCTCGTAAATGCAATCATCGTGACAAGAACGGCACCGCGCAATGAAAAGACGCCCTGCGACATCTCCAGCACTACCGCCCGCGAGCATAGAGAACATGCAACACCAGCGAAGAATCTGCCTTGCGGGTGTTTGCAGAGAAGAGGGGGCTGGCTGAAAAGCTGGCTGACAGCTTCAGTAAGTTTGAGGCCGCTGTAGTCACTGCTAGGCTGGCGTGGCATCAAACGAAAATAACAATTTTGTCGCGCAAAGTGAATAAATGCTGCATGTTTTTTCCGCTTTCATTGCACTCTCTCTAAGTTCCATTTTTGACAGGTAGGTAGGCGATCTCATGCTATTTCGGTTAAGCAGTACTACCGTTTAGTACACACTTTTCAGAGCTCTGGCCAGCTACGGTATAACTAGGTTTCACTGTATTTGAATTCACCCTTCTTTGACACAGTGAGGCCCAGTTGGTCATTAGCAGTATTTTCACTCAAGCTGCCGTGCTGACAGATGTGGTTCATCATGTCTTCCTTTTTTTTTTCTTTACGTCTTTGTGTGTCTGTACAAGGTTCAAGTTCTCAACACAGCGTCAAAAAGAAAGGTAGCAGTTGCTGTGAACTCACCGACTGGCAGTGCAAGTAACAGTCTACAGTGAACTCACCCACTCGTCTATGATTGGGGTCCTTGCTGTGGGTGTTGAAGCAGTGGCCTCCTCCTTCAGCTGAGATGTGCTACCCTGTCTGCAGTGGCAAAGATAAGTCACTTCAGCTACCTTCAGCCACTTGGGCCACTGTGTGGCCACATTGTATTGTGTGAATGCCAAGAGTGCCCATTCTTTTTGGAGGCAGCTTGCAATGTAAGATTATGTGACAGTGAGAGAGTATCTCTCAACATCCGTGCCTATTGTCTGTTGCCTTCTGTTGTACTTTGTTGAATTACCTCCTTCCTTTTGTTTGCCCACACGTGTGACACCTTTTTTCTTTTTTTCCCCCCTTTTGTACACAGTGTCAT
Source organism: Dermacentor variabilis (assembly GCF_050947875.1). Taxonomy (NCBI): domain Eukaryota; kingdom Metazoa; phylum Arthropoda; class Arachnida; order Ixodida; family Ixodidae; genus Dermacentor; species Dermacentor variabilis. Next base: position 23,618,228 of record NC_134570.1, on the reverse strand, counting down.
CCGAATCATCTGAATGTCTGGCTTTGTTAGATACCTTCTTTGCATGAGTGATGTATGTCTTGTTCTTTCTTTATTTTCACCTTATTTCTCAACTTTGCTGTCCACAAAACTTTCAAATTTCTTTTTTTTTTTTTATTTCACACCTCCGACCTGTGTCTCATTTCAAAGCAAGTGCCCACATCATATAAGGTGTGCAAGAAAAGTAGTAGAACCTGTCATTATTTTACTCTGCACTATAAAACTTGCTCTCTGATTTAGCTGTGAGCCATAAAATTTAGTTTTACATGTTCAGTCTAAACTGTGCCGCCAGGCACATCTAGCGACTGCAAAAGTGCATTACTTGGCATGTGACACCACGTCCTGTGTTAGTACAGATGCTGGACAAGCGTGATTATAATCCAAGAGAGTTGAGTCCTTTACTGGTAGTGTTTTGCTAGCAAGGGCTGCTTATACTGTTTAAAAACTATTTTTGTACTGTGCTGGCACCAGTTGCAGGAGTGCCCATTTATTTATCAGATTTGTTTAGCAGAGTTGCTAGAAGAGTGTGGTGTGTGTAACATTAAATTTCAGTGATTCATTGTCTGCTTGGCACAAGAATTGAAGCAAGTAAGGCGTTACATCTAGCGTGTATATTTGTGAGGCAAATTGTACATACCTTTTTACTTATGCCTATGAATATGCTGTTTCATTTTCTGTAGCTTTGTGCTGCGATTATGTTTCTGCATTAGAATGGAGCTGTAGATGCTACTGTATATATTACGTTGGCATAATACCTGTAAGAGTTAGTTGACCGATGCTTCTTTATACATTAGACTACCATTAATTTGACCACTACGAGATATACCGTATTTACTTGCATAATGAATGCACTCATTTAATGAGTGCGCTTCCCACTTTTCGAATAAAAAAAGTGAGCTTTTCTTTCCCTCACATAATGATCGCACCCCAAATTTGCTGCCGTGAAGGTCATCTCCTCGGCCTGCTGAACACCGAGCGGCACGTAAACTGTGCTGCACAGAGCATGGCCTTCAAGATTTTACCTGCTGACAATCTCAGAGGCCACTTTTGAAAGTTTATTAGTGCTACCTAGTGCCACCTGTGGAAAGCCAGTGTTCCTCCATGTATATGTTTCCTTTCTCAATGACTCCATGTTTTCTTTGTCAGTTCGATTGGCCCGTTCGTGATATTCACACGTGTGTAAAGTGACACGCTGCCTGCGTTTATCACGTGCCTCAAGGGGGGCTATGCAAGCAATACTGTCTGCTTCAAGCTCGAAGCCGCTGCATATGCTTTGAAGAATGACAAACACACATCAAGAAGGCACCTCGGCATAGATGAACTATGCATCCGCTACTGGAGACGGCAACATGAAAAGCTTTTTTCACCCGATACAATCTGGCATCCAGTCCAACATGCGGCATACAACCACTCAGGGCACATGGGATATGTATCCAAACGAGTGAGCATTGCGTAACACCACTGTCACATGGCCACTTTCGACTACGATTTGCTTCTTCTTGCAGTTTGTACAGAGGAGCTGATCATGACCGAAAAATTCAATCTCAATCAAAGTGCACCATATGACATCCCCTATTCAGCATCCCAGCTTGTACGCGCTGCAGGCTTCATATCCTCACCAAGAAGTATAAAACAAAATACTTTGTGTAATGCTGCTCCACTTTGCATGAACATTGTCAATGAAATCATGCCCGTCCGAGCGACAAACACTTCACAATGGCACGTCATCCACTGATGGCTCCGCTGACAGCTACCGGTAGGGCCAGTAGGCCTACTTTGGTGGACACCATGGTCACTGGTGCTTGCAATTCAGCCAATCCAGCCCAAGCTCTTCAAAGAGTGCTTTCTTCCAATGTCGTGTGTAATTAAATACAATTAGTTTACTAAATGCCGTTAATGCAAAGAACAAACATGCAAGCCAAGCGAGGGGCCTCGCTCAGACAGTCGGTGTGTTGTCCACTTGCGAAATGCCATCGCATTGTCGCTGCCAATCTCGTAAGTGGCTGAGCACTAGGTGCTAATTTGCAGAACAGGTACACTTTTGAGATAATGTTATTCAATTAGTAATTATATTTCCTGTCAGGAACAAATTGTAGCCAGTTTTTGTAACCCCGTGAGAAACAATACAGGCGAATGTCTCGACCGCAGTGATTGGAACAACACGAAACAGGCCTGCCAGCGTCACCTCTTCGAAGGGAACATAAGAGAATGTCACAAGCTAGCTGTGCTGCCATCGGCTGCAACCAAACGACGCTGAATGCTGGGCGTTCCATTCAGCACTATGGCATGGTAAAAAACCCCAGATCTGCTGCTGTTCCAATGCATCGAAAGCCAAATTATAACTGTGTGTCTCCTACTTTAGAGGTGGCTACAGAAAGAAAATCATTCAAAATTTCACTCCGAATAATGAAAGCACTCCCTACCTTGCGTGAATTTTTCAGGAAAAAAAGTATGTTCAATATGGAGAGCAAATACGGTATATGAAATTGGTTTGCATTTTCCTTGATTAAAAGAAAGGAAGCATTTGATGTGCGTGGGTGGCTTCTGAACACAATTAAGAGACTGGTCAAATTAGCCTGTATCAAATTATTGGGAGTCAGCTGTATACCATTTCAAAACAGACCTCTCATGCACTTTGTCTTGTGCTACCTGTTCACAGGCCATTAGATCTTTCATGCTTTTGTGTCTCCTGGTCTTATTGATGTAATTGTCCTTGCTCCCTTCATGCACTTTCACACCGGGGAACTTCAAACCCACTTTTTTTTTCTCGTCATTCTTCATTGATGTAATCCCACATTGCTCAAATTACTACATCATCGTGCATTTTAAACCAGTCCCATGAAGCAGCTTAACAGCTTGTCCAAAGCTTAAGTTAGGAGTAGCATCCAGTACTTGGGGCTAACCTGTCAGTAACATTTATCGAATTCTCCTCATCTTCCTTGTCTGGCTCAAAAATAGTGCAGTAAGCAGTTGACCTCCTTATTTCATCCAGTCTTTGTGTAAAAACAAAAGAATGAAAGAAAGATGCAGACATTTTCTTTCAGCCCATTTTTGTTTGGTAGCGTGTTTTAATCTCAAGCTCTCTTGTTCTTCAGAAACATTTGTCACAGCATCTGCACAGCAATGGAAGCACCTTCTGAATATCCTCTTTGATAATCATGTTGATACCGTCACTCTCATCACTACTCCATACTGTCTTTTGTAAATTCCTTCTTGTTTCATTTGTCCAGCCAGAGGCAAAAATTCTAGCCACCATCTTCAAGAAAAGCTTCATGCTTTACTGCAAACAGCAGTTGAAGAGCTGTGAAATTGGCTTAATGTGTACATTCCTTCGTCTCTTCACAACAGTCACTGTCTGTCCCACCTTGCCGAGGCTCATGACATTAGAGGCACACCGCTTAGAGCCATGCCATTCCTTTTGCTGCACAGAACAATGCTGAGCAGCCGAAGGAAGGAAAGGGCTCTGGCAGGTCAGGTGTGAGATACTGAGGAACAGCCACGCACCGTATGCAGGCTCCTCAAAAATGCCAGGCAGAAGATGATGCCACTGCAGAAGCTCAAGAAGGAGTGATAGTCATGAGCGGCAAGTTAAGAGCTAGTTTCAGCATGTCCATCTGGGGCACTAATTTAAAGATTGCAGGAGTTTCTTGTAGCTCGTAGGGCTGCGGCATTTTCAAGCATGAATGGGCAACTCTGCTATTAGAGTCGGCTTCCATTAATTCGACCTTGATAGATCCAATGGGTTAACTTGATCGAATTATTGAGTGGGTTGAATTGAAAGAAAGACAAAAAATATGTCCAAACGTACTTTTGCTTTATTTATCCAGTTCTAACACACTTCCGACTATAATGCATAGCTACCTGGCATTTATGGATTAAAAGTTAAAAACAATGTGCACCGAAAACCAACATGCACCCGATTTTGTAACAAGATAAAAAGTAGCATGCCACTGATTCTGGCAATCGGAAAAAGATGGAACCTGCAGAGTTTGCGTTCACAGAATGACAATTTATTTACCTTGCATGTCTATCATCGTCACTCTCAGGCAACTCTTTATCACTATGGGCTACGTCTCAACCTCCATGCAGTCCACTGCATTTGATATTCTACAGTTTCTTGAACAACTGTGTAACCATTGCAAACAGGATGGTGTTCCATGCCTAGGCTAAAAGCTTTGCCAGTTCACCCTGTGACATACACAAGACACTGACATGCCAAAAACATATGGCAGTGATCTATTGCTGCTAGTTTAGCACGTAAAATAGCTTCTCTTTTGAATTAGCTTTGATAATGAAAGCAGCGCATTGCTGCCACCTACCTACGTGGAAACTTGTTTTGTTGCCAGCTTGTGATTACTATGATGATACAGCTGATACCAACGGAAAGCTGTAGTCAACTCTACAAAAGGAGGAAATTTTCGGATGCAATGACTTTAAACAAGGTGCATGTTGAAATTAGTAAATTCATTGTGGTAAATCATTAATTGGGGTAAATGGGGTAAATCATGCGTTGTGAGCTGGTGTTTTTGCTTGGAATTCTGTGGAAGGCAGGCCAAAAATTGGCACTTTCGGTGGGAGATTGGCAGGAGATAGCATGTTTTCAATGCATTCAGTGTCCCTTAATGCTGCTAAGGCGTGGTCACAATTTGTGTTGCCGTTGGTGTCAGGCATGTGCATGCTGACCAGTGAAGTTCGAATTATTCAGAGAAGGCCAATTTAAGGAATGAAAAATAGTGGCCTACAGAAATGTGCGACCGCCAACCGTGGCCTTCGGTTTGGATTGAATTAAGCAAAAGACCGAATTAACTGGAGTCAAATTGATGGAAGTCTATTGTATGATCTGCACACTTGCTCTGAGTTTCAGCCTGTTGCTTCTCTGCAACTGGGATAAGGGAATAAAAATATCAGTGGATACTTTTTTTTCTTTTTTTTTTTTTTAAGTATTGTTATCATACAAGGGGTCACGTATATGAAGTCCACTTCCCTGCATTAACACTGAATCAGGCCTATGGTTCTGTTGGCTTCAAGAAACTGTCTTGAATGCATCTTTTTATGAGACAGTAAAGTTCTAAAGTTGTTCACTGTTATGAACAAGCATGTCATTGCTGTACTTCTATTTCATTCTCCTTTCTGGCTTTCCTAACGAGCATTTTATTTGCCATTTGGGTGCACTGAGTTTTGCTTGGCTATGTTTAAAATAATGAACCACCTTGTTTTTGTGGAATATAATCTTAAGAGATGTTTGCTGTCTTACCACTAATCATGCTCAATAGTAGCACAAGTCCCATGGTTGACACACATGTTACCAATCTAGTGGGCTCATTTTCTGTAAATGCAGTTTGTTAAAAATTTCAAACCACAGTATTAGCACTCCATCTAAAGCTTCTCTTTAGCAACATTTCTGCTTTTGTATTCTAAATAGCTTCACTTCTGATTACGGAAGCAGTTTTTAGAGTCCTGTTTTACAAGCCAGTGAAAACATTTCAAGTCTGCACTTGACTCTTCACAAAATTAAGATGCAATGTGATTTTCTTTGTAACAGAAAATACTTGTTTTGTGGTTAATTAAAGTCATGCCAAGCAGTATTGGGAGCAGCTATAACTCTTTCAAAGATGAAAACTATGTGTGTGAGAGTGTGTGTACATGCTCATGCTCTGTTCTTTATGCTCTCTCTGTCTCTTTCTTTCTTCAACAACCATGACTTCATGTGATTTCATCCTTTATCAAATAGCTGCATTGTCATTTGTTGGATCTTCTGCAGTGTTTGCAAGAACTGTTTCTTCAAGGCCTTGATGAGTTGTTTATAAATGGCTTGCGCTTAAAATAATTGTGACTGCCAAAATAATGTGCTGTGGGCACACTGATAACTGACATGCTGGGCTAATCCAAACATCTTAAACATATCTGCAAGTGCTGCTAGCTATGACATTGGTGGCTTCACATCAGAGCTAACCACAAACTCTGCAACATTGCAAAGTAAATATTTAGCCAAGTAACCTGGTTACCAGCTACTTTGGGACATTTAATGAAATCTTGAGTTCATCATTCGGAGTCACAACTAGGCATAAGCACTCGCACTGTCAATGCGTTTTGCTTTCTTTTCTTTCAGATACAGTTAGCTGAATTTCAAGGTAAATGTCTGTTAAGTCTAGTCACTAAATTGTGCCTGACATAGTGTATTTCTTTATATATGTATCCTTAGTAGAGCCGTAGATGACATGCAGCAGCATGAATAATGTCAGACATGCAATTCTACATGATAATAGAAACGTGCGTGTGTGCCAAACTTAATTTTGTTTCTTGAGGAAGGCAAAATCTGCCTTCTTTTGCAAAAAAGCACAACTGTTGCCCCTAGGTATATAATTAAATGCCTGCTTCTGAACACAGTGATGTGTTCGGTGATCTGTATATGTCCTGCCCTGTGTTGTCTCTGCAAATAAAGTGCAGACCCAGTTTTTACCTTGTATTCTCATTACATACATGTTCACACCACTAGACTGCACATATCACTGTTTGACTGAGGCATGGGCTTGTTGTCGCATAACAGGCTGACATTGCACGGAGCTTGACATAAGTCAGAGAAAGTAGTGTCTTTTTGCTACTCTAAGCACAGTGAATAATGATACATTCGAACCTATGTATAAAAAATAGATTTATAATGGAAGTAAATTGAAAAGTTCCTACAGAGGTGTGCACAGACTCAGCCCGTGGGCTAGACTGACGCCACTGTATTTTATTGTCAGGCAGGCTGGGCCATGTACTGAGCTCCGACTGAAGTGATAACTCATTTTATTTTATTTATTTATTTATTTAAAATACCTTACAGGCCCCATGGAGGCATTGTGTAAGGGGGGTTACAAAATCAAGGGAAAAAAAAAAGAGTAAGCAGCCTTCTAAAGTGCTATACAAAAGATACACCTCAATACAGGGCTCATCAACATTACTACCAAGATTAAAACATGAAACAGGAACAACTGAAGTAAACATACACCCATAATGATATGTGTGTATGTTTTTTTTTTTTCAAATATAGTAAGCACTGTATGTTTAATTAGTTTTTACATGGTAAATAAAGTGTTATATAATCTAGAAAAATTATTTTGTCATCGCAGCGGAGCCCTCATAGTGGCGGGCTGGGCATGGGCCTCTAGTTTTTTATGTCGAGCTGGACTAGGCGGGCTTTTTTTTTCTTTAGCATAGGACATGGCTGGTCTTTCGATGCAAACAGGCCTGTTCCAGGCCCGGGCTCAAATATACAGTGAATGCACAGCTATGGTTCCTTATCAATGTCAGTGTATAGCAAATATATGCTTATAACATAACCACCGACTCACCAAATTTTTCGTAAAAATTACAAATTCGGGCTTGTTTATTGGTTTTCCAAAAATTGCTTCTAATTTTACGAAAAATTAAGTAAGCGAAAATTTTTTCTCGACCATCTCTGAAAATATTCTCTAAAATCTTGTGCCAATCAAAGGACACCAGAAGAATGCCCGCTCTGCGCAGGTTTATTGAGAAAGGTGTCTATACAAGGAAAGATTGGCAACATCAAGGTAGCTGCAAAAGACACCGTTATCTGAAAAGCAATGTGCTGCTTGTCACTTAAATGATGCTGCAAAGTTTGTTACGGCTCGTGTGCTGCATTTAAAGGTAAATGATTGTAATAAATTGCGCATGTATCCTACAAAATATGCACGCCCAGAGCAAAACAAAATAAATAAATAAATAGAATTCCGTGATTGTGTTTGCAGGATTTTTACGAGTGTTAATGTTCACAGGTTGGCAGGTATGTTATAACAAACATTGGACGTACTATAACAATGAGTCGCAGTAGTGAAACAGTACAAAAGAAGATTCATTGGCTCAGGAAAAAAGAAACATGTGGAGTATTTCAATAAAGTCAATTTGTTTTAACTGTCTTTTATTGTGTCTAATTCACTTGCAAAATTCTGCAAAAGCAAGGAGTGAAGGTATGCAATACTGAAATAGCTGCACTATGAGAGCCAAGTCTGGTGAGTACATGTTTCTATCAATTTTGGGCCATAATGAAAATGTTGCTCCAGAAGACACGTCTGATAGTAGTGTATAAGCATGCAATGGCATTTCAGCATTGCAGTGCATTATGGTATTTTGCACGGATAGTTGGTGCATATCGACAGGTTCAGTCAGCATAATGTTACACTACACAGGGACAACAGAAAGTAATACGAGTATAAAACAGCCATTTTCAGTCGCGATCGAGTTTGATCTGGATTGAAGTTCTCGACAGCGAATGGCTCCCTCCTGTAGCTTACGTAAAGGAGCCAATCACAATCTAGAAATTCGTTCCTGATCGGGATCGATCTTGATCAAAAGTGCGCCTTGTGACACCCATATAAGTGGAAAAACTGCCATCACGTAACATGACAGCCAAACCTGTTGATAAACTGTGACCAGACCTGCAATGTTTGGGGTGATTCTGGTGCTCCAAAGATTATTCATTACCTATGGCAGTGGGAGGGTTTATGCTTAAGTACATTGCATATAATTGCATTGCAATTTCAAATTTTGTATACACCTAGCAGATATGTTCCTCCAGTTATTCTGGTTGATATTAAGTCTGACTTTTCTGACATTATTAATGCATTTGCATTCTTAGGGTACTTCACACACTTTTTGAGGGGTAGCTATCTATCTATGAATGTTTGTATCTAACCATTTTCCCGCCTACCTGGGTCACTGGGTAGTCCATGGTCAGATGGGTAGTGCATCGCGTGGCTGTGCTGAAGGAACAGGATTCGAAACCAACTTTTGGGCCAACGTGGGTCACTGAGTATTTGGCAATGTTGCCGCTTTTCAACGAACCTCTTTCATTCCAACATGGGCCACTGGTCTGGTACGACTGTTCCATGAAACTCTTTGGTGCCAACTTGGAGCACTGAGTATCTACCTCTTCGTCTGCGCTTGTCTTCAGTGAACCTCTTTGATGCCAACTGTACAAGGATGTGTACATGTACCCTTGTGTAACCCTGTGTGATGTGCTACATCTTTCTGTGACACACCGGTGTATACAGAGAGCACATAAAGCTGCAATGACCTTTCATGTTTTATTTATCCACTGGCATAAAGTGTTCGTTAATGGCATATCTATTAACATGCAATACTTTTACGATTTTTTCTTCTGTGAGAAAACTTGTACAGCCCAAGAATTTTCATACTATTGTAGTTGCACAAAGTGTCACAGGATACCGCTGCTATTCACACAGTGCTACTTATAGCCCCGATTACCTAGTGATTTGTAACAGTAAGAAATTTAAGGATGAGCTAAAAAAAAAGCAAGGAAAAATTTGGTAGCATGTTACACTCCTGTAACTTGTGAAGGCAAAAGCATGCTTCACACTTGGTAATGCATTAAAAGTTATATGATCGGGGGTGGTCAGACTTCTTGCAAGACATAACAAGTTGCAGTGTGAAGTAAACATTTGGCAAACCGTTGTGTGTGAGCTTTGGCCTCCTCTATCTGCTGCCGTCTCGCATCGTTGCGTTGCTCCTTTCGCAGTTTGGCTTCTTCTGCTCATTTTCGACGCTTAGCTGCGGCTCTGCGCTCTCGTATAGCGGGGTCATATTTGCGCCAGTGTCCTTTCTCTTTAACATTACGTTGCGTCCTCTCAGCCAGGGGAAGCAGCAGTTGCGGTCAAAAAACACTTTGCTCCCGCCGCTTCACACGTCACACCTCGTTTCTTGCTTGGCGAGCATCGTAAGTCATAGCGTACCTCCAAGGGGAGTATGCAGTGCTTTATTGACAGTTCAGATGATTATTTTGAGCTTCTTCTTTATTGAAACGTATGCTGTTCTGTGTGTTGTATGGATGATTTCAATGAATGCATGCACTGTTTGTTTCACTTTGCTGAGCACTTGTAGCTTCTGCCTTAAGGGGTATGAGCCATTCCATTTTCTGCTTGCTTACAGGGCTATGAGCCATTGCATCTTTGCTTGCTTACGGAGTTATATGCCATTGCTGATAATTATATTTTTTTGCCACTTGACTAGATGCCACATTTTTTAGGTATAAGCCATTGCAACAAGCTACTTAAGGCTTTCACCTTAATATATCTAAGTAAGCCAGAAAGACGGTTTCATATCACTCAATCACAGTGAATACATAGAAACATGATACAGGTGTCACCACTAATAGCTGTGGTATTTAAGCATGAAGTACTGTCTACTTAGCTGTTAAGGTCAGATAATAGAAAGTTCGGTGCCTGTGAAAAATAGCTTAAAATGGCTTGTGTGGGTGCTCATGAGAAAAACGGAGTATTTGTTATTGTAATGTTTCTTGACTCGCCCTTCCTAACATCTAGCCTTGTTTAGACATTGTAGCAAAAGCACCACGCAAGAGAAACTTTGATAATGACACTATAGGGAGCAGGCGCGAAAGACTCCGTATGCGTTGGCGTATGCAGCGCAGTACAGTGGCTAGGAGCAAGTGTCGTGGCACCTATGCAACTAAAAACAAAAAATTACCGACGATTACGTTACTTCCTAATGCGAAATTTGAGCGCAGCAAATAAGCTGTTTCACCTTTTGGATAGATTGAGGCAAAGAAATCGAGCAACACATGTATGCGCTATCACATAATTTTTTTATTATTTTTCACACGTATTCCTTTAACAAAGACTCCACTAACAGTTCTTGACAGTCATGAAGGAAGCTTTGTGGTCGGAGAAATAGACTGATATATGTTCGACTTGGTACACCAATGCTTGATTCTCAAAGACGAGATCTATACAAGTGCCTCGCGAGGTTGTCACAGCCGTGGGGGAAGCAGAGGCTAAGCGCCGCCGCCGAGAAGACCCTGCCGTTCGCGCCGCCGAAGCGGAGGCTCATCGCCGCCGTCGAGAGCAACCAGCAGTAAGCGAGGCTGAAGCAGAAGCTCATCGCCGCCGCCGAGAAGACCCTGCAGTTCGCGCCGCCGAAGCGGAGGCTCATCGCCGCCGTCGAGAGCAACCAGCAGTAAGCGGAAGCGGAGGGGGGCAGAAGCGCGCGCAGCAAGCGGACAACACGATAAAGGGAGGAGGGAAGAGATAGCAGCGACTGACTGATGCCGCTGACGGCGATAGTGTGTCAACCCCAGCTATCCGCCACACAAGAACAGGGGGGAGGGGGGACCCTTTCCTCCTCTTTCTGCATGGCGGCGACGGTGTTCTATGCAGTCACGTTATCTTGACTCTCTAGCGGCGTCAGCGGCATCCAGCGGTATCAGTCGGTCGCTGCTAGCGCTGGGGGGATGAAAGGGGGGCGGAGCTGGTTACGAGGCCGACGACGACGCCGACGACGACGCGAAACCCAGGAACGGACGCCAAAGAGCTGCGCTCTAAAAAATCAAGAGAGGAAGGACAGCTGCCTACAGGCATTTGCGAGGGATGCGCAGCCCTCATCGCCTGCCCTCGCTGGAGGGCTCTGGAGGAAAGATAAAAGAATGTTGTTACCTTTAGTTTATTCAGGTAGCTTACTGGCAGCTTGAGAAGCAGAGTTCAGCTAACATTTATAGTTTCGCAGGGTGATGTTGCGATAGCAGTATGTTGTATCTTAAGATACACGATACATTCTTTAATGTATCGGAAGTACAGATACTGATACATGTCTTGCCAGACGTATCATGTGTGAGGTTCTCCTCCCACCCGTACCCTTGGGACAAAGGAACAACAACACAGTAGTGCAAACAATCACAAGGGCATTTATTGCACCTTTCATAGATCAATGCCTGCTAGCTGAGTGGCTATCCCCAAAACATGCCGATGGGCGCGCGACAAATGTAGAAGTCCGACTCACCGCGACCGGATAGCGAGCGAATATGTTCGCCCCATGCTGGATCCCAACGCCTGGTCGTTCGCGCGTACGGTCACGCGAACGGTGGCGCGTTCGAAGGCGGCCACGCGAGACGGTCTCGCAGAAGCATGGATCGGCGCACGCGCGGGACGTCCGCCGCGTTCTTCCGGTCCGTCGCACAAGAGCGAGCGTGTTCTCCCTTGCGCCCAGGTAACCCCGCCGCAGCGCAACACTCGCACCATCTCTCGTACTGCGCCTCAACCACTCCGACCGCCGCGGGCGCCAGGCCATGCTGCGAGGCCGGATTACAGGAGACGCGCTATGCGGGAAAAACACATCAGGGGACGCGCGAGAGTCGCGCATCCCCACACATAATACAGATAAAAGATACCCAAAGAGTATCTAAGATAGCATCTAACATTATCATCAGTACTGCCCAGCACTGCAGAGTGAAGTGGGAGACAGGAGCCCGGCTGCTGCATGAGACGTTTCTCAGCATTTGTATGCACCAGCATGCCATGTATTTCAAAAGCCATGCGCTGCTTTCACGACAGCGACGCTGAATGGCACCGAGCGCTTTTAGGGAAGTGCAAAATAGGAGTCCCGCTGTAGTGCATGCCTCACACACAACTTTTTTCAACGGTGGCAATACGTTGGTGCCTCTGTATTGAATCAATGCTAAACGCATTGCCTTCGACTGGCTATTAAAGTTCTGCTCTGCTGTTGTTGTTCTTTTCATCCTTTTTTTTAAGTCTGAAGTGATGAAGATCACGTTGATCTGAAGGTTTAACTCTCATCACAAAAGAAAAAAAATTAGTATTTTGTGATGCTGCTTTTAATGCTCAATGGTTTATTTTTCCTACACTGAGTTTGATACCTAAAAATTCTGGTTCAAAAGTGGGAGACTTGGACGTATAGCCTATATTTAGTAGCATTTGTGATTTACCCAAGCTATCGAGTTTTCATTTTTACATAGACCAGCAAGCCGATTACGAAATAGAGCTTGTAGCTTTTTTTTTTCCCCGCGAATGTATTGTTCATGACTAGAAATAAACAAGTTGCTCTAACTTTGCTTGGTTCACAATGAGGGTTAATGTGGCCTATTACAACAATTTGTAAACTTGACAGTATATCTTTTACTGCAATCCAGTTATGGAGATGTGAGAAAATGCCCATTTTGCAGCTGCGGGTTTATTAATTAGAAACCAAGATTCTCGCTGCTTACTTAAGTGCAACACTTCATGCCCATACAATTACATTGGGTTTCAATGGAAATTAATTTTTTTGACAAATGGCCTACGATTACTTCAGCCCCCTCACATGTAGGTTTAAGATTTAAGACTCGAAGTATGTTAAGTCGTCACCATAGGTGGAAAGTTTTTATTTTTCCAAGGGGGGAAGGGGGGCGACGAGCTTTCCACATATATATATATATATATATATATATATATATATATATATATATATATATATATATATATATATATCTTGCACTTGAAGAAAGAAACTCTGTGTGTCCTCGAAGAATTGTTCACTGAAGTGATGGCCTTATATGAGACTTTACAAGGCCTCATAGTAGGAGACAGTTCAATTTCACAGCCAGAGGCCTCTCCCACCACCAAGAAGAATATGGCGTCTCTCGATGGTGTAATCCTCCTTCATGTAATTGTCGCATACTTTGCTATCACTAATACTGCTGCAGTTTTGCCGGAAGGCAAAACTGCAGCCTCTCTGTCTTCTTTCTTTTTCTGTGATTCCGAATATAAGCGCTCCTGCGCATGACTGCTGTTGATTCTGATTTCGAGTGAAGCCGGCTTGGCCTTATTTCAGTTACTGAGTGAATTACACAGGGTGCCACAGCTATCGTGCACCAAGACTTAAAGAGCAGTTGCATTACTCGAAGAAAACGTAGTGCATATTGTTTCCAGTACAGTGGAGTAGTTGCAATTAATTATCTAAGTTGAGAAGTACTGTCCTAATTATCTAAGTGTTAATGAGGCATTTGTAGGCAACCCAAATGACATCTAATTGCTGTGTTTTCAGCGACGTATTAATTTCGTACAATTTTCTCCGACTGGCAAACAAACCTCGCGAAATCTGAAAACTACCATGTGAGTGTGCTCCCACCCGCAGCATAAAGCAGCACCCTCAAATAAGCTGTTTGAAAGTAACTTCATTGCCTGTTGGAAACCCAAAGAGACAGCGCATCACCTTGGTAATGGTATGGAAGCAGCACCAACAGCAGGTTTCGCGGCTTCACAGCTATTCCTTCCTCTCATTTTTACGTCACACGCATTATGCGTCTCTCAAGGCCGATGATCATATTGGTAACAAAAGCCCCTTGATAATGCGGCCGAAGCGCCACGCTGACCACTCATGAAATGCGATAAGCAATGTATAGGCATATAAAGAATGTCTAAAAATCCCAGCTTTGCTCGCACCACTTCGAAAGAGTGCGCCGATGCTATATCTGGTGCGAGAAACTTGCTTTGGACCAAAGCCAAATAAAGTGACATTTTATTTTTCATGAAAGTGTATACGTGCTGTAAAAACAGGTTCGTGTCAAAAAAGTAAAAGTGAAATAGGTAGACCGGCAAGCGAGCAACGTGTAGAGAAAAGTTAAAACCGATGCGTTCAAGAAAGTAAATATACCATTTCTAAATGAGCCGAATTGGCAATCAGGATGTCTGCAAAATAAAAATAAATAACATCAGATTTCAGTGCGCCCCTATTGTCTATGAATTTGTAAGCTCCGTAGAACACCAGCTGCTGCCTAGAGGAGGTGTTCGAATAGATCTCCTTTTGCAGCCACGCAGTACTGTGTCCGTTTTATCACATCTTCAGTGGCTTTCTTGATGACAGACGCCGAAATTCTATGGCAGACATCTATTATCCTTGCCTTGGACTAACCTGATGTCCGTCTCGATCATGTAAACACAATCTTTCACAACCCGAAAAAAAAGAGAGTGGAGAGATGTCAGGTAGCCTAGCCGGCCAATTTACAGGCCGTGCCTTCCAATCTATTGCGCATGAAAAGTTGCATCCAAATAGTTTCGTGCTCGGCTGCTGCTGTATGCTGGTGGTCCATTTTGCTGATACCACAGAAGTGGAAGACGTGACAGTGGGACTTCGCTGTGGAACTCATCCACCGCTCCAAGGCTTTTGTTCACATAACGCTGTCCAGTCAGTGTGTGATCGAAGAAGATTAGACCAACTATAGCATCGGTGTAAATTCCGAACCACACATTGAGCGACCACTGGTACTGGTACCGATTACGCTTTAGCCAGTGTGCTTTGAGCACTCCAATGGTGTGCACTATGCAAATTTACTTGGGCGTTTCTGTGAAAATTGGCTTTATTGTGCACATATGTTTCTCAAGATATCCAGTGACTCACCGGATTTTGTGAGGATCCAATTCAAGAAATCTAGATTCTACAGGTCCCTATCTTCCAAGCATGGGTATTGGTCAAGATGGTACAGGTGAAAGGCCAAGTCATTTAGAATCCTCCAGACTTATGACTTCGAAATTGGTACCTGGGCGCCGCGTCCCGCACGCTAGCATGAGGGTTTGAGGCCATGAATACTAGAACATCTGTGCATAGGCTAGGACTCAAAGGTAAGAGTCCTACGCCGCTGTTTCTTGAAGCTGCCAGTTTGTCTGCCAGGTTTTCATCATTTCTGATGATAGTTGATGTGTTTGGTCTACCACCCCACTTTCATGACTGATATATATTTATTTACAGCTTTCCTCTTGTCACTTGCAGCTCCCAAGGCGAGGATCAGTTTTTACTCATTAGAGAAAGACATTGTGACTCGGATGAAACAAAACGCACCCTTAAACATTCGCACTGATGTCGATTCGCTTTTGCGGTGATAGGTCTTGCGGCAAAAAAAAAAAAGAGAAAAGAACCATCCGTGCACTTTATCTATGCTAACAGCTATCGCAGCTTGTTTACAACTAACACCAAACGCGACATGTTACTTTGGCCGAGGCGCGGCAAATAAGGCACTATCTTGATCACTATGTTTTACAGCAAAGCTGTATATGGCTAGCCGATTCGTCCGTCTGTTGCCTGTAAGCCGAAAACACCTCCGGCGCAACCCCATGCGAATGCACACAAAAAAAGAAGCGAAAGAGAGGCGCCTGATTGGCTGCGCCAGTAGTGATGCCATTGCTGTCCGTCGCAGCCAAGTGGGCGCGCAGCAGTTTCTGTCCCGCTCCGATATTTGTAGGCCACGCGCCATACATACTCCTGAGGTGCAGGCAGCTTTCGATCAGCAACGTGGCGAGCAGAACCGGGAACGAGCTCGTCTACGCCATGCCGATACTGCAACCCGGGCAGAACAGACTCGTGCAGCCGAGCGCAAGCAGCAACTGCGTACCGAGGATCCGGCAGCCTACCAAGCCGTCGTTTATTGAATCATCGGGATTAACGCAGTGATAAACACAGGGGCCGCACGTTTCAGCTTCGCTGGTTAACCATATCTACGGAATGCTTTAGTGGCTATTTCTTTCTTTATTGTCTTCATTTCGTTCTGGCTAACTTGGAAGGAGCCTGTTCGAGGGCGCTGCTTTATGATGCGGGTTAAAGCCCCTTAAACTTCGTAAAGTAGTGCCATGCTTTGAGGAATGCCGCCTCCTCCTCGCGCGCTCTGGTTGAGGCCGACACCGCGTCGCTATTGGCCTAATGACATCACATGGGCCGTCATGCCGGCTTCGTTTGTTTACAGTCGTGCCTCAGCGCCACTTTCGCTTGAGAAACATCTATGAGTGGCGAGGAGCACATGTTTACGCCGTTGCTATTCTGTATTGTTTCGTAATTGGTGCCACAGTCGAGGAGGGAGCGTGAAAGAGAGGAGAAACGAGAAAGAATGAAGGCGAAGGAGGAGAGTGTCGCTACTTTACGAAGTTTAAGGGGCTTTAATCCGGGTGGGAGCGCAGTCACGTGGTATTAGACATATTTCGCAGGGTTTGTTTATCAGTCAGAAAAAATTTGTACGCAATTAGTATGTCGCTGAAAATACCGCAGTTAGATGTCCCTTGGCTTTCCCTACAAACGCCTCATCGACACTTCGATAATTACGATAGTATAGTGAGAAACTCTGACTTTTCCTCTGCTCGTGCTGAACCCAAGGGCTTCAAGGAGGCCACTGGTGCCTAAATCGACCGCGGGGCAGATATCTTCACATTCTAATAAAACATGCTCCATCTCTCCCCAGCTTTACCGCAGCCCAAGCACATGCTTCAGTTTTGCTTGACTCTTTCCGCTGTGCTATTACGACTATTACTATTACGAGAACTGTATAACCCAATATCCACTTGATTAAATTTTGTTCCCCGTTAAATAGTTATTTTCTCGATAGTTTACCTATAAAAAAAAGGAAGGAATAATGAACGATACAATATTGTTACAAACATATCCGTTTATTAAGTATTGAAATCTTGTGCTTTTTGGTAAAGGAAATGTAATACTTCCGCGATACGTCTTCTTCTTGCGACTTGCACACTGGTATCCATGTACTCTTGCTCTCATAATAGTGGTCGTTGCATGCGCACCTGCATATATGGCGAAAATAAATTTGATTCTGATTTCATAATTTGCTCTAATTACTAGAGTTCGATCAGTCCAGAACAAAACACAGAACCATCCTTTAGCCGGAAGCTGATCTAAGTGCCAGATGAACTGTCACTAACGTCTGTATGTGATGGTTGCTGTTTTTCCCCGTGTGATGAACCGCCGTCATCGCTTTTGTATAGCTGGTCTATTCCGTCATCATATTTGTCCCTCAACATTTGTTACGCAAAAGTAACAACAACATAAAATTGCTGCCTCTTACTTCTTCAAAGCACTGCGCAGCCTGTCGGAACGCACTGGCGCGTGTGAACGCATGGCCTGAAGGCTCAATTTCAAAGTGTTTGTTCAATTGCTGCCTGAACCACTCGTGAAGACTTTTTGTCACATGTTACTTTATTATGCTCGCTTTTCTTGTGACCGATGACAAGACATTAAATTTGGCGGCCTCTGCAAGACAGAGCTGCACCTACGCAGCTTTTTAAATATAAGAATCGCCTCAGCGGCTGTCGGACTGTGTGCATGGTCCCACGTGACACGTCACTCAGAAGCCAATTAAACACTTATCGTATATGCACGTATAACATATATGACGCGAACACGAATATAACATGAGAATGGACTTTCAGTCTCAGAAAAAAAGACTATATATATATATATATATATATATATATATATTACGTGAAGTGATGCCGCTAGGAAACAGGAAACGATGTATAAAAGCGCGTGCTTGCGAGACGCAATTTATTCTTCGTTACTGAGAACTGCCGTCGCAAAATACAGTGAAATGACGAGTGCCTGCAGAATTACTCGTTGTTACTGCTGACGACTTTGTCACCGTCGGCGAGAACGGTTTCTGCCCACCATGTGACCAAAATTATTCCACAGGCAGCACTTCAGAAATACCCGCAATAGAATCGAACACGGCAAAGCCTTTCACGCAGTGTGCGACCAAGGCCACTCGCTTGGCGGGCCTATACACATCACCGTCGATCGTCTTGCACAAGGTTTCGATTAATACGCTGTAACCACATTGATGCGGCACTAAGAAACATTGAAAGGGGGGAGAACAAAGGCGGAGCGAAATGCACAGTGGCAACTCGCTCCCGCGCTCTTGCGCACGGTGAAATCTCAGCGCTAGATAAAGTAAAGGAAAAATAGAACACATTATGTTTATGTCACAAACCCAAATATAATGCGAGGTGTGTTCCGAGGCTGGAAATTTCGGGGGGGGGGGGGAACTCGCGCTATATTCGTGCAAATATATTAAGTGCGTGTGTCTCGTGTGTTGCCTCTTCTGTGGCTCACGTGCTCTCACACTGCACAACCTCTCCTATAGCCGGTGACACATGGTAGCAGCACGTAAATACCGCCTCCTTTTATAGTATTGTTATTTTATTATTATTAGTTTGTTTTTGTACAAAGTAAACACCAACAATGGCCAACTAATTACGCCAGCATCCAGGCACTCCAGCTACGTGTGTCTCTGTGTGTGGTTGTACCCATTCCCTACATTATGTCATTAACTACAAATGCTCAATCAGCTATAAATCTCCGTTTATGCATTATGGTATATGTTTTAAACAAGTAGACGTTATTTCGGACATGCGGTTGGCTCGATTGGACACGTACCATGGCGCTCAGTGCAAGCTACAACGTGGGACCGCTTTACCTCGCGCATTCGCGTTATAGCTGATATTGAGTGCGATAGGACATCATAGCCCCATATACAAACCAGAAAACATATATATTCTAACGCAGAAACTGAATGTTCGATCACATTAAACGACCATTTTTTTCCCCTATACATATGTGCCAGAAGAAGTGCAGGGTAATATTCTACGGGACGTCTTTCCTATATAAAATATCCGCAATGAGACTTCCGACGGATGCGGTTTTATATACTGAGGCAGTACATGCATGAGTCAGATATTCTAATGACGAAGCTTTCTTTCACATGGGAGCTATAGGTTGCGTGGGAGCTAGGTTACGTAGGCGCCTGCATTCAGCGCACAGTCTGCCATTTGGGAAGTGGTGTCATTCCTTCGTCTTGCGCAAGAGCGATGTATGAATGCGCTATACGTGAAAGCATATAAAGTTGACAGCAGCTTTCGTGGACAAGAAAAAAGAAACCTATATAACATTGCCTATTGTAAGCTGTTCCATGGTTTCAGACAAATTTATAACTATATTAGGTAAAGCTGTATAGGTAAAACTATACTGAATAAAAAAACATATTCCAAATAGTCTGTACATTTATTGCGACGCACTATAGCATATGCTTCCATGTTAATTTCTCCACGTCCAAGTGCTTTTGTGGTACTGCCTTGGGCGTGTTTCTGAATTTCTCATCTTGGGCTCAGATAGATCGCACCGTTTATTCAAAATTTACTGACGACAGACACTGCTGGCTTCCCTGCTGCAAGCGCAGTGTACAACTCCAGGCCATGTTACCCAGCTGCAGAGACCAGTCGAAAACATGGAGGGAAAAGAAAAACGGTCGAAAAGAAAAGTTTCCCGCGCTTCTCCGCCTGCCTTCCCTGGTGGCGCACTTTTTTTTTCCCCTGCTAGCTCCATACTGCGGTTACCCAGCCACGCTACCCGGCCTTGGGCTCCGTTCTCCCCTCTTGCCCGCATTCTTCCGCGCCGCTGGACTGTTTTACTTTACTTCCTTTTTTTTTTTCTTCGCTTAGCCCGAGTCACCAGAGCTTGTCGTTGGAAGTAGGCATGCATGTTTGCACTAACAAGCTTTAAAAGAATCCTTTACATTGCTTGTTCGTTCGCACTCAAATTTCGCAGTGCGGTCGTATTCTTTCTTCTTGCGTTTTTCACAGAGTGTTTAATTAGTATTTCTGCTTTCCATGGTCCATGCGAAAAGGCACGTCCTACCTGCAGTCAAACCGGACCAGCTGCGAACGAACTAGTTTTAACAGCAATGCAAAGCGTTTTACCAATGCGGACAACTAAAAAATGCGGCCTTTTAGCGGAACGTGAGTTCAAACCTAGCAGCAGTACGAGCAAAGTCATTAAAAAGGAATTTAAAGAAGTCCGGAGTCGCAGTGTGGTGCTCCTGCAGTGTGCATGAGCTATGGCAGCATGCAAAATGCTTGTTACTATTGTTGTTATGTACTTAGTGCAATATATTTTATGCTGTCTAACAAAAAAATACGTGGACCCAAAGTTCAGTCGGCAACAAAAGCCGGCCTGATACATTGCCGGCTTGTTGCACCGACCAGCGTTTGGCACGCTCGGCGTCCAGTTGTGCTCTGACGGAGGCCCAGCCCGTGTGGCCGGCCGCGTGCCGATGTAGCTGGAAGGAGTCGTCGGGCCGACTGTTTTCTAAAGTGGGATGGCCAGTGAAGCTGGCTTCCGACCATTTCTCAACAATCGGCCAAGCATCGGCAGTTGGCTAGGGTTGCTTGGGATGTATCTTGGAATTGAGTATCTGACAGAGTACGAAAAATATGTAACGACGAAAGATAACAGAAATGCAACGATTATGAAGAGTAGGGCACTGTGGAAGTACAATAGGTACGAGGTGGTACGAGGGATATGGAAGGGGGTAATGGTTAATTCCGGGCCTGACTTTTGCCAATGCAGTTCTATATATTGTAACGCACAGTTTGAGTGACGGTGCTTTAATCACTTCACCCTGGGCGAACTTGTGCCCGACAAGCAGCTAAACGAGAGCCTCACTGGAACGTCCACAGCTGTTTTCCGCAAGAGACCCGCTCCTCTTCTTCTTTTCTCGTGTCCCGCGCTGATGGCACGTTGCTCCGATTGCGCGTGCCTTGCGGGCCCGTGTTGCCCGCTTCACTGCCGCTATCTTTCGCAGGTAGCAGTAAGAAGCTGGACGGACGCAGGAGGCGGCTGGCGCGTAATTTGAAATCGTCTTGCGTCATTGTCCCCCTTCCAAGAGTGCATCGTCCCGATGCGCATACAGAAGGCGGTATTTTGTAGACTGTCAGGAATTCTCAATGTTTGTAGGCGGAAGCAGTGATTGCCTGTCGTAGTACGGTTTCATTCGGACGACATGAACGATTTCTGTTCGATGCCGCCGTCGTGATGAGGTTACTTGACCTTCTGGAGCAACTTCGTAGTTCAATAGACTGATTCGGCGAATTATCCTATACGGGCCAAAATAACGACGAAGAAGCTTCTCTGATAGGCCGCGCATCCGTACGGGAGTCCACACCCATACTTTGTCTCCATGTGCATACTGGACGTCTCTTCGTCGCAAGTTGTATCGGTCCGCGTCGGTTTGTTGCTGCTGCTGAATGCGGTGTCGCGCCAGCTGCCGTGCTTCTTCAGCTCTTTGTGTGAAGTCGCTGACGTCATTGTCATTTTCGAAGGTCTCATCTACTGGTAGCATTGCATCTAGGGTTGTGGTGACGGTCCGGCCAAACACGAGTTGGAAAGGTGTCATTTGAGTCGTCTCTTGCACAGCGGTATTGTACGCAAACGTGACGTACGGTAGTATCCTGTCCCATGTCCGGTGCTCCATGTCCACGTATATTGACAACATATCAGTCAGCGTTCTGTTCAGTCGTTCAGTCAGTCCATTTGTCTGCGGATGATATGGGGTGGTTTTTCGGTGACTGGTGTGCGTCAATTTCATGATGGACTGTGTCAAATGGGCAGTAAAAATGGTTCCTCGGTCCGTGATGAGAACTTTAGGAGCGCCATGCCGTAGTACTATGTTAGTGACGAAAAATTCTGCTACTTCACTGGCCGTTCCTTTGGCAAGAGACCCTGTCTCGGCATATCGAGTTAGGTAGTCAGTTGCAACTACGATCCAACGATTTCCCGATGACGATGTGGGAAAGGGGCCAAGTAAGTCCATTCCCACTTGTGCGAATGGAGTTTCCGGTGGCTGTATCGGTTGTAGGAGGCCTGCTGGCTTGAATGGTGGTATTTTACGTCTTTGGCAGTCCCGGCAGGTTCTCACGTAGTTTTGCACAGAGTTCAATAACTTTGGCCAGTAATACTTCATGCGGATGCGTGCGAATGTTCTGCTCACTCCTAAATGCCCTGCTGATGGGTCGTCGTGGCATGCTTCCAATATCTCGAGTCGTAACTTTGAAGGTACGACGAGCAGAAAAGTCTCTGCACTATGTTCAAAATTTCTTTTGTATAGGACATTGTTTCTCAGGACGAACGACGACAAGCTGCGGACAAAAGCTCGTGGTATGTCAACAGGGTGTCCTTCTAGATAATCAATGAGCAGGCGTAAATCCCCGTCGGATCGCTGATGCTGAGCCATTTGCGATGTTGTCACAGCTCCTAGGAACGGGCAATCCTGTTCATTTTCCCTAAGCGTAGATTCCGTGTATTCAATCGGTGCACGTGACAAGCAATCAGCATCACTGTGCTTGCGACCGGACTTGTATACGACAGTTATATCGTATTCCTGCAGCCGTAGACTCCATCTTGCTAGCCGTCCAGATGGGTCTTTCAGATTCGCCAGCCAGCACAATGAATGGTGGTCGCTGATAGCTCGGAAGGGTCGG
The DNA here is from genome assembly GCF_050947875.1 of Dermacentor variabilis. Lineage (NCBI taxonomy): Eukaryota > Metazoa > Arthropoda > Arachnida > Ixodida > Ixodidae > Dermacentor > Dermacentor variabilis. The sequence goes on along the minus strand of NC_134570.1, from coordinate 23,595,318 downwards.
CCATATAAGTATGGTCTAAACTTGCTGATGGCCCATATCACCGCGAGGCATTCTTTCTCTGTCGCTGAGTAGTTCACTTCAGCCTTCGAAAGTGTTCGACTAGCATACGCAATGACTCGTTCCTCTCCCTTTTGCCACTGAATGAGGACGGCACCGAGTCCTAAATTGCTTGCGTCTGTGTGAATATCAGTTTCGGCTTCCTCGTCGAAATGAGCAAGAACTGGGTGGTTCTGAAGACGCTTTCGGAGCTCATTGAAAGCATTCTCTTGCTCATTCAACCAGACGAAAGGCGCGTCTTCCTTTGTTAGCCGCGTTAGTGGTTCGGCGATCCTTGAAAAATTTTTGACGAAGCGTCTGTAGTAGGCGCAAAGTCCTAAGAATCGCCTAACAGCCTTTTTATCAGTTGGTTTGGGAAATTTCTCCACGGCCGCAGTCTTCTCAGGGTCCGGGCGAATGCCTTCTGAACTGACGACATGGCCGAGGAAAAGAAGCTCGCGAAAGCCGAAATGACATTTCTGCGGTTTTATCGTCAGACCTGCTGATCTAATAGCTTTCATCACAGCCCGCAGTCGTTCTACATGCTGCTCGAAGGTGGTAGAAAAAACCACGACATCATCAAGATAAACGAGACAGGTTTGCCATTTCAGACCGGTGAGCACAGTGTCCATCATCTGCTGAAACGTGGCAGGTGCGGAACAAAGGCCGAATGGAAGAACTTTGAACTCATATAGTCCGTCTGGCGTCACAAATGCCGTCTTTTCACGATCTCGTTCGTCCACTTCTATCTGCCAGTAGCCGCTTTTGAGGTCCAGGGAGGAAAAGAATTTGGCATCTCGTAGTCTATCTAGAGTGTCGTCGATTCTTGGAAGTGGGTACACATCCCGCTTTGTGACGGCGTTCAGCTTCCGATAATCAATGCAGAAGCGCAAGGTCTGGTCCTTTTTCTTTACAAGTACCACAGGCGACGCCCACGGACTTGCCGACGGCTGAATTACATCGTCTTCCAGCATTTCCTTAACTTGATTTCCTATAGCTTCTCTCTCTTTTGGTGACACTCGGTAGGGATGCTGGCAAATAGGCCTCACTGATTCGTCGACAATTATCCGATGTTTGGCAATAGATGTCCGCCGGACTTTGGATGACATTGAAAAACATTCGGCGAACTCTCTTACGAGTGCTTCTATTTGCTCCTTCTGTCTGGGCGATAGACCTGGTTCGATGTCGATGGCTGCAAGGACAGAATCCGTATCTTGGAATTTCGATGTTGAAATCTCTGGGATGCTCAGGTCTGTAACTTGGACGAAGTTATTAAGGCTGGCAATAACGGTTCCCTTCGCGACATGTTGCACCTCATTTCCAAAATTAGTGAGGAAAACGTTGGCACATCCACCACGCAGCTGAACAAGCCCTCTTGCCACGCAGATCCCTTTTTCAAGTAGGAGTCTGGTGTTGCTGTCTGCAATTCCTTCGCAGTCACTGAACGCGTCGCTTCTTACTGCGACGGCTACGCTGGATCTAGGAGGAAGCATCACGTCGTCATCGGCAATGTAAAGGGCGTCGAATTTTTCTTCAGTGTTGAATGCTGCGATAGCGTGCTTTGTTGAAAATGAAACACATGATTCCGGCAGGTTGATTACAGCGCCATTATCCTGCAAGAAGTCCATGCCAATAATCAAGTCTCTTGAGCACTCGGGAAGGACTATAAAGCTAGCGACGTACGTGAAGCCTCGTATTCCTATTCTAGCCCTGTTCCTATTTGCCCGTGGGGTCGATGAGGTGTCCTCCTGCGGTGCGAACTTGTGGTCCTTTCCATGGTGTCAGCACTTTCTTCAGCTTCCTGGCAAGCTCATTACTTATTACCGAGTAATCTGCACCTGTATCCACTAACGCGTTCACTTCGTAACCGTCAACAAACACGCGTAAATCGGAACCAACGTCGCTCTGATGGCACTGGTTTCTGAGTCCCTCGTCGTCGCTCGGAGTCATCGATGGAGGTTCTTGTCTTTTCGCATTGGCAGCGACCTTACCTCCTGAGGTCGCTGACTCTAGTTTTCCCGACGCGGGCTCTGTGAACGGCGTCTTGGGGAGCTTGAAGACGGGCGAGGGCTCGGTGACCGATGCCTCAACGGCGCTGTTGATCGAGGTTGGTGTTGCTGGTAGATGTATGGGGAGCTCTGACGAGTGGACAAATACTCTTCGATTTCAAATGGACGCTCACCATTTCGGGGGCAAGGGGCGTTCACCGGAAAGCCACGAAGCCCTGCCTGGCGATAGTGGCACATTCTGTACAGGTGGCCAGCCTCCCCACAGTGGTAGCAGAGGGGTATTCGGTCAGGAGTGCGCCATACATCAGCCTTCCTGAATCTTCTCTCGGGTGGCGGCAGCGTAGCTCGAGGCATCGAGCTATTGATTGAGGAAGTGGCGGCGACGTCAGCACGTCCGGGAGTTTGCCGCAGCACATCGGCATATGAGACGCTCGGTTGGCGCAGTAGTGGCGCTTGGGGCTCAGCACGTCCGGGAGTTTGCCTCAGCACATCGGCATATGAGACGCTCGGTTGGCGCAGTAGTGGCACTTGGGGCTGCGCACTGAGCTGTGGTTCCTGGACAGCCTGTCTGACCTCTTCACGAACCAGGTCTGCCAGCGAAGAGGGCGTTAGAGCGCTCTGGTCAAGCCGTAGCCTCTGGAGCTCTTCTCGCACTACAGATCGCACGAGCTCCCGTATGATCTCCACGCTGTTTCCAAAGACGGCTGGAACTGCGTCTACAGAGGTGATGTTCATCTCCCGGTTGTACATCCTTGATCGCTGTTGCAACGTGCTTTCCATTGTTGTCGCCTCTGAACGAAACTCAGCAACGGTGCGCGGTGGGCTCCGAACCAACCCTGCAAACAGTTCCTGTTTTACGCCCCGCATTAGATGGCGTAGTTTCTTGTCCTCGCTCATGTTCGGATCAGCTCGGCGGAATAGGCGGGACATGTCTTCTACATACATGGCCACGCTTTCGTTATTCCGCTGGTTTCTTGCGTGCAGGGCAGCTTCGGCCCTCTCCTTGCGGTCGGTACTCGGGTAAGTCGCCAGCAACTCCCGTCGGAAAGCATCCCATGATACAAATGTCGCTTCGTGGTTTTCAAACCACGTTCGAGCGCTGTCCTCTAACGCGAAGTAAACATTTCGTAGCTTGCGCTCTCCATTCCATCCATTGAACTCAGCGACGCGCTCAAAGCGTTCCAGCCAGTCCTCGGCGTCTTCAAATGTGTCGCCGTGGAAAGGCTCTGGCGTCATTGGCGAGTTCACCACGATGTGAGTTGGCGTGGCTTGAGTTGCCATCTCGGTAGCGTTTCCCCTAGCAGATGCTGATGCTCCGATCGAATCCGGTAAAGGGGAAAACTCGGGGGGCTCACCACGTAGGCGACGACTGCTGTGTTGGTGAACAGAAGTCAACTCGATGGGTCCGAGTCGCCGTGAGTCCGGGCTCCTTTCTCTAACTTGAGAAGGGCTTGAAATCATACCCCGCACCTCCACCAGATTTGTAACGCACAGTTTGAGTGACGGTGCTTTAATCACTTCACCCTGGGCGAACTTGTGCCCGACAAGCAGCTAAACGAGAGCCTCACTGGAACGTCGTTGTTGTTGTTGTTGTTGTTGTTGTTGTTGTCCTGAGTGGCCGTGGCACATACCCACAGTGGGGGATTGGCCAAGAATCGGGCGGTTTAATTAGGTGCCTAAATAATAATGATAACAAGGGAGTTAACAATTTGGGCGTGTGAGTTTAAAAGTGAACGTTTTGTGTTTGGAGAAAAAGGAAATAATCAGATGAAAACCGGGTATAAGATAATAATAATATTAACAATAATAGTTAATAAAAGATAAGAAATAAAAGAAAGCTATGGTTGGGAGGGAGAACGATCAATCTAACATGGAAATCGCTTGGTTTCAATTAGGTAATTTTGGATCGCCAAGCAAACATTTCTGTTGCTGAACCCAACAATGGAGGCTCCAAAAGATAGGATCACTGGCACTGATAAAGTTAGACCAATAGAGCGAAGCGGGATTTCGAGTAGTCGTTTTCTTATAATAGAAAAACGTCTGCAAGACAACAAGAAATGGTCGATTGTCTCCGCCTCGCCGCAGAATGAGCATAATGGTGAGGGGACCAGACCAGACCTGTGGAGGTAGAAGTTCAATGCAGGTATACGGCAGCGCAGCTTTGTTATGGACACTTCAATTTTCCGTGTTCGGCAAAAATCTCTGTTCCAAGGGTGCAGCAGATGTCCGTAATCCACAGAGTTAGTAATTGTGGAGCCTGATACTGACTGTATAATGATACTCCTGCGAAATCTAGCTGCAGTAACATAAGCAGTCAAAGGGCAGCAAGGAAGAATCGGGCCACTTATTGATGCCTTGGCTAGAGAGTCTGCAATTTCATTAATGATTAGTCCTTTATGGCCAGGCACCCAAATCAAACGCACGCTTCTCAAGTAACCAGGTACCAATGATTGAAATGTCCTCATTACGCGAGAATCATTAGAAGCAGTAAGGGAGGAGCACAATGATAAAGAATCAGTGACTATCACGGCTGACGTAATTGATGGTCCTAATTTGCGTAATGCCAGCACCACGGCCATGAATTCGGCTAAAAAAATCGGTATGAAATCTGGCAGCCGAAGAGAAAATGTCCAATCGAGAATCGGGGAAAATATTCCTACACCTGACTTTTCTTCACATTGTGAAGCATCTGTAGCAATTACAACGTTTGTTTGAAGGTTTTTCAGGTGATCTTGTAATATACCGTCTAGAATACGGTGTGGAAGTAATTTTGCATTATTAGGAAAGATATCATCAAATTGAATATCTGTGGCAACAGCTCTGTCGGTAATAGGAAGAACATCGCATATGCGCACGCCCAAACAGTCTAGTAATTTTTGCACGAATATAAATTGCGGATTATGTAGTCGCGGCCAGATGACACCGAAAAACAACGCAGGTTGTGAAATAAAGATTATCTGGGGATGACGCAGTGGTGATTCGTAAATCCTTAAGAACGTCTGCACCGTCAAAAGCCGGAACCTGCACGAAAGTGGCGGGACACGGGATTCTAGATAAAGAATAGAATTTGCAACAATTTTAGGAAGACCTAAACACAGACGTAATGCCTCTCTTTCTAAGAGGATTAGAGGACGGGACATGTAGGCTGGAGCTCCAGAGAAGAGCACGCAACCAAATTCTAATACAGGGCGAACGTACATACGATATATCATTAGGAGTGTATCTCTTCGCATTCCTATTCGACGACTGCTCAGCCTACGCAATATGCCAATTGCACGGGTACCTTTCCCAGTCAAATGATCTATATGTGAGCGCCAGTTGAGAGAGGCGTTATAAATAATTCCGAGGTATTTAACAGATTCCACCTGTGGTATGTCTTGAAGGTGGTAAGACAATGAAATGTGCACTATGTCACGTATCGGAAATACGAGAACAGCACATTTGCTGGCATTGAGTGTGAAGTGACTAGCATCTAACCACCTCTCCAGATCATAAAGGTAAGTTTGCAGTCGTTGGTATAGCGTGTGGATGTCGTTGGCAGATGCAAAAAACGCAATATCGTCTGCATAAACATAAGTGGTTATTTCTGGATGACAAGGTAGTGTGCTCATGAGAATATTAAAAAGTACCGGGGAAAGAACTGAGCCTTGCGGTACGCCTCTCGTTTGTTTGTGTCTAGAAGAAGAAACGCCCCTTTCGTAGCAATAGAATTCTCTTTCACCTAAAAATGACCGAATCCACGCTACTATATAACCAGGTACACCACAGGAAGTTAACCGATTGATCAATATACTGTGCTCCACAGTGTCGTATGCTTTAGCGATATCGAGCGTCACTAAGGCAGCGTATTGCTTATGACGTCGAGCGAGTTGTATTCGGCTTTCTAAGTCGACGTGGGCATGCCAGATGGAGCAGCCAGCCCTGAAACCAATCTGACAGGGACTAAGAATGGAATTATCATTAATAAATTTCATGATGCGACGGTGAAGAAGCCTCTCAATGAATTTTACTACGTTTGATGTAAGCGCAATGGGCCTAATGTTCTCCAATACATACCTTCCTTCTTGTTTCTTAAGCATCAATATTACTTTCGCAAGCTTCCAGTGTAACGGAATCCATGCATATTTAATTGAATAATTCACCAGGTCCAAAAGAACGTTAGGCGATTCCTGTAACAATATTTTTAACATTGCATTTGTGACGCCATCAGGGCCAGGGGCTGAATTCGGTAAACATAGTGCAGTCTCATTTAGTTCAGCTAAGGAAATTGGAGTAAAGCCATCCCAATGACCTAATGTAGAATGAATAGCCGGAAGCCTGGCCGTAAATCGATTTTCTAAGCCTTCGGCAATCTCTTCTAGGGAGGCGCTCAGTTCCTGCGGGCTCAAAACAATTGAATCTAATGTTAAGGGTGTTGGTAGCACCTTCCTAGCACGAAGGAAAGAAAATAAAGCACGCTTATTTTTTGAATTAGATAGATAATCGTAATGTCTAATATCGTATTCCTCTTTGGCTCGATTAACAGTACGCTTAAATACACCAGCATGAAACTGATAATTTTTCCAATTGGTCGGGCACTGATTATGCAGAAGCATTTTCCAAGCGGCCTTTCTTTTTCTATAGTCCCGCGTACACTCATCATTCCACCAACGACAAGCGGTGCCTTTAGCCGAAGGGATGACAAATTCAGCTTGCTTCCGGGAATCCTCTAGTATTGAGCAAATGGTTGAAGCGATTTCCTTATCATTGGCATTGGCAAGTTTCGAAACGGCAGAACGCAAGAAAGTCTTAAATTTCGTATGGTCCATAAATGTGCATGCCTTGTATTCTAAAGATGTTATTTGACAATTGATTTCAAATGACACAGGGAGATGATCACTGTTGGTTGCTGATTCAACCGCTACCCACGACAAAACCTTGATGCCAGCGCTACAAAATGTCAAATCTAACACTGAACGGAAGGGTCCTCTAACAAACGTTACTTGCCCTGTGTTCTGGCATGAAAGGTGACTATCAATAGTCCACTCCCAAAGTCTCTTACCACACAAATCTGTTTTTTGCCCCCACGACACGTGATGCGAATTAAAATCCCCTACAAACAAAATTTCTTTTCTACATGCAGCCACAGCCCTATCAAGTTGACGCGTACTTTGCACACCGCTGGGGAAATAAGCATTTATAATTGAAAATGGATGGTATCCTGGGAGACATAAATCTATGGCCAAAATTTCACAGTCGCAGTCCATGATTTGAAAAGAAATTTTTGCCTTGTGACAAATTTTACTGGAAACAAGTATCATTAATCCTCCACCTCGCGAGTCTCTATCTAATCGGAAGGACCGAAAACCTTTTAAATGAAAATTTTTTTTTTTCTCTGGTGAAAGCCACGTTTCTTGAAGAAGTAAGATATCTGGATTGAATTGAATAGATAGGCAAGATAAATCTGTTGAAGCTGAAAATATAGAACGACAGTTCCACTGCAGCACTTTCAACTGTCCAATGGTGTTGAACGCACAGCAGCGGCAACTGCCGCCTTTAGAATACTTTCTGTAAGCACAGGCGTTGGTTGACTCTTTTTTGATTTTGGTTTCATAGTTGTTGAAATTGGGGACCCCATACGTTTGGGAGCTCGAGTGTCAAGTTCCATGTCTGTGACAATAGCAGTGTCTGAATAAGAGGGCTCATCCTCGCGTGTTTGGACTAGCGAAGTAGTGTGTGTGGAATATTCTGCAACTGTGGAAGGCGTCTCGACCTCGTTGCTAGGCGTTCGAGGTCTGGCGTTAGGTACTGGGCACTGCATTGGTGTCCTAGTGGGCTGCATTATTTGCATCATGTGACTGGAAATGATTTGCGCTAAGCAATCAGAGAGACTGGATATCAATTTATCCATAGCTTTAGCCATTGCTTTTTCCACAGCAGAGTCAATTGCTTCTGAGAGGTTAAGATCCATGCTTGGAGTGTTGCGCGCTGCAACACTAGAGTATCCGAAGGCCCTGTCTTTGATAACTGAAATTGCATCTCTTCGGGAGCAACGACGGCGGTCGATTATTTCAAGAATTTGTACTTCTTGAGCGCGAGCTGAGCAGTTCGAATAGTCTGCTGGGTGCTCTCCCGCACAGAGGCAGCACTTTTGAGATTGAGTAGAGCATGCACTTGAAGAATGACCATCCCCACAGGTGCGGCAACGCAAGCTAGACTTACATCCTCCTGCGCTGTGCCCGAATCTCCAACAATTCTTACACTGGATTGGACGTGACGCAAGCGGCTCTACACGGAACACAAGAGGCCACACCTTTATTTCAGATGGACATGATGTGCCCACAAACGTTGCAATAACAGATTCTGTCGGAACCCTCTCGTTATTGGCCAGTCGATTGCAACGGTAGATGGCAATGACGCCTGCTGCGGATAGCTTCTCCAGGGTTTCAGTAGGACTTAATCTGGAGTCTACGCCCCGTACAAGACCCTTGGTGCACGCAAGATGAGGCGGAATAAAAGCACTCACCGGGGTGGAAGCGAATGAAGTGCATTTCAAGAGGTCTTCTACACAGGTCTGGTCGGGTGAACGACACACTATACCTCCCCGTCCGAACGCTCGCACATCAGTGATGGTCTGGAAGTGGTTAGTTGTGGCCTTAAGTGCCTTCTGGACAGCCTGTGGATTCGTGATCCTGATGGAACCTCCATTGGTAGGCACAAGCGCCACAGGAATGGTACTGACGCCACTGCGAAAAAATAAATCTATGGGCAATTCATTAGGTGGTAGGGATGCTGACCAGGCGGATCGCGCCTGGCCAGGAGAACTGGTCGACATCAGCTCAAGACGGCTGACGCAAGGAATGCCAATCAACCAGGAACTAAAATACGGTTAATGAGACACCCTAAACCACCCGATACTCAGCCAAAACACCACTGCAGGTCAACGAAACGGTCGCTCTGTCGAGGCAAGCAGGAACCAGGGACAGGCAGGCACGAACAGGCAGGCAGGAGCGTCGAACCAACAGCGTCCACAGCCGTTTTCCGCAAGAGACCCGCTCCTCTTCTTCTTTTCTCGTGTCCCGCGCTGATGGTACGTTGCTCCGATTGCGCGTGCCTTGCGGGCCCGTGTTGCCCGCTTCACTGCCGCTATCTTTCGCAGGTAGCAGTAAGAAGCTGGACGGACGCAGGAGGCGGCTGGCGCGTAATTTGAAATCGTCTTGCGTCAATATGTATGAGAGCAGAGACCCGGGCGCAGTTGGAAACTAGGCAACGTGGTGTGGGTAGGCTCGCTTTGGGAGCACATGGCAAGACACCAAATCTTGGAGTGCAGGGGGATCTGGGATGGTCTTATTTCGAGGGCAGAGAGGCTAGTAGCAAGGTAGCATTTGAGGAGAGCGATTGAGAAAAACGGGGGAAATGCGGTGGCCTAGAAAGGTTTTCAAGGGACCCTGAAACGCTTTTGACGATTTTCTACAAACGTATTGAGTCGTTAGAGTAGGTCCTTCTGATCATTAATTGACACATATAAGTGCTCCGCGTAAAGCGTGTAATTTATTATAAGGTTTTAAATATGCACATCGCTGCCGATCGCAGCGCACTGCTCGGCGGAATTTTAAGCCGCCCCTACCCATATGACCGAAATCACCCACACGACGTCAGTGGGGCGAGCTATCCGATTGGCTGACAAGGGCGCGTGATCGATAATTTTTCCAACTTTATGGTAAACAAATGATCTTCGTAATAGTTTGAATGTTAGTTAATTTGTTTTTATCAAAAGAAAGTAACATAAAGAGAATGCACAAGAATAATTTTTCAGTACGCTTAAGCACTTCCGGCACACAGCATGTGTCGTCTGCTTGTGTTACAACGTACTCCATTTTGAAGAGAGCGCCGCGGTCAGAGTCGGTCTCAGTCTTTTCGCGAGCACTATGATTCGACTTTGTCGCCTTGTGGACTGCAAACGTAGCGACTGGCAATATGTCACGCTGCGACATCGTGTCCCTCTGCAAGGCAGCGTCCGAGCGAACTGGCTGCTGCGCATCGGACTGCCGCTATTCGATCGGCGCCAGGATTTGCGCGTTTGTGGCCGTCACTTTACACCGGAAGATTACTAACGCAATAGCGTTTCCCGAGTCCGGTATTAGGGAAAACGCAAGCGCAAGGGGACAGAGTCTGGCCGCTTGACTTTGCCGTAACGGGATGAGCCATGAGATGAGCAGAAGGGCAAATGCCAATGGTCTGCACGGTGCAGCCACCTGGTGGCACAGAGCTCTACCATACACAGTAGCAGCAACGAAGTGTATTCTTCTTTGCTGCTGGTGTGTATTTTTCGCAGGAGTGTAACACGTTGTTTTTATAAATGTTTAAAATGTTTTACACTTGGTTAGAGCAATATTAGCGCTTTGTTTGGCTGGTTAAGCGCTGCACCAACAAGTGTATCGACCGCGCAGACCGATCAGGCCGCTCACGTACGTCTACGCTAAACTTCCTTCATCAGCTTGAGTTTATGCCTGCAGTCATTTGCCGAAATGACCAGCTTGCCTGTGGTTACCGGAATACAAGACACGTTCGGCGCTACGACAGAATGCTCGCAACGCACGCTGCTTCGATAGCTCTCGCTTGGGGTCGACGGCCAAGCGGCTAGCGGAGCGGTCTCGCGCGGGCGGGGGCGGGCTCCAAAACAACCGGAAGTGGACGATGTGACGTCGCATCGTGACGCTGAACCAGTGAAGGCGGAGCTTAGCCCCACTCGCTCGGCGAGCGAGTTGAGGAGGAAAAGCATGGCTAGGGAGGAGGGTAGCTTCTAATCGCTTGTAGCTCCATTAATACGTAACGCTTCACTTAAATTGTGGTGCGAATGTTCCACTTAAGCTGTATCCTACGCGTCTACAAAATTTGTCCGAACCGTTTCAGGGGCCCTTTCAGTTACTTATACCAATGCTCATACACGAGGAATGTTGACACAATTGGGTGGAGGAAGCGAACTAGAAAATTGTCAAGCAAATATCATCTGTCAAGAAAAAGGTTAAGGAGACAGAGAGGGGGTATGTGGAAAACAGAGATGCAAACCAAATCAGCCTTAGAGACAGTGGCGTAGCAACAGGGGACTCTCTCCGCCGGCTTTACTGGGTGCAAATGGCAAAGAATGCTCCAGTATCCAGTAGCCCGACCTCATGTACCCGATGCGTTGCCACGCAGAATTGTCGGCTGCAGCTGTATCAGCACACCACGAAATTATTGCACGAATGTATGGGCTAAAAAATTTAATTCGCAAAATGGTCGCTAAACTGCTCGCCTTAGCGGAACGTTTCATGTGGGGTGCGCTCGTGCCGTGCGTTCATGCTGGGAGCAGGCGTCGCTAAACATACAGAAAGGCGTTGTAAGGCGTTGAGGCTCTCGGGCCCATCTTATTTTGTTATAGCGCAAGCTTGACACAGAACAACAAGAGGGCCCCTCTTCCGTTCCGAACGCACAGCGAACAAAGACTGCAGCAAGAGGGCGTTCAACGAGCGCACCCGGCGCTCGCGTTTACTGCGAAGCGTTCGTTGAGAGCGACGTTGCGTAAGTGCGGCCGTCAAAAGTCGCGGATGGGATTCTCTGGATCGTCTTCAGACTCGGTGCGGCTGAAGAGTTTGGCGGCGTATGACTCGACAGGCTGTAGTCGCGGCCGCCGCGATGTTCGGCTCGATTTTACTTCCCCTCTCCCGCTCGCTCCGAGAAGCCGCTGCGAAACCTGCCGTCATGTTTCACACTTTCCTTCCTACCCTCGAAACTTTCAGAAAACTAATTTTTAAAGCGAAAGCTTTACTGGCCACGAACTTGCGATTTCGCCGTGGCGGTGCTCTGAGGAGGCACATGACGTCACAACGCGAGCCTCGCCGCAGATATTTCTCTCTCTCTCTGTCGCTCCCTAGTAACTACTGCGCATGCGCCACTAGTCGCACCGAACCACAGGTGTTCCGCCGCCATTTGGTATGACGTCACACCGCGTTCCTCCTCGTTGCGCTCGCCTCCGCTCGCTTCGCCAGCTGCGTCGAATGCCTGATGACATGTCGGAGGATTGAAAAGGAGAGGTCGCGTGCGCCGCAACCACAGTTGAGGCGGCAGTATGGACGGAAACAATTCTGATAAGCAGGAGGAGGCCTGGATCGACATCGGAACGATACGAAGAGGGAATCGCCCAGGAAACAGTCGAACAGCGCGCCGAACGACTGGCTAAACGCCGCAACATAGCTAAACAACCAGACTAACCTGGACTTGCAATCAAGATTAACCAAGGCTAACCATGCTATGCCTTAGCTTTCGCTACGTATATCCTGGCATAACCGAGCTAAGCCATGCACTGCCAGTTTTTTTGTTAAGCGACCGCTTCCCCGCAATAGGCGCATGATGCAATTCAGCCTACAGTACTTTGGCACTGCGGGCGGCGCCCAGTATGGCAGCAGCGAAAGAAATATGAAATAGTGGACCAATCCTCTCCATTGCGAGTGCAGACCAACAGTAGTGCAAGCTTTCGCTGGCACGGACTTCATCGCGGCCCTTTTTTTTTTATGGTGACGCCAAGAATCGACGCGAAACGTGCTCTGTACTGTGCCCAATCTTGTGGTGGTACCGCAGCTCGGATAATCGTGTTTGTCCGTATAGCAGCAAATAAATACAAGGCTTTATTGATCAGAATGAAGAGAACTCGGTAATTGTCATAGCATTGGCGCCCGCGCAGCCGGGAGGCAGGTCCGTGGCGTTTTCCATTTTTCTAATATGGCGGGGAGATCAGCGTCACTGACACACAATTTAATTTTCGTTTTCATTCAAGGATGCCCACAGCCAAAATACTGCGCGCCATAGTACCTACGACGATTTTTGTGGGCAAGATATGAATGTCGGGCTTCAATTTATTATTGAAGCCTAACATTTTACCTTAAAAATCTTTTTGTTACTTGTGACGTGAGCCATATTTTCCATGATGCCGCATTTGTGTTGGCGGCCAAGCCTTACAGTCTGACAGAAGATGCGCACATGCGCTTATCACAAGTTATCAGTGCAGCACCCTGTGTTATTTGGCGCAGAAAAAATTAACAGCCTGTATACCTGCTGCATTCGCGATCTCTAGGAAAGAAAGCGAAGTAGAGGGGGACCCGGGGGACGTGCGCGGTGTCCAAGGCGGCTGCACTGGTGCTGAAACGCGGAAATTGTCGATATCCTCGCCTTCCTCGACTACAACCGGGGGCCCCGCGGGTGCCAGACGACCTAGCTACACCACTGATTAGATACGTACAGGACAATTAAGCAAGAAATAGTCAAGGAAAATATTTAACTCTAAGGGAAGCTCATTGTTGTTTGAGGCCAGGACAGGTGTATGGCGGACTAAAACGTACCGAGCCAGCGAGACGAGGTGCTAGCTTGGTCCTCAGTCTAGGTTGTAATCACTGAACCTGATAGAACAGTAAGACTCCGTACGATGCAATGCTATAGTCTGGGCCGTAACCACTTAGTGGTAGAACAGTGAGGCTCGGTTGGTCGTATGTAGTGACAGTTCTCCTAGGCTCTAACTTAAGAGAAAGTAGAAGAGTAAGGCGCTGTTTACTTGTGTCTTTTGCATCAGTGTTCCTTTGCTAACTCTGTATTTGACTGTGTAAATATTTTCGTTGCAATATATCTTCAAGTTTTGTTACCTCCAACCTGCCTCCTGCTTCATCAACGCCGATAATCACCGACTTTGGTCGACTTCAAGGAGAAAAGAACACAAAACTTAACGGAGGCATTGCTAGGTGTCTAGAGACAGCATCGTTTAGGGATTTTTGAGAAGGCGCGATGCTGGCGCCGAGCGACGCCGTGGCGTGTTCGCCACTCCGTAGACGCTCATGCGCGCGTTGTTCAACATTAGTACGTGCGTTGCTTGTACGTTCTGTGTTACTTGGCGGAAAGCCGCGAGTATAGTGGCGGTGCGGCAGTGCGGCTTTGGCCTCGGTGAGCTCTGGCAGTAGAGAATCTGCGTTGTGTGATCCGTGCTTTCTTGAGAACCCGGCGATGGTGACAATTGAAATATCGAATTTGGCCTAGCGCCTCGCCAGCGAAGTTCTGCGAACCGCGATGTAGTGTCGCCGTGTCCGACTTTGCTTAACGGACATCGAGCAATGTGCAGCTCACTGCAAGTCACGTAAATGCAACTGCGTCGACCGCCCACTGTTCAGCGCTAAATGTGTGTTTAGTGTGCTGTACTCAATTGAAGCGAGTGGTGCAGCAGTGCAGCGGGGGTGGCGCAGGAGCAGAGTGGCTTAGGGGCTCCGTTTGCGCGTTCACAGACATGTGCTCCCGTCTTGGTCTCATTAGCGGCTGTCGCGGGATTGTGGTGTGCTAGCTCCTTTCCTAGTATGAAGTTTACGACGCTAACACACAGCATGTTCACGTTTTTCCGCGCTATATATGTCATTTGCATGACGGCCGAGTTGAAAAAGAGACGTATGTCTGTGTTCTTTGCGTTTGTGTGTTGTAAATTACCTTCTGTTGTGGAAGTTCTGGGAGTCTTATTACGCAAGGAGTGCGAACGTAAACATAAACACATGTGCGTCTGAAACTTTGAATTACCCATAATACCCTTTACGACTGATAAGCGGGCTACACGGCCTGTGTGAATCAGCTACCGTATGTTGCGACGCTCTTCCGTGTGGTAGACTGATGCATGGTGCGCGTTTATTTGTGTACTGTTGTAAAAACCATTTGATTATTCACTCAATACAAATGTACGGCTTCTTCGCCGCAGTACATTTTAGTTACGCGGTGAAGCATACTAAAAGTGGGAGGAGGCCGCTATCAGCCAGCATAGTATGTCTACTTTGGCGACCTGAGAGGCGGCGGGTGCGCGAGTGTATAATTAAAGAACTCCTATTATGTCCAGTGACAGTGGCCCCTTTTCACTTTTAGTATGCTTCACCGCGAAATATTAGTGTATTGCGAGAAAGATAATCGTAAAAAGCCTAATTATGCAACGTTTCTTTCGTAGCTTGCTACACCGCAATACAGGGGTGTAAATAAGCATCGTGCAGTAAAGCATCAGGGTGTCTACCAACCGGGAATTCTCAGGGATTTTTAGTAGTCTGAAAAAACTCAGGAAAAACTCAGGGAATTTATGCCTCTATCAGGGAAAATTAGCTGTAATTTTATTGAAAGGGTTGAAAATCGCGGTAATGCTGAGAGGTGGCGGGTTAGCGAGTGTATAATTAAAGAACTCTTATTATATCCAGTGACAGTGGCCTCTTTTCACTTTTAGTATGCTTCGCCGCAGTACATTGCTTAGGCTTCACTACGAAATATTAGTGTATTAAGAGAAAGATAATCGTAAAAAGCCTAATTATGCAACGTATCTTTCGTAGCTTGCTACACCGCAATACAGGGGTGTAAATAAGCATCGTGCAGTAAAGCATATTAAGAGTGGGAAGGGCACATAGGTTTGCACTGTGCTCACCATTTTCAATTCTGACAAAATTTGCAATTGCATCTGTGCTCGTGGTAAGCTTCATTGACAATTCTTTGTACATGACGAATTCATATTGCAGAGAAGCTTACCAAAGCACATTCGCCATTATGGTGCGTGTTATTCACCTTCAATGCAGGAGCATAATGCGGATCCTTGCCCCTGCTTTTGGCTGGACTGCACATGCTCTTTGAGAATTGATTCATTTCATTGGTTCATTTTTTGATTAAGCGCTAGACCTAGCAATGGGTAGCCCAAATATAGATTTGAGAAAACCAAAACAAATTCAGCAGTAAGAAGCTAAAGGGTTGTTTTGGTGTTGACCAGTGGCCAAGTCCGGATATGAAAGAGGAGGACGAAAAGCAGAGTCTTTCCACTTCAACACTGGGAGGCACAACTCCCACAAATAAATACGACTCTTGCTTATTTGACTTTTTTAAGGAGATTACCGACTTGCGTTGGCGAGTGTTCACTTTAACAAATGCTGCATGAAGTAAGCTTCCTGCGCATATTTCACCAGCTACTGCATCGTTTCACATTATGAGTGAAACTGCAATTTTCTTTATGCCGCAACTTGCCCAATTTTGTGTTTTGCAGTAGGATGCTAGCAGTGCTATTAAGGCACTTAAACACTCATGAATAGTAGTAGAGAGGAAAAAAAGTAAGAAAGCAGTGGCTTTTTGTGCGTAGACTATGCATACACCTGGTGCTCTTATGGTCATTTTTTCCCTATCCGCTAAACCATTCTAAACAGGGAAAGTTTATACACAGACCACAACTAAACCACAGGTATCGTTGGTAAGCAAAGTATATTTATTCGGTGACATTTTCTGCAGCCCTGCTATTTGGCTTTCCTTCCTTCTTTTCAGCTGTGCATGTTCATTAAGAAGTGATGAGACAGTTTGACAATTTTAATCGTCGAAAGACTTAGCAAAACCTTTTTCGGGTTGTTTTTTCTTGGTTTCAGACTCTGCACATTGCATTTGAAGGCGTGTTTTCTGTGTTTGTTGCTTTTTCTTTATGGGTAAGGCATGTCAACGTTTTTTACACCATGTCAAGTATGTGGTGCCATAGACTGTCCTTAGATGGAGTCTTGCCCTTTCATTTTGTTCAATATGATGTCGGTTTTTTGTGTCCAAGGCTGTTTTACATTTGAGTGTGATTGTAGCATTTTGCTGTTTTGCCTCTGTCACCCAAGCTTGAAAAATTGCTACCCACTGCTGGTGGCATGACACATGTGACATTTGCAATATATGGCCTCCATAAATATAATAAATAGAAGTTAATTCAAGAATGGTGCCTTTGCATGGTGGTGCAGCTATAAATTGTGGCTATAAGGTACCAGTGGTGCAGGTAGTACTGCTTGTGCAGAATATAGTGCAACTCTACTACTTTCAAACATCATTGTTCTTATCTGCATTTGTATAGCTCCAGTTCTTGTGAACAACACACACCTGGTGGAAGAGTAGCTTGCACCTGCAGTTGGGGCCAATGAATAGCCAAATTTCTGCCTGTTTTCATGTTATTAGCATGTTAGTTAAGGCAGTCGTTTTTATAGTGACCTGTTTGCCCAGTGTAGAAGCTGCTGCAGGGTGTCAGGATCTTATACACATCTTCAGCTTTGCAGGGGACACAGCATCTGGCACATAGTTTGTCAAAGGTCGTGTCTTTGGGGCAAGTTGAGTTGACCCACTTGCGGAGGGAGAACCAAGCTTGTTGGATATGAAGTAAACCACCTGTACACTCAGTGCCCTTCTTTCATTTTGTGTGACATATGTGGTTATAGCGACCCTTGTTTTATGCACTTCTTGTCCGGCAGCAGTCTTTTGCATTTGAGACACTCGGCATAGCTTTCAGCAAACTGGACAGGAATGACACTGAAAAACCAGCAGATGTTAATCATTGCACTTATCATGGAAAGCTTTGTACAGTATGATGAGGACGTAAATAAATGAGGGTGTTCCTCGAGGCCTTGTAGCATGTCACGAGTTTGGAGCAACACGATGTATAGCACATTTTTGATTGCATGCTATAGGTTTTGCAGGTGAGGCCATGGTTGAAGTGCAGTGCAAGGTCAAGGAAGCAGATATCAATGAGCAGCACCCTGGTAAAGGAGACTCCGGAAAAACTAGTGGGAAGCCTGTTGAACATCCGGTCGACCCACTTGCTGGCTCCATCAGGCAATGTATGATAAAGAGAAGGAAGTCATCAACACATAAGAAGGTTTTTACATATAAACACTGTGCTAAGGTCATAACATGCCAACAAGTCTTAGTGCGCAGGCTATGCACGACCAACTAGATATGCCTTCTGTTCAGACATTGCTTATTGTAACTAACCAGGATGGAGTGGACAAAGAAAGAACAGCAGCTCCATTAATTTGGTTTCACTGGTATCAAAAGTGTTTTGTAAGTGTACATTGCCATACTCCCCAATGCCTTCTTGGGTGACATCAGCAAGGACCAGCTTGAGGCAAGGGGTAATAGACATCTTTACAAGCTAAAAATGCATGCATGCATGGAGAGCATGTGTCCAAGAAGTAGGCACTTCACAGGGGCAGTGGAGAAGGAACAGATTATTAACAGTGGGCAAAGACAAGCTACTAAACACCCAACACTGTTGCCATGTAACGACCTCCGAAACAATTCCTCTTAAAGGGGAAATCATCATTGTGTATCCATAAAGAGGGCAGATGGGCAAAGCTCCTTCAGTAATGCTGCCAGCTTCAAAAGCCCACTTTGCACATCCTGAATGCTTCCTTCTTACGACTTTTCTGGGTGCAAGCATTCTGCTGTCCAAAAGCTGTCATTGAGAACACTGTTGGTTTGGTGGCAATACATTTCAGAAGCGATTGCAACAAACCGCCCTTCCTAGTTGGCGTAGATGCTCACGGTGCTTATGAAGCAGCACCATGAGGCAAGCAAGGTGAATGGATGCCTCCAAGCCCTTGTTCATTTATCACACTGTTCTGTTAGTAACAACCATGAGACTTGAAACCAACAAGCTCAAGTTCGGCACTTGCATGGTTACTGCGGAGGATCCATAAAAAGCACAAAAACTCAAGGGAAAGGATAAAGCACCATTTAACACTCAATATTGCTGCAGCTCACCCCCTTCTTTTGTTTTGTCTGGTCGTGCTACATCTTTTTACTATAGATAGGCATGAACTTAGGTGTTGTTCAAATCAGTGTCCAATTTTTATATACACTATGTGCTGGTTCAAAGAGGCTCGAAACACTGCAATCGAAGCTTCAAGTAGAAAAGGTGTCTGGAAGAAAAAAAAAAGCTGTGCTGCAACCACCTCGGCAACATCTTGTCCCTTTGATAAAAATTTTGCTTCCATATCAACTTGAGCCCTCCAGTTTAAAGTACCAGTGCACTTATGAACAATGAATCAGTTCTCAAAGAGCATGTGCAGTCCAGCCAAAAGCAGGGGCAAGAATCCGCATTGTGCTCCTGCATTGAAGGTGAATAATGTCACAAAATGGCGAATGTGCTTCAGTAAGCTTCCCTGAAATAGGAATTTGTAATGTACAAAGAATTGTCAATGAAGCTTACCACAAGCACAGATGCATTTGCAAATTATGTCACAATTGAAAATAATGAGCACAGTGTAAACCTACGTGCCCTTTCCACTCTTAGTATGCTCAGGGTGTGTACCAAGTTGACATTTCCAAATTCCCTGAGTTTTCCAGGTTTTCCCTGAGTGCCTTTGTGAAATTCCCTGAGTGATACAGAACTATGTTTTATGTCAAGACAGGCTGGAACCATATCGCCTGATGCTGTCACTATTTAGTAATCATATGAAATTTTTTTTTAAAAGAACCAACTTAATGCAATTTGAATACTAAGGAGTAGTGTTTATGTTATTCAAAAAAAGAATGGAAGGGAGCGGTTAGTAAAATGCACAGCAAATAAAATGTCTTTGAAAGAAATTGCAAATTGAGTCAGACATTCTCAAATACTGATGAAAAGGAGATGCATACAGAAGCAAATATTTTCGAATATGAGCTATTTAAACCAACTGATAGCAAGCTCAGTGGTATGAGGCCCGAATTTTGTCACAATTGAGAGTCTATCTCAACAGCTCGTAAGTCAACCTCAACTGTCCTGACATACTCTCAGCCTGCGCATGACGCCTCAGTGTTTTACTGCTTTAAAGAGTTTATTTTGGTTTGTATGAGGGAAACCTGCATCTCCGCATCAGCCAAGAGTGTTTTTTGAGCTCAGGCTCCTTCAAAGAAGCGCTCGTATACTTCATTCCCCGTTCATTCCTCAATGCGTCGGTCCTTTCTGTTCTCGTGCTCCTTTTGTCGCGCGTTCGCACTATGGACCGTTTGAAGCATCCTCTTGGTCAGTTTACAGTCAACGTGCAATTTTTTGGACCCCCTAGGGGCCACGAGAACTTTAGAAAAATCAGGCAGTCCGAAAAAATAAATGCATGTCTTTTACTGCTCTTCAAGGGAAGTTGAAGAGTTTTCCAGAAGAAATGAGTGAAGAGCTGTACGTAATGGTTTTCAACCCTCAGAATTCGAATATCGCATCGAATTTGAGCAAAAGAAAGCGCAAACAGATTTTATTTCGACGAAAAGTGCAGCAGCAGACTCGGGCAGCTCACGCGCCTCGTTTCGACCTGTGATTGGTCGGGCGCCTTGTTACGTCAACATTGGAGTTCGTCCGGACCGGCCGCTGCCGCCACACATGAAGCACGGTGCAAGGCGGTTTGGCGCTGTGGTTTGGCGAGACGGTAATGGTAAATTTCGAGAGCTTGCGTGTGTCCGAGGAGTTTGGCGTTGCTCCCTACATGTATACGTAGCCGGCCTCTCCAAGAAGCAAAAGATGCTGGTAGCAAGCAGTACTTTCGACGCGAACGAAAGCAAAGTGTTAGCATCTCCTCATGTTAGAAATGTTCTTTGGATAGTATGTTTTTTGCAAAGCTGTATTCAGGGATCCAGTGAGTTCGTTTCTGGGCAAACAACTGTACTGTTATGTTCCTGCATGCCTCCTTGTGGAACGTAAGGAGGGATGCGATCGTTGGCATTTGTGCGCTGCCCCAAAGCTCTCAGCAATCTGCACAGACGGTTTACATGCGGGAAAAGTTTTCCAGCCCTTGTAGCACATGTAGTGGCCTTCATCAGTGCGCCATCCGCACGCTACTCGTAACCGGAGCCGTAAAGGCGGTGAATTCCGTCAGCATGAGAGACAGCCAGTTTATCTCTGTCCGCGAGGGGGAGCGCAACGTCCTGGCGTGCGCCGGCTTTCAAACACATGAAAACTTTGCACTTGCACTGCATTATGGTAGCTGCATGTTGGCTGTTTCACAACACACGTGCGAATAGAAAACTAACGGCGGTTAGCGACGAAACCTGCGTCAGGGGTGGGATATGAACATGTACCTTCCGTTCAACGTGCTAACACGAAGGAACTAGCAATAAATCAAAATCCAGGTTTGGACGAGTTCGTGTATTTATAAGATCTCCCAAGACCAGTTACCATCCGTCCGCCTGCACCCGTCTCGCTTTTGTGCGTTCGTTGCCCCGACCTTTTCGCGCTGCGCTTAGAAAGCCTGCTAGCGTACTCTCACTCATTCACACATTATTGATAAACTCTGGTAGTAATTGTCATCACGGAAGTGGTTAGAGCACAGCACTGTTGTCCTTGAGCGCTTGAAATTCTTTCGATTCACAGCAACCTCCCACTTAGCTGCAAGCTTCGTCTTGCGGGAAGTAATGGAACATCGTCGCGGCCGCTGGTGTTCGTGCAACCGTAGGCTGCACAGAACACCGGCATGATCAGCCCACCACTTTCATTGATGCTGCGCACGTCAACTACCACACTACATACACACAAACAAAGGGATGCAGGCTCGAGCGAGGCAGATTATGACGGCACGCACGCAGAAACAAGCGCGGTCAGGCACGGTCGCGGAGACTGCGAAGGAGCGGAACACCAGTGCTGACGTCACTACGCCGCGGTTTCCGGTCTCCGCTCGCATCGTCAGCGTCGGCAGCAACGCGCGGCGCTCGACGGGGGGCGGAGCGACAGCGCAATTTTAACCGGCGATTACGCCGTTCGTTCCTAAGTGAAAAATCCCCCCCAAAATTTTACGTGCATGGTTCATAAGGTTCCCGCATCCGTATATGAGCGTCTTATTGAATTCGACAGACTCTTCAGCTTCCCTTTAAGGGCTTAAATCGACACAGGCACGTCTGGAAAAGCTGTGTATGCCCGTCAGTACACTTATTAGGCATAGCGGTGCTCCTACTGTGACAGGAGAGGGCGGGTACACACGTGTAAAATTAAGAAATACATACTGTGTCCCGTGATAATTGTCCTTTCCCACGCTTGTTAATGCTTCACCGCGTCACACAACTGTACTGAGGTGAAACTAACTTTCAGGAACCAGCATTATGGAATGCGCCGTGCTTTCCAAGCTTCGAAGCCAAAATTATTGCTGACAGCGGAGAAATGAAGAAACACGGCACCGAACGGCAAGAAGCGTAATAGCGAACGTCGAAGCAGCTAGACGTAGGGTTGCCGCAGTGGTGGCTACGGCTGCCAGAGGATCTGCATGCGATAGCGCCGGTTCGAGGCGGCGAGGTAATCAAAATGGCAGCGGCGGTGGCTTTGATTAATGCTGATTCGGACCTGCGGTCAAGCAGAACGTCCGGAAAATCGGACGGCAAAGAGTTTTTGCGTCCGAAATTTCATACGTTCTGATACCTTGACTCCATGGGGTACGTGGTGGTGCCGCGAAGCAGTCCAAATTATCGGGAATCCGGAAAGTCGGCCGTTAACTCTACACTGGCAACTCCTCCAGCCGACGACAGGGCGTCAAAGACGATTCGTTACGATTCCTGTTTGTTACTCGAGCCAGCATTACCGCGATTTTCAACCCTTTCAATAAAATTACAGCTAATTTTCCCTGATAGAGGCATAAATTCCCTGAGTTTTTCCTGAGTTTTTTCAGACTACTAAAAATCCCTGAGAATTCCCGGTTGGTAGACACCCTGATGCTTTACTGCACGATGCTTATTTACACCCCTGTATTGCGGTGTAGCAAGCTACGAAAGAAACGTTGCATAATTAGGCTTTTTACGATTATCTTTCTCGCAATACACTAATATTTCGCGGTGAAGCATACTAAAAGTGAAAAGGGGCCACTGTCACTGGACATAATAGGAGTTCTTTAATTATACACTCGCGCACCCGCCGCCTCTCAGGTCGCCAAAGTAGACATACTATGCTGGCTGATAGCGGCCTCCTCCCACTTTTAGTATGCTTCACCGCGTAACTAAAATGTACTGCGGCGAAGAAGCCGTACATTTGTATTGAGTGAATAATCAAATGGTTTTTACAACAGTACACAAATAAACGCGCACCATGCATCAGTCTACCACACGGAAGAGCGTCGCAACATACGGTAGCTGATTCACACAGGCCGTGTAGCCCGCTTATCAGTCGTAAAGGGTATTATGGGTAATTCAAAGTTTCAGACGCACATGTGTTTATGTTTACGTTCGCACTCCTTGCGTAATAAGACTCCCAGAACTTCCACAACAGAAGGTAATTTACAACACACAAACGCAAAGAACACAGACATACGTCTCTTTTTCAACTCGGCCGTCATGCAAATGACATATATAGCGCGGAAAAACGTGAACATGCTGTGTGTTAGCGTCGTAAACTTCATACTAGGAAAGGAGCTAGCACACCACAATCCCGCGACAGCCGCTAATGAGACCAAGACGGGAGCACATGTCTGTGAACGCGCAAACGGAGCCCCTAAGCCACTCTGCTCCTGCGCCACCCCCGCTGCACTGCTGCACCACTCGCTTCAATTGAGTACAGCACACTAAACACACATTTAGCGCTGAACAGTGGGCGGTCGACGCAGTTGCATTTACGTGACTTGCAGCGAGCAGCACATCACTCGATGTCTGTTAAGCAAAAAGTCAGACACGGCGACGCCACACCGCGGTTCGCAGAACTTCGCTGCCGAGGCGCTAGGCCACTTCGATATTTCCATTATCACCACCGCCGGGTTCTCAAGAAAGCACGGGTCACACAATGCAGATTCTGTACTGTCAGAGCTCACCGAGACCAAAGCCGCACTGCCGCACCTCCACTACTCACGGCTTTCGGCCAAGTAACACAGAACCTACAACCAACACACAAGCAACGCATGTACAATCACATGAGCAATGTTGAACAACGCGCGGTCCGGAGAACGATCACGCCGAGGACGAACACGCCACAGCGTCGCTTGGCGCCAGCATCGCGCCTTCTCAAAAATCCCTAAACTATGCTGTGCCTAGGCACCTAGAATCAGGTCACGTGAGGACTGGTTGGCGGCTGTGTGTGTTGTGACGAGCTGCTTGTCTAGTTGACGATTTTTGCTAACACAGTGACAGTGATGTTACAAGGTGTTCCGTATTTTCCGTACCCAATTCGCACGCTCTGCATCGGGCTGATTGAGTGGCTGGAGAGCTGTCGAAGCAACGGCAATACACAAGCGTGTGCAGCGCTCGCCTCAAACATCAGTGCACTGCCCAGACCAGCGTTTTACGAGACTAGGCAACTCCTTTCCTAGATGTTGTTGTTGTTGTTGTCCTGAGTGGCCGTGGCACATACCCACAGTGGGGGATTGGCCAAGAATCGGGCGGTTTAATTAGGTGCCTAAAATAATAATGATAACAAGGGAGTTAACAATTTGGGCGTGTGTGTTTAAAAATAAACGTTTTGTGGTTGGAGAAAAAAGGAAATAATCAGATGAAAACCGGGTATAAGATAATAATAATAATAATAATATTAATAGCAATAATAATTAAAATAGATAAGAAATAGAAGAAAGCTATGGTTGGGAGAGAGAACGGTCAATCTAACATGGAAATCGATTGGTTTCAATTAGGTAATTTTGGATCGCCAAGCAAACATTTCTGTGGCTGAACCCAACAATGGAGGCTCCAAAAGATAGAATCACAGGCACTGATAAAGTTAGACAAATAGAGCGAAGCGGGATTTCGAGTAGTCGTTTTTTTATAATAGAAAAACGTCTGCAAGACAACAAGAAATGGGCGATTGTCTCCGCTTCGCCACAGAATGAGCATAATGGTGAGGGGACCAGACCAGACCTGTGGAGGTAGAAGTTCAATGCAGGTATACGGAAGCGCAGCTTCGTGATAGATACTTCAATTTTCCGTGTTCGGCAAAAATTTCTGTTCCAAGCTTGGGTGCAGGAGATGTCCGTAATCCACAGAGTTAGTAATTGCGGAGCCTGATACTGACTGTATAATGATACTCCTGCGAAATCTAGCTGCAGTAACATAAGCAGTCAAAGGGCAGCAAGGAAGAATCGGGCCACTTAGCGATGCCTTGGCTAGATAGTCTGCAATTTCATTAATTATTAGTCCTTTATGGCCAGGCACCCAAATCAAACGCACGCTTCTCAAGTAGTCAGGTACCAATGATTGAAATGTCCTCATCACGCGAGAATCACTAGAAGCAGCTGGTAATATAAAAGGGATGAGCACAATGATAAAGAATCAGTAACTATCACGGCTGATGTAATTGATGGTCCTAATTTGCGTAATGCCAGCACCACGGCCATGAATTCGGCTAAAAAAATCGGTATGAAATCTGGCATCCGAAGAGAAAATGTCCAATCGAGAATCGGGGAAAATATTCCGACACCTGACTTTTCTTCACATTGTGAAGCATCTGTAGCAATTACAACGTTTGTTTGAAGGTTTTTCAGGTGATCTTGTAATATACCGTCTAGAATACGGTGTGGAAGTAATTTTGCATTATTAGGAAAGATGTCATCAAATTGAATATCCGTGGCAACAGCTCTGTCGGTAATAGGAAGCACATCGCATATGCGCACGCCCAAAGAGTCAAGTAATTTTTGCACGAATATAATTTGCGGATTATGTAGTCGCGGCCAGATGACACCGAAAAACAATGCAGGTTGTGAAATAAAGATTATTTGTGGATGACGCAGTGGTATTTCGTAAATCCTTAAGAACGTCTGCACCGTCAAAAGCCGGAACCTGCACGAAAGTGGCGGAACACGGGATTCTAGATAAAGAATAGAATTTGCCACAAATTTAGGAAGACCTAAACACAGACGTAATGCTTGTCTTTCTAAGAGGATTAGAGGACGGGACATATGTAGGCTGGAGCTCCAGAGAAGAGCACGCAACCAAATTCTAATACAGGGCGAACGTACATACGATATATCATTAGGAGTGTATCTCTTCTCAATCCTATTCGACGACTGCTCAGCCTACGCAATATGCCAATTGCACGGGTACCTTTCCCAGTCAAATGATCTATGTGAGAGCGCCAGTTGAGAGAGGCGTTATAAATAATTCCGAGGTATTTAACAGATTCCACCTGTGGTATGTCTTGAAGGTGGTAAGACAATGAAATGTGCACTATGTCACGTATCGGAAAAACGAGAACAGCACATTTGCTGGCATTGAGTGTGAAGTGACTAGCATCTAAAGATGCCTGCCGCGTGGTCCGGTAGCTCGGTTCAGGGCCCTCTTCCTTTTCTCTCCTTCAGATGGATGGATGGATGGATGTTATGAGCGTCCCCTTTGGAACGGGGCGGTGGCTTGCGCCACCAAGCTCTTGCTACTATGCTGCCTAATATCCTACCTAGATTCACCAATGAAAAAAAAAACCACTATGAACTACCACGTCCAAATTTTCTGATACCCTATTGCGAACTGTGCTTTTGTACGTCTCCGTCTTTTGTCGTTTCCCTACTTTTCTTCCACCAATCCTCCAATCGCCTCTTACTGATGTCTATTGCGGATTTGTTTGCTTTACCACTGCTCCCGCTGAACCCAAGGGCTTCAAGGAAGCCAGTGGTGCCTAAATCGACCGCTGGATAGACGTCTTCACATTCTAATAAAATAGGCTCCGTCGTTTCCCTAGCTTTACCGCAGCAAGCACATGCTTCTTCTTCCTTCTTATATCTCGCTTTATATAGTGCGTGTTCTAAGGCATCCCGATCTCGCCTCGAAAAGTAATGAGCTTCCCTTTGAGTTATCATAAATGATTTCTTTCCTAATTTCGTTTTTTCCCCTTAAGTTTGCAGGGACAACATGGCCACAATTAGTACATGACCGGGGTAGTTGGAGAAGTATGGGAGAGGCCTTTGCCCTGCAGTGGGCGTAACTAGGCTGATGATGATGATGATGAGTTACTCATGGCAGGCTTCTTTTCCATTGCCGCCACCCATGAGATTAATTCAGCCTCTCTGACTTTCCGCTTGGCCTTCTTTGTTGCTATGTTGCCCACCCCACAGGCCGCATACTTGCTGGTAAGCTTCCTAGTTCTTTTCCTCCACTGTGAATCAATGTTTTGCCTGTACAGATACCTGAACACTCTCCCAGCCCATTTACTTTCCTCCATATTCCTCAGCCGTTCTTCATACTCAATTTTACTGCGAGCTTCCCTCACTTCAAAACTAGTCCAGCCCATATCCCCTTGCACAGCTTCATTTGTAGTCTTCCCGTGAGCGCCCAATGCGAGGCGACCCACTGACCTTTGGTTTCCGTCGAGTCCTGATTGTACCCCTGATTTAAAGCAAACAACCGCATTTCCAAAAGTAAGTCCTGGAACCATTACCCCTTTCCACATACCTCGGAGGACCTCGTACCTATATGTATCCCCATAGCGCTCTGTGCTTCATTATGGCTGCATTTCTCTTCCCCTTGACTGTTATGGTTTTTTCCTGTGTTTCCATATATCCGTTGCCTTCGTTTATCCATATACCAAGGTATTTATATTCTGTTACCCGAGGTATTTCTTGGCCCTGTATCTCCACTGTCTGTTCACTGTTTTCATTGAATACAATAACACCTGATTTTCTAACACTAAATTTTAAACCTAAATTGTTGCCTTCCTGTCCACAGATATATTAGCCAGACGTTGCAAATCACTTTGCTTGTTTGCGAGCAACACAATGTCGTCCGCATAAAATAAACCTGGGAGTTGCTGCTCTATTACTGTACCTGCCTGTTTGTATGAGAGATTAAACCCGATATTACTTCCTTCTAGCGCCCTCTCCATCCTCACCATGTACATCATAAACAGCAGCGGGGATAAAGGGCACCCCTGCCTCAGTCCCTTGTTGATATGAACTTTCTCCGCGCTCCTCATCCCCTCCCATTCAACGCAAACAGTATTTTCTAGGTAAATCTCTCTCAAAAGCTGTATAAAATCGTTACCTAAGCCTTCCCCTTCCAGAATATCCCACAAAATGCTGCGGTCTACGTTGTCGTATGCTCCTGTAATGTCCAAAAAGGCCACATACAACGGTCTGCTTTCTGCTTTTGATATTTCAATACACTGAGTAAGAACAAACAAGTTATCATCCAAACGCCTACCTATTTTAAAGCCATTCTGAAGCTCTCCCAAAATGCCATTATTTTCTGCCCATGCTTGAAGCTTTAATTTGATTGCCTGCATTGCTAGCCTGTATATTACCGATGTAATGGTCAACGGTCTATACGAGTGAATTCTGTCTTTCTCCCCCTTACCTTTATAAATTAAATTCATTCTACTTTGTCGCCAACTGTCTGGTATTCGTCTATCTTTTAAAGTTTTTTCAACTGCTTTCACGAGAGCTTCCTTACTTTTTGGTCCCAGTTCATTTATCAGCCTAACGGGAACCTCGTCTAGCCCTGTGGCTGTGCGCTTAGGAATTTTCTCTTCCGCTTTCTTCCAGTTTAAATTTATAAGCACTAGCTCCTTTCCCCCTTGGGTCTCTTTCATGCTCTTTTTTTCTTCTAATACAACCTTGTCCTTGCCTTGGAAAGATTCGGCTGTTACTTTTTGGATGTAATTTATTGCTGCTTCTCCTTCCAGTCTGTTTTCATCTTCGTCTAGGATATGTTGTTGTATTGTTGTTGCCTTCCTGCCTAATAATTTTATGTGATTCCAAAATATTCTAGGTGCGGCCTTCTTTTTCTCACGTATTTCTGACAACCAACGTTCACTTTCACCATTTAATTTTGCTTGCACCAGTATTTGAACCATAGACTTTTTCTCCCGGTATATTTCCCATTTACTGGTTACTTCATCCTGTGGCAACTGCGCCTTCTTTGCCTGCCTGTGCTCTCGAGATGCTTTCTGTCGTTCGGCGATCGCTTCTCGTATCTCCTTGTTCCACCAGCTTTTCGGTTTCTTTTTTCCTTTCCAATGAACATGTTTCTCTTTCCGTATTTCTGTCGTTACTACACTTAGAAGCTCACCATATTCCCACCCCTTACTTGGCGACTTGACAATTTCTTCCACCACTCTATAGTGACTATATTTGCTATTTGTTCAGCGTTCAAATTTGGACTGGCCATTTTGCTTTCGTTGCTCTCTTTCCCAACTACATATCCCAATTTCAAAATGATGCGTTTATGGTCACTCCCTATGCTGCTAAACCCTTCCTCATCGATGACCATTTCTCTCAACTTATCATGAATTCCTTCTGTCATCAGACAGTAATCAAAAAGGCAACGAGCGCCTCTCAAGGCGAACGCCTGCAACTTGCAGTCACGTGCTGCGGCCTCTGAGATTAACATGGCATCTGTCACCGTCTCGGAGTCCCGCGATAACGCTCGCTAACAGACGCTCGCGCACGCGCCGGCGGATGCATTCAGCCGCCGCTGCCACGTACATCTGCCAGAAGTTGAAAGGCAACGAGCGCCGCTTCACGGAATTTATGCTGAACTAACTTCAACTAAGGGAGCCGCCGCTACGATGGGAAAGTGAGCAACGCGGCAGGCATCTAGTAAAGGGGGCATTGGAGTAGGTCATAGAATAAAGAACCAACTTTGACTAGGTGTTCTGTGACGAGACGGCCTCGATGTGTCTCTTGTCAGTTAAAGCCCCTTTATTGTCGGTCGGTCGCGAACGCCACCTCGCGATGCTTGTACACAACTGAGGTCAGGCCCGTTGCGCTGGTAGCTCAAGGACCTGAACATCGCCCCGACCACGGAGCCCTCGGGGGCGATGTTCAGGTTAGCTCAAGGCTCGAGCCATCCCGCATGCATCCATTCAAGGAGACAATGGCCCGCATTACCTCGTTTATCTCGTGATAGCAGCCGCCGCCAGAGACTTTATACGGGTGTCACACGGCGCACTTTAGATCGCGATCAAGCCCGATCCGGGTCGAATTTCTCGGTTGTGATTGGCTCCTTTGCACAAAATGCGCGAGAGAGCCAATCGCAGTCGAGAATTTCGATCCGGATCGGTGCCGATCGCGATCAGAAGTTTACGTGTGACACCGGTGTTAAGTTTCGGTTCGTGGCGGTATGCGCTTCTCACATAACTTGGCAAGAAACTCTACTAAACGAAGCTACTTTAAGCATAGAGAAACGCACATAAACAACGTGTATATTTTTCTATTCGTTAGGCTTTAGCGCTTATGCAACACGTATATTCACTGTCATGCTGACTGCGAAAGTATTTTTGAGTGATGATGATAGTGTTTAGAAGAAGCC
The DNA here is from genome assembly GCF_050947875.1 of Dermacentor variabilis. Classification (NCBI taxonomy): domain Eukaryota; kingdom Metazoa; phylum Arthropoda; class Arachnida; order Ixodida; family Ixodidae; genus Dermacentor; species Dermacentor variabilis. The sequence continues at coordinate 23,565,310 of NC_134570.1, read as the reverse complement.
TGACGTCTGCCGCCGACTTGCACAACTCCGACATTCACCTGACCAAAAACACTCGTGTGTTTAGTCATGTGACCAACCAGCATGGCTAGCATTTTGGAGTACGGTGGTAGTGGTTGTGCATTCCTTTCGTTCATATGACTGGAAGAAGCCTCGGTATGGAGCTACCATAAAAACGGAGGTGTGCCATGGGTGCGAGAGACTCGAAGCCTTGTTCAATTACCAATGAAGATGCTTCCAAAAGAGGTAATAGTTCGTCTGCGACGAGGCCCGTCGGCGTTGTTAAGCCTAAATAGCTTGCCGAAAACTGATGGTGATTTTACGTAATAATGTGGAAAAGCGACCTGCGAACGAGCAACGGCGTTTTTCCTAGTGGCGAATCGTCAAAGACAGTCGTACATTTACGCTAAAGTTGACATATGTTTTGCGACTGCAATAGTGCTGCTGTTATCTCACGATTGTTTACTCGTTCATTCAGACCGTTTACCTTTTTCGTTATGTTTTAGTCCCTCTGGTTATGCTCAGTATTCTTAGCCAATAGATTGGGGACCGAACACCGGCGTACTTATCAATGTTTTGACACGATTTGCTAGAATAATCTGAGTGAGCACTACTTTCTCCGGGGCAGCAGACGTGCCCCTGGCTCCATCAGCTGTTCCGCCTTGACGTCTATTAAGGGTTAAATCGCTAAGGGAGGCTAGGTTTGCTTGCAACATAAACGTATTCTTTCGACTACTGATGTTGTCTAGACGCGGTAGCTACACCCGACACCTTCGCAGATGCGCCGTTCTGGTCCGAAGCTGAGGTAACTCAGTTTCGTGCATATTACGCGCGTTCTACTCACATAAACAGCTTTGGTTATAATGTGCACATCCCATAGCGGTACTGGCGAAACGTGCGTCTGTTTACAGCGCTGAAAGTGCGAACTAGTAAAACGAAGAAAAAAAGGTTCTGGTAGGCGTTTTCTTTTTTAAATTTTTATTCGGAATGTGAAGTATATTGGTGATGTGCTGAACTTATTCTTGCTGATGACTGGGCGCCTAGCATCATATTTGAGTTAAGTGTTATCACTGTCATGTATTTGTATCTATGTGCACCGTTTGCAATTTTGTTGGTATTTGCTACACTTGCTCTGCAGCGGCCGAAAACAATGCGTCTATGCTGTGCCTTGTGTTCTGTTTGCGCTTCAGCTGTGATTAGAATTTTTGTGCCACATTTTTGTACAACCTGAACTGTTACCTGCAGCAAGGCCTGTGTGCTTGTGAGTTAAAATTATGTTCATGGAAAACAATATTTTGCATTAGTCACTATGTTCCTGCAGCCATTAAACTAGTTCAAGAAGGTGATTTCTGGCCTTTTGTGTTTGGATCCGCCACACATTCAGCTAATTTCCCATGGTAGCCGTCACGGTGTTGCAGAATTGCAGTGATATGCTGGACGTCATTAAGGGAGCCCAGTATTGTCTTTTCAGCTAAACTGCACCACTCATTTTATTCAAAGGAAGATTTTGTTCAACGATAGATGCTTCATGCAAAATAAATTTGAAGTGTGCATAATTTGCAGTAATGCCAGACAAACTATGCAGATTTTGACGTTAGACAGAAAAGTGGCACTGTCTGTCAGCACGAGGAGGAAGCTGCTCCTCATTTTATCCTTTCTAAAGATCATTTGTCCTTGCCACCATTGCCACCATTTGTCCTTGCCACAGTGCCACCATTTTTCTCACTGAGAAAAATTTTTTCAATCCAGTACTACTGTGCATAACATGTACTTCCGATTTCATCACAATCATACGCCCATTTCTAATACTGCCAGACCAGCTACAGGACAAAGGTGTCTCCCAGAGATCTCAAGTACCCATATCTTGTGCTAGCTGATTCCAAGTTGTGCCTGCGAATTTCTTAATTTCATCACACCACCTAATTCTCCTGCACCCTCGACTGTGCTTGCCTTTCCTTGGTACCCATTCTGTAACTCTAACACACCACTTATTATCAGTGCAGTGCATTACTTTGGATTTATTCTCAGCTAAATGATGAATGAACCCGCTGTGGTTGCTCAGTGGCTATGGTGTTAGACTGCTGAGCATGGAGGTCGCGGGGTCGAATCCCGGCCATGGCGGCCGCATTTCAATGGGGGCGAAATGCGAAAACACTCGTGTACTTAGATTTAGGTGCACGTTAAAGAACCCCAGGTGGTCAAAACTTCCGGAGTCCTCCACTACGGCGTGCCTCATAATCAGAAAGTGGTTTCGGCACGTAAAACCCCATAATTAAATTTCTTTTTTCTAAATTGTGAACGAATAGGCCATGCCTCCATAACATGCCATTGAACAGATGAAAAGTTGTCATTGTGTGAAAATTGTGAACCAGAAAAGCGTCGATTAAACAAACACTGCAGGAATAGATAACTCGAGCTAAATTGAAAAACTAGGCATCTTTTATTAACGTGTTCACCAGTCACAGTGAGAACAGAGCTTTTGCAAGCAAGGAAAGAAGAAAATCAGAGTAGTGGTACTACTGTGATACCTCAGATCTGACGTGGGAACTGGCCGACTCGCAGAGAGCAGCAGAGGGATTGGGGATTACTTCAACCCATCCGTTTTGGCACAGGCTTTTCAAATTGAGGAAAGGCAGCGGGACCATTGGTGAAAATTTTCCAGGCAACAGTCATATACCTCAGAGCTTCCTTCAGTTGATAGTCGGCATTTGGGTTGTCCACTTCTCTTGTGTCCGTGCCTGCACACCTTACCCCTTCATTGCATTATGAGTTTATATATTCCCAGACAAAAAACTGTGGTAGACTTCCAGACGAATCGTCTATCAATCTGGCTTGGCCTGATAGTTTCCTTTAGTGTCCCTTTAAGGCATGAAATGTGTTTACTTGTCATATCATTGCAACAAAAATGAGGTCTTTTAATACCATGTAGTGTCTTGCCTTCTGTGACCAGCTACTAGGGAGCTGACATAAAACTGCCAGACTAGCTGTGTTGATGCCTTGTGTGCTTGGCATGGCACATTCCATCAACTTGCGCGGTTTACTTTCTAAATCTTTCAAAGTGGCTTGTTTTCTCATGAGTGGCAATTTCAAAACCACCTGGCTTTTATCTTACTCAAATCTCATAATACAGTTATGGCTAACTTTTAATATGTCATATGATTTTCACCGATTCGAACATTGGCGCGCATCAAGGTTTTACCATATCCTTCATTGTATACTTGTAGACCATTGGCAGGCACTGAGAGGAAAGCTACAGGGATGGAGCTTTTACACATGTATTACTGTCTAGTCGAGCAGAATGTGAAAGTGTTTTCTGTTTAGGTTTAGTGAGGCAGATACTTAATCAGCATAGCTTGGTACTTGCGATGGTTTCACATTTGTCAAAACTTGGGAAGAGCAAAGGAGAAAATAAATTTCAAATTGAACACTTAGTGGTGCATTTTATATTACATTAGTACAAGTGCTGTAGTAAGTAAAATATTTATCTTTTTGGCCTCCAAATTAAATGTGATTCAGGCTTTGGGACTATTTTCAGGAGTGCTGTCAGGCATGTGCTTATTACCTCTGTAGCATTCCCTCATTGCCACAAGAAGTTGTCTGCGAGTATAGATATTAGAGTTGAAAAGAATGAGACAAAGCAGGAATGCAAATAACAAAGTGCTGACTTGCAACTAACGTTTATTGTGGGATGGAACATACACTGGAGAGAAAAACTGCAAGAGGAAAAAAATCTGGACAAAGTGATTACGTATAGTTTCATGCAGCATGCCACTAATCCAGCCACATACATGGGGGTCACATGAGAGCAGGACATTGCGACATTTAGACATTTGCTGTGGCACGCTTGGGCACCCCCTACGCTGCTACTCGTTTTCAGGGTCGATGCAGCCGCATAGCAGGCTGAACAAGCTCGAACAAGTACCATTTTAAAATGTCTGTGTCATACTCCTTGGTTTATTATATTTTTCATGACATCACAACACTGTAGAAATGAAAATGAAACTAGGTGCAGTAAAGCTGTTAGGTTAAATTATTTGGGGCGCTCTTAGGATTTAGAGTGTTTTTTTCTAATGCACAAAAGTCCCTGGCCTTCATTTAAAGCAAAAAAAAAATAAGGAGTTGAAAATATGTCAGTACCCCTTTAAGTGTGTGCACATAAACTATAAGTATGGCTTGCTTGCTATATTGACACACGTCACAGTGTTGGGCGTTACACAGGTGAGCGCTAATTTTTGCTCATGATGACTTACTATTATAAATAAGCATTTCTTTGATTGCACTCAAGGTTTTTCTTGCTTGCTATTCTTTGAGGCATTAATTTGTGTGAGAGAGAGATCTATTTGAACTTGGAATCTTTTTCATGGCATATCTTCACTCCATTGGAATGACATTGCTTCAGTTGCTTTCTGAGCTAAATCTGTGTCAGATGTCTGAAAGAAGGCTGCCATGTATACGTAACAGTTTTAAGTGTTTCAAGGAGTGCACCCATGCACTTATAATTTAGGACTGCCTCTTCAGCTTGTTGCATTTCCTTTAGGTGCAGATGCTTTGGGTTAGTATAATAAAAAGAAGGGAGCCAAAGAATACATAGGATTCACAATGCAGTTGTTGCTTTGGTAAGACAACACCCCTTTTTGATACATTGGCTATAGCCTGAGGTTTCACTTGTTGTGATGTTCACTTTGACATTTGCAAGCTCGAATTGTTATCCCCTGCTATTTTTAGCAGTTCATCGCGGTCAGCCATCCATCTTCATGACGAAATGCAGTTTCATGATAGTGTAGCAATTTTATTACAGTGCTATTCCTTTCTGTGTTTCTTCAGTGGTTTGAGCGGCACTCTTCCTGCTCCTGTGTTAACACTATTATCGGCCAATCATGAATGGTGGCTGACAAGAAAGAAATAGAACTGAGCGAAACAAATCCTTACGTTACACTGTGTCGTAGTGTTGCAAAGGCACTTCAACTTTCACTGATCTAAATCTTGAATTTTGACATGTGTAAGTGCTTCAAGTGTGGTAAATCAATATTGGAGTTCTACATGGGCCTGTACGAGCACTTATCAAATAGCTTTGTTTAGAGTCAACTTATTTCAAGTGTCTCTGTTTGTTTGTTCAGTGGCCCTGGGTAGCATTTATTGTCTTCATTATTCAATTTCTCTATCTTGTACAATTCATTAGCTGGAGAGCAGTATTTTGATTTATCATCACAGCAGGGTTTTAGCTCTGTAAGCAGTCTTGACAACCTCGGCTAGCTATGAGCGATTGTCACTTTTTACAGTGAAGCTGTATATGGCTAGCTGATTTGTTTGTCCGTCTGTCGCCTGTGCGCTGAGAACTGCTCCTGCGCGCTCCCTTGCACATATGAAAAAGAGAGAGAGAGGCACACAATCGGCTGCACCAGTAGTGACGTTGCTCTCCATCGCAGCTGAGCGCGCACACAGCAGTTTCTTTTAGGCTCCGAAATGGGTAGGCCATGCGTCATACATACTCCTGAGGAGCAGGCAACTTTCGATCAGCAACACTGTGAGCAGAACTGGGAATGAGCTCATCTGTGCCGTGCCAACACTGCAGCCCAGGCACAAGAACAGTCTTGTGCAGCCGAGTGCAAGCAGCAACTGTGTACCAAAGACCCAGCAGCCTCCCAAGCCATTGTTCAATGAACCATAGGGATTAACCTAGTGATAAGCACCAGGGCTGCACGTTTCAGCTTCGTGGGTTAACCATCTGTATGGAGTGCATGGGCGGTGATTTTTGGCTTTATGATACAGTTCTTGTTGTATCATAAGAAGCCAACAAACACTGACACCAAGGACAACACAGGGGAAATTACTTGTGCTTAATGAGTGAAATTATTATTTAATTTTTAAGCACAAGTAATTTCCCCTATGTCGTCCTTGGTGTCAGTGTTTGTTGGCTTCTTATGATATGACTAATAAAATCGGGCTCCTCGGTTAACCCCCTTTCTTCTCGTTTAGTTCTTGTTGTAGGCATTTTATGATCATAAATTTTGTTATATTAGATTTTCTACTCTATTTGTTGACATACTTCTATGTTCTAACCATGTTTAAAGCATATATAAGAAAGGAAGTCATTATGGTAGATTATGCGGGAGAAAAAAAAGCTCTTAATCCTTTAATGACGGTGCATATACATACGCAAAAAAAAAGGTCATTTTCTATGGGTGCAAAACACGTTGAGAAAAAGCATTATCCATGAAAATATTTCGCAGAAACTTTTTCAGCAATAGGGGGGAAGACCAGGTAGAGAACTAGAAGTGGGCTTCATCCCAAGCCACTTATGGCTCCATTTGTTCCTCAGGGTAGTGTTTTAGGACCTTTGCTGTTTTTAATATATATAAATGATTTAGTAAATGTAATTCCACCGTCAGTGTCAATAAGATTGTTCGCAGATGACTGCGTTGTATATAAAGAAATAACATCAATAGAAGACCATCAATTGCTCCAAGAATCCTTGCTTACAATATGTCACTGGTGTGAGGAATGGAATATGGATTTAAACATTGCTAAGAGTGTGCTTCTCCGAGTTACGCGAAAAAGAAATGTTAGCTATTACCAATATTGCCTCCACAACAGTCACATTAGGGAGGTCTCGCAATATAAATATCTAGGAATAACTCTTAACAACCGATTAACCTGGGGCACTCATATCTCTGAGATCTGTTCAACTGCATTCTCGAAGCTCTGTTTCTTGAGATGAAAATTAAAACATACTCCTAGCCATATTAAGCTCTTGGCTTATAAAACTTTCATCAGGTCCAAACTTTAACACTCCTCCCTAATTTGGGACCCCCCCCCCCCCACTAAGAAAGACATCTTTCAATTAGAGCTTGTTCAGAGAAAGGCAGAACGTTTCATTTTTCATAAATACAGAAGATCAGACTCCCCAACACAGCTTATGAAGGACAATAATATCCTGTTGCTTAGTACACATAGTAAACTGAACCGCATTTCTTTCCTTCATAAAATTTTGGCAGGAAGGCTTAGCATTGCTGCCCCCTCTTTCCTCAGACACTCCACTACTCGAAGGACCCACCATTATAGCGAACACTCATTACAGCCTATATTTGCTAAAACAAACTCATTTAAGCACAGTTTCTTTCCTCAAACAATACCTGATTGGAACGCGCTTCCTGAATCAGTTTTTCGATCTCCTGACGTGGAACAGGCCCTTGAAATTTTGTTTCTTCAGTAGAAAGGAAACAATTTTCTTATGGGAAATTTCAATGTTCATTGCTGTCGTTTCTGCTCTGTCATCTTTTAATTTTTGATACTGTTGTATGTCACATGCAATGTAATTTTTCTTTTTTTTTGCATGTGTGTGCTGTTATGATTTGTGTTTTCATGCTCCTCCTGCTTGGACCAAACTGGCCTGAAGTATTGTAAAAAAAAAAAAAATGGAATTTGCACAGACAGCTCTCGTCATATGTGACACCACTGCAGCTGGAGATCTTGCATCACTCTGTCATGTCTGAGCGTGCATTCGAAATGAAACGAGTCACCTGCCACACCTTGCCCTGTGTTCCTGCTCTAAACCAACAAATGATGCTAATTGCCTGTTATTTAGTGCTGAGCGAAGACATTTAACCAGCAAAATTCGTACTCAGTACCGAAACTCTACAACTTTTTTTTTAATTGTATGTTGCCTGTAGGCAATGCCAGCCCTTAAATGGTTAAGGGGATAAAGAAATTCCAGCCATATCATTGAGGAGAGCCAGTATATTTCACTTTTCCTTTTTTTGCCATGCTTTGTTCTTTTGTATTATGAACATTTGTGTGTTTTTTATGGCGCTTAGTTTTATTAGTGGGTAATGAGAGTGAGACAGAGCTGCCAGGCTGGTGTCATTCATGCGCTTCGTATTCACACGCAGTGACTGAATCCGAGTTGAAGCGACTAAGGGATGCCTTCAAGAGGGCATCAAACCTTAGTGGCATCATCACAAGGCAAGCGTTCATCAAGGAAGTGCTCGGTGAATTCGTACCTCTCAAGCTAGCCGAGGTAAGCAAGGCTCTTCGTCAGTTCCCACTTTTTTAAAACTGTTTCTCAGGTTCCCTAGATAACTTGTTCATCTTGCTTTTAAAGCTTATTTTACTTGTGTGGATAAATTAATAAAACTTTATATATTAATAATCTCAATTTGAATATGCAACTTTTTTAGTACTGTGTTAAACTCGTGTAAGGGCCACACTTCTTTTGCAATTTTGACAACCGCTGGGGCTCTTGCCAGTTTTTCCAGTAGTGCAAAAAGCGAACATTATTCTTTTCATAATGAATTTGTTTGTTCCTCTGAGTGCACCCCTCTTTCTGTATGGACCACCAATATACGCATTTTTTGTCCACGCCGATGATGTGGTGAGCTGCCTGCCTGCTGCATTGCTTGATGCATGCCAAAACCTTTAGCTTGAACGGAGCATCACACGCTGTCACGCGCTTTTTTCTAGCAGCTTTGTGTAATGATGCTGCTGGCCAGACTAGCCTTAAGCAGGCTATGTGCTCTTTTCTTTTTTTTTCCCCCACCTTCTTTAATTTTAGGTGTAAAAGTTGAGGGTGCAGCAGCTCTTAATGAGTGTATGTGGTATGTTGTTCTTAGTGCATTGTTAAACTTGGGTACCAAACTGCAATTTGTATGTGGGTAGTGAAGCAAAAATGAAGTGCTACCTGACTTTGCATAGTACTACTTGACCAGCTTCACCACAACAAGCTTTTACAATAAAATTTCTTGGAAGTAGTTTCATTCGGTATCAGTAACAGAACTGGAGGTATCACTTGTCCAAATTGAGTGAGTTGTCATATTTATGGTAATGAGAAAATGCAGAAAACATGTGTAAGAGAGGGTAATAATTGTCATGTATTAGCGGTATTCTATATGGGAGACACTGGTTTGGAACAATGTGCCGTGCTGCATGTTATTCAGTGTACCAAATGTCCTTTCAAGGAGGTTGGTATAAACACAGAATGTTCCTATACTTTTAAACGAGAATTTCAAGCAGTTGTATCCACCATTTGACAACAACAGTCATTCAAGGTGTCTGGGTTAACTACTTCAGAGATACTGGCTGTAAACCATCGGCTGCACCTTTGACTAAAGTTGTGATTGACTTGTCGCTACAATAGGCATCTGTTATTCTAGAACATCAGGCAAAATGAAAATTCTGTGACTAAGCTACAAGGGGTCATAGTCGCAGTTCACTTAAAAATGCAGGGCTGTTGCAAAAGAGGCTTAAGTACCAAAGCAGCATTATCACATTGGTTGCGAAACAGATGTCATTTTTACACGTTTGGTTAGACGTTACTTTCTTCAATTTCATCTGGCTGCTTTTACTGTGTACTGGCCTTGTCTTATTGCCATTGCCAGCCCACTTATTCATTGCTTTGTCCTGTCTCTACACAGATTCCTACAGCATACAGAGTGTAGCCTTATCTTGTTTGCAGTAGACATAACCTTGCTTGTCTTTGTTACTGCACATCCTTTGTGAAACAAAACTGTTGCATACACTGGGAGATTGTGTCACTGTTAGAAATATTTTGACCTTCTCTTCCTTTTTGTGGCATGCATTTACAGCCATTGTCCCTGTAGCAACCTCTTATGAGGTTAATACAAGGTGAAAAACAAATATATTGGAGTGACATGGTAGTATATATAATTTGCAGGTATGTTTAAGTGAAGGTATCTCTGCTGCACTATATAGTTGTACATGTTAGCTTTCAGTGCAACAAAGATGAAGACAGGTATTTGTTGTGCTGAAAGCTAACATGTACTTGTTGTGGCAACTCACCAAACAATGTGTACTACTCAATGAATAGCCTTAACAGCTGTTGTAGTAAGGTTTAATGGAAGAAAATTGTATTTAAGAGCCTCCAGCATGCTCGTTATCTTCCTTACTACAGTCTGCTTCATTTTAGATGACTTTGCCAAGACTGCTGTTCTATTGCCACTCGCGTATAGTCTGGCTGATATAGTTCTAGCATACAAAGAGAAATGTATTGCACATCCCTTTTTCCTTTGTCTTAACAAATGTGTGTTGTCTTTCTTACATATTTGTTGTTGCAGTTGGGCTCTTGTTCAGCTGATAAAAGGTGGTTTTTATTTAAGGTCAAGATTTATTCTGCGCGCTGCCTTTAATTGCGAGCAACATACGCTCTATAAATAGTGACCCTGGTGTTCTGCTTCAGAATTTGAGTCTGTATGGTCAGATCTTGGCCATGATGGCCAAATTTGCTTGGGAGCAAAATGTAAAAGCACTCGTGTGCTCTGATTTATGTGCAAAAGCTCCAGAGGACCATAACTAATCGGGTACCCTTCACTGCAGTGACCACATTACCCTGCAGTGAAGCTTGCAGTGTTAAGTATCAGCAATAATTATACTAGAAACACCATACTCTGCTCATATTCTGAGCATGTATGACTAAATAATGTTGGGTTCTCACCTGTGCTCTTGGGACAAAAGAACGACAACACAGTAGTACAAACAATCACAAGAGCATTTATTGCACCTTTCATAGACTAATGCCTGCTAGCCAAGTTCCTATCCACAAAACATGCTGATGTGTGCGCGACAAATTGCAGAAGTCTGACTCACCGTGACCGAATAACGAGTGAATATGTTCGCCCCATGCTGGACACCAACGCCTGGTCGTTCGTGCATACGGTCACGCGAACGGTGGCACGTTCGAACAATCGTGCTCATCCATTCTGGGGTAGGCCTCGCGTGACGGTCTCGCAGAAGCATGGATCAGTGTAAGCGCAGACCATCCGTGCCGCTTGCCGGCCCCCGAGCCAAAGAGGAAGAGCCTTCTCATTTTTGCGCCCAAGTAACCCTTCTGTTAGGTGGCGTTAACAGAGCAACACTCGCACCATCTCTCGTACTACCCTGCAAGCCTACCGATGGCCACAGTAAAGCCACGTGGCGAAGCCGGATTACAGGAGGCGGGAGCTATGCAAGAAAACATCAGGGGATGCGTGAGAGTCACGCATCCCCACACTACAGATAGCTAGACATTGTTATTACAGCAGTCACATGGGGCAGATGACATCTAAATGGAATGGCCACCTCCAAGCAAACCTTGTCTATATGCTTATTATTCTGATGGCCTACAGCAGGGCTACACTGCGCTATGCTATTGCTGTTGCACATATCAAAAGAAAACTGAAATCTTCAGAGATTCTTTCTACATATTGTGCAATAGTACTATGGGCCTACATTCAACAGATATGTTTCAAATATAGGTGGCATGATATTTGTTCTGCTCCGTTGACTGTGTGCATGTATTTCACAAAGAAGGTTGGTAATCTTGTATACCCAGACTTATGAATGGTTTTATGACCTTTCACTGGTTCATTTTGTGACAGCATCCTGAGCTGCAGGTATTTCTGTCAAATGTGATTGAAAGCAGTTGGTGTTTTTTGGCTTTTATTTGAACAGTCATTTTTACAGTGCATAGATGAGCTTTCCAACCCTTCACTGAGGTTCCGCATTGATTCTTGTCTGTGTCCAGCACATCTTCCAGGCATGTGGTGGCACGAGCAAGGGCATCACCTTCAAGGACCTCCTCTGTGGCCTGGTGCTGCTCACACGAGGCACCCGCGAGGAGCGCATCCGATGTGTGTATCATTGCACCACTTTGCGCCAAATTTCTAAGCCTTTTTCTTTCTCTCTTCTTGCCCACCTTCTTTTCATAGTTTACCCATCTGACCTCCTGTATTCAACCTTTCTGATATCACTGTTTGGCTTTGCTCATTCCTTCTTTCACTGCGCTTCATCTATGCATTGTTTTATGACCCATACACCTTGTGCTGTTCTGCTCGACTAACATGCTTGCTAGCTTTTTGATTTATTCTTTTTCATTCCAGTCCTATGAGCAGTGCTTTTCTCTTCACTCTATAGGCTGGAGACGTTTCTATCACTTTCACGGTTGATGCCTGTTCTGATGCAGCATCGCTACTGTCCGTTCAGACTTGCCAGACATTTCATGTGTAAAGTGGCTTAGCTTAGTAGCACTTAATGTTGCCTGCACTTAATGGGAATAATCTTAGCACAACATTCCTGATGCATGTCAAAACTGCAGGGGGAAGCATGCTGGGTGCACATCCTTTCTTGTCTGATTGTTTTCGTGGAGAGATAGGCACAAAGGTTTGAGTGCTTGCTGGAAAGGCGGCAGTGTGTACATGGTTCTTGGTCCTCCCTCCCCCCTTCCCATTCTCTCTGTTGTGTTTGCAGTTATTTTCAACCTGTATGCAAACGAAGGAGGCACACACATCCACAAAAATGACATGATCAAGCTGGTGCTTGCCTGCGATGGCGGTTTCATTCCAGAGGCGGTGGCTGACTGCTTTCTAGAGGTGTGGCACTTGTTTCTCTTCTAGTGGGTTGTGGCTCTCGTCGAAGGTTTTTGGGGGATGGTTTAGCATTGTCGCATCGTAACAGTTTTCCTCAATGTGAAGTTCGAACTTGAATGTTTACTTTATTGTATGCATCATGTAGGGCAGGGTGCTGACAAGCACAGATAAGAGGTTGAGAGATGATTTGGATTATGTTCCTAATGTATTGCTATGTGTTGACTTCTGTGCACTTTATTTCCTGACCAGCCTGATTGGCATGGTTTATATAAGCACTGCAGGTTAGCTTGCTAACCATGTGACTGCACTGTAGCATCACTGAGCAACGAATCGAATATACAGTAGAATACTTTCTTAATAGTTATTGAATAATGAACAGCCGTTTTCACAATTAATATAAAATTGTAGTTCAAATTGAAGCAGTTTTCATAAAGTTAGCAAGTATGTGTCATTACGTTGCACATTGTAAAGTATTGTTTATTAAAAGTACAAATGGCACATTTGGAACAAATGAGCAGTTTGTTTGCCTACACAGGACTCCTCAGGGGGTTTGTATGATTGCTGTATATCTGTTAGTCTGGCTCTGAGTGATGTATCCTGCTTCACTACATAAGTTATTATATGTTTTATGCCTCTATGTCTGTGGAGAGGAATTTTGTCATACTTTTGCTCCGGTTTTGTTTCATTGCACGCAGTTGACATTTTGAAAAAAAATAATAATTTTTATTTGCACAAAGACAAAAATGTTCGAAAACTATTCTAAAGATGTGTGCATTTATGAATGACTGTTCAATTCAAAGGTTGAATTGAATAAGACACTATACAATTTGTTTCTTAAATGTTTTCAATATTTGTCCACTCCTAATAATGACACCTCATGCTGAATTTCAGCAGCATATACAGTAATATAGCCACAGTGGCACTTTGCCATCCATTTCTTTTTTCCATCTTTAGGGCAAATTTCTTTATGTTTTGGGAATATGAACAAATTTGCCCACAAGCAGCTTGTGTTGTATATCTGACAGGGTCTTTTTTGCAGACCTGCATGAAACTTTATACGTCTATGTAATCTGCTCTTTGTCGGGAAGCAGAACTTGTTGAATAAGTTGCAGCTTGCAGCAAAGTTTATAATGCCTTTTTGGGAGGCGGTGCAAAGAGGTAGCTGCTGTAGCCACGGTTCATTTAGGCCGGCCAGCCATGGTGCAGCGATGTCTCGGAAGTGGCAACCACCGCGGCCACTCAAGTTGAGCGCGCTAGCGTGCTCTATTCTTGCGTTACATGCACGTGAGCCCTCTTCTTCACCGGCTTTGGAGGCGATAGTTGTGCTGCTACCCCCCCCCCCTCCTAGTGCGAAGCGCAATTGAAATAAAGTCCAGTGGTAAAGCCCAAGTAAAGTGTGCAGATGGTGTCTTTGTTGGTAGTGTTGGGTTCACGCAGTCCGGGAGAGATGTACCAGGCAGCACCGGCAGCATAGGTTGTGAGTGAAGCGCAGCTACCGTGATGCCGTAGTGCGAAATCGTGACCTGCTGCAGGTTCTCGTAGAAGCCCGGGCCTGTACAAGTTGGAGCTGAAAAGTAGATCGTCTAGCAGCACGGGACTTGTGTGGAGATAGCGCAAGTGTTGGTCACTCACGATGTAGATGTAGAAGTGATACTAGAGCTGAAGAGAATGCATGTTAGAGCTTCCCTTGTGAAACTTTGATAGGCCATGCATCTGCGGAAGGTGTGAGCACAGCAAAAACAGCTACTGGTGGTGAAATCTTGAATGCCAATAGCATCAGGGTTGCGGTGGTCGCTAAAGGCATCATGAAGATTGCGCTTGTGGCGTCGCCATGCCTGCAAGGTTGAACTTTGCACCTAGTGGAGCCGGTGGGAGAGCCTCTGAATCGGTGATGAATGAGTTGCCCCCGAATGGAAAGCGGGCAGCTTGTGGAAACGTCCAAGGAAGCAGAGTGACGGGCCGTAGAGGAGCTGAAAGCACTTGCGTTTGGTAAAATGAATTCCTTAGAAAGAGTCGTCACGCAGCTGCCTTTGAGCCAGGGAACAAGCTCACAGACTGAGTAGAGCTTTGATGCTGAGGACGGCGCTTGCTGACGATCGGCAAGGGTGGACGTAGGCGATCTGGGCTGACAAGACGGGGAATGACGTAATGGTCCAAATGGCGAGAGCTGTTGTGAGTGAGCGCTCGAGGTAACGTAGTGAGCAAGGCCGGGGATGACAGCTGGAGCCTGGAACGCAGCTGGAGCCTGGAACACAGTCGGAGCCTGGAACTTTGTTGAGAAGAAAGGGGCTGTCCAGCCGAATGACCAGATGCCCTGCATGTTGATGTAGAATTCGCGGACACCCTACAGCCGCAGGACGTCTGCCAGACCACGTGAGGCCACGTCACTCGTGTTCGCAGAATCGGTACGCTGACCCTGGCATGGCTGGGCTTGGTGGTCTGGGTCACCAATTTGTGGGAGAGGCAGCATAAAGAGGTAGCTGCTGTAGGCATGGTTTATTTAGGCTGGGTAGTCATGGTGCAGTGAGATGTCGGGAGCGGCAAACTCAGCAGCCGCTCAGGTCGAGTGTGCTAGCGTGTTCTATTCTCTAGCTACCTGCACCTGAGCCCTTTCCTTCGCCTCCTTTGGAGGTGATAGTCGCACCGTTACACCCTTTCCATTGTTTTCTCTTCCTATCGGCGATGCTTACTTGTGACAAATTAAAATCTTCAGCTATGTTATGTATTTCTTTGCATATTCTCTTTTTCTCTTCTGCCCAGAGTGAGAAAGTGACCTTTGAGGAGTTCCAGGACTGGCTCGAGCAGCACCCAGATGCCACCTCACTTACAAGATGGCTCCTGAACGAACCGTCATCTGTGACCCTGTCAAACGATCTGGAGACACCCACCTTCTACCAGACACTGGCTGGAGTTACTCATTGTGAGTTTGTGTATGACATAGACCTTTTTTACTGCACCAAACAAAACTGCAAGCCTGGCCTCACCAGGGTTTTTATTTCTTTGAAATACCCTGCACCGCAAGCCTTTATGTGGTGCAGGTTTTTCAAAGTCTTTCAGTTAAAGGGCCCCTCACCAGGTCCCATAGCAAATTTTAGTTATACGCTGGAAGTTATGTGTCCTCTTGGGAGCATTCTGCCACAAAAAATTTTCTAATCGGCTCATTAATAGCTGAGATAGAAATATCTCAGTGCCGCGAACCCATGATTTCAGTGGCAAGCTCCACTGCCAAACGAGACAGACACTCTCTCCAGTCGCCCCGTCTAGCCTCTGCAAGCGAAATTCCTTCCCTGCTCTCTCCCATACCGGACCTCGAGGATCACATGACGCATACATCACGGCCCTACCTTCATTTTTTTTTTCTCCTCACTTTCTTTCTTTCTTTTTTGCTGCTCTGTGCATTTCCACTGACGGTGTTGGGTGCGAGCTGTTGTGATTGTCTCATATCGTGCAGTTAACGATTTTACGTGCTGTGCGCATAAGGACACCTGACTAGCGGTATAATTCAGTGCTACACGAATACTGAGGCAGAGCAAGGGGATCGCAGAGCATGATCACGCGCTGGAACACGGTAAAAAATGGCATCGTTTCGGCACCTGCGCAGGTGACTGCACGAACGTGGGAACATGCAGACAAAGTGGAAGTACATCTCCCTTGCTTTGTGCAAAGTGAAACAAAAAACACACAGACATTCCGGTTGTGTGTTTTATTATTTCTCTAAACTTCAATTTGTCAGTTCAAGCAACATTGAAGTCACGTGTCACTACGAGTGACGTCACACTGCAAAAGGTACGTAGGCACAGGGACACGAGTACTTCACCGTCCAGCTTGGAGCGCGGTCGTCGCAAGGGAAAGGGAAAACGGTGTTTGGATTGAAATTTCAAACCTTTCTGCGGTGCGTAGCGATGTAATTCTTTGCAAACGTGATCGTTCGCATGCATTGTATGCTCTGTGCTTTTCAGCTCAAAATGGCCAGACCTGGTGAGGGGCCCTTTAAGTCAGCATTGGTTGTGCTTCGTCACTTTGCCTCACTTCCTGTGAAATGTGTTTGAGGTTCTTGCGTGCCCTGCTATGCAGTGGAAGAGACGGACATCATAGAGCTGGAGAAGCGCTACTGGCAGCTCAAGACTCAATCTCGGACGGGGCGCTTTGATCTTGAAATGCTGGGGCCACTCATTTCACCACCTGTGCCTCCTGTTCTTTGCCAAGGTACCTGCTTGTTTTTCCGAGTGTTCATTTTGTAACTGTCCACTTGCAACACTACTCACTGAAACCAAGAAATTTATTTTTCAGGTTAGTTTAGTAGAGAACCATTTGCTAGCTGTATGTGCAACATTGTTGAAATTCATTGACAGTGTAAGTTGCACCATTTTTTTTTTTAATATGCTATAAACACATTTTGTTGACTGTCATCGTGAGCGAGTATGACAGCTTTGATAATGTATTTGTTTAGTCAAGATAACTCTCCTGGGGAGTAGTGGCTTTGGTCTGGCACTGCTAAGCATGAGATCACGGGTTCAATTTCTCACCATGGCTGCTGCATTTCAACGGGGGTGAAAAGCAAGAATGTCTGCATACCATGCATTGGATGTACCTCAAAGACCTCAGTGGTCAAAATTAATTGAGTCCCCTACTGCGACATGCCTCATAATCATGTTGTGGTTTTGTCACATAAAACCACTGAGTTTCATTTCTATAGTCTAGATCTATTCTGGTAATTTTTAAGTATTCATTTTAAGGCACAAATGTCATTTTCAAAACAGGAGAAAGCGTATGAGAATATTTATCACTTTTCTTGTTTGCCACAGGTTACTTTGTCAAAATGTATTGTTTGGTTAGTTGGATTTCATATTTTCAGATTAAGATTTGTTTAAGTAAATTGCATGAAATATTACTATAGTTGCGGACAACTTTTCTTTGCTATGACGCTAAAGCTACGGGGGCAAGGCTTCTGCACATGCCTGTACTCGTACGCAATGTAGTCTGGGAGTGCTCGGCACTGGTTTCGGTTTCGCCAACCTCGTAGAACCTCTTTACTTTAGTCAAGGCAGATACAATTTAACTCGGCGTGAATCAATGTTAATTCGCATACAGTCGACTCCCGTTAATACGAAGTTCACGGGGGCTGCAAAAAACTTCGAATTAAACAAACTTCCAATTAAGCACAAAACACAAAAAACAGCACTTGTGGCTAAATCGAGTATTTTCTCTAAGAAAAATAGTCTGTCATCTTGCTTTGCTTCTTCTTGCCGAATCGCGCTGCTGAAAGCAAGTTCTGCAGGCTGTAGATGTGGCGGAACGCTTCTTCCGCGTTACCTTCAGCGGCAAAGAAGCGCTCCGCAAGAGCAAGGCCCGCAGCTACATCGGCAGCCTTAGATTGCGGCTCGCCTTCAACGTCATCGTCGCTTTCCTGGGTCGCTTCCTGGGGCCGAATAATCTCTACAATTTCGCTATCCGTCAGCGCACCGCACGTTTCGACCGCCTTGTCTATGGCGACGTAATCTTCAAAATTGACGTCCCCGAGAGCATCACCAAAATCAGTGCCGTCAAGCTCGCTTGTTGACGCTTCCTCCGTAGAAATTTCAGAGGCATCCTCCGAAGAAGTTGCCACAAAACCGCAAGCCCTGAAGCAGTTTGCGATTGTTTCTTGCTTCACACGATCCCATGCTCGCGCCAACATGTGGACGGCACTAAGCAGGCTCACCTCGTACTTTGTGGAGCTATCCATACACAAAATCATGCGCTCGAGGAGGTGCCGCCTGTACAGGACTTTAACATTCTTGATGATGCCTTGGTCCATTGGCTGCAAAACAGCCGTTGTGTTTGCAGGCAAAAATGCGAGGCGTATTGCACTCAAGGCTGGCACATTCACGTGAGCACTGCAGTGATCGACAAGGAACAACACCTTGCGGTTCGAAGCAGCAAACTTGCGGTCCAATTTGCTTATCCAGCTCTTGAAGATTTCGGCCGTCATCCATGCTTTTTTGTTCGCCTCATAGTCTACAGGCAGCGTCTTCATGCCTGTAAAACATCTCGGCTTCGCGGCTTTCCCGATCACAAGTAACCGACATCGTACCGTGCCAGTCATGTTTGCCGCGATCAGCACCGACACTCTCTCCTTGCTGCGTTTGCCCCCAGCACAATCGTCGTCCTTGAATGTCAGGGTCTTCTCTGGTAGAAGCCGATAGAAGAGTGCAGTCTCATCTGCATTGAAGATGTCTTCTGGTCTGTATTCGGCGAGATATTCACGCAGCTTTCCGTCCTTCCACGTGGCGCATGTTTCCTGGTTAATGGACGCCTTTTCACCACACACGCTCTTGAAAACCAGGTCATGGCGATCTTTAAAGTGCGTCAGCCATCCATCTGACGAAACGAAGTCATCGATCCCCAACATTGCTGCAAGCGTTTGGGCTTTCATCGCAACGATGTCTCCACTGAGAGGAAGTTTGTTGCTCTTGGCCTCCCTAATCCAAACCAGCAGAGCCTTCTCCAACTCTGGGTAAGCGCCGGTGCGCATTCGCTTCCGAGAAGTCTTGGGACTTGTCGTTCTCAAATGCATCCATTATTGTGCGCTTGTTCTTGATGTAGTTAGAGAGCGTGTTCGGCTTGATCCCGTACTTCCGCGCTATGTCTTGTTTGGCGGCACCTCGCTTCTCAACTTCCTTCAAAACCTCGACTTTCGTTGCCAGGTCGAGCGTGTGATAAGAGCCACGGTTTGCCATGGCTATAAACTGCGTGACTAGGTACAGTCAATTCCGAATCACTCGTGGAACAACCTAGCCTACGAGCTTCCCGCACAAAGGCGCTCAACCAACACCATGCCAACACACGCCTCGACATACGCTACGCACGCTGCAAGACTAATCTCGCACAATCTCGCCACTGCTAGTATGCAGCGCTGCGTGCACCTATGGCACCCGCGTGGCCTCCGCGATCAGCTCAGGCCACGCGCGGCAGCCGCGTGTGGCCCCTGGCGGGAGCCACTTCGCCTCCTGCCGGAGTTGATCGCGGAGGCCACGGCAGCCGTAGCAATGAATAATCGCGTCGCTCCAAGAAGGATGGCGTTGTGGGTGGCTGCAGTGGCGATGACACCAACGCAAAGCACGGAACTGTTGCAACACTTGAAAAATTGCACATTCTACCAAAAAATGACGGTCACCTCGAGGATCCCGGCTGAAAATTAACTTCCAATTAAACAATATTACTGGATGAGGACTTTGAATTATCGAGCGATTTCTTCTATAGGATTACATGCAAAACTGACGGGACCAGCACTTCACTTCTAGTTAACCGAAAATTCCAATTAAGCGGCTTCGAATTATCGGGAGTCAACTGTACTAAGTTTTGAACAGCGAGCATCGCAGCCTGAGTCGGAGCTCTGAAGCAGCCGTATGGCGTCGATTAGGACTTGGATGTGCAATTGATGCTGGCATCGGTAGAGCTGGCGCAGCAGTCAGCTCGCCCACTCGTTTGTACATGCCGATGGTTGCGATTCCCATATGGGTTCGCTTGGTTTCCGCGCAGACCCTGGACAAACTTTTTTTGTGTGCTTCAGCAGTCTTTTGTTGCTCAAGTTGGCCACCAGCCTCTCAGGGGAGTTGATTTGCGGGACAGCAAGCAACGAACACTCATCAAAAGATACGGGCGGCATTTTACGTTTGATGAATATGCAAAACGTGCAACAATCTCCGGTGTGCGAAAACTCTGAAGAGCAACCTAGAAATACAATAAAATACCGGTGAATGTTTCGTATCATTTCAAATAAGGTGCTGCAAAAAGCAAAAAAAGTATTGTTTTCTATTTCTCTTGTAAGAAAACGGGTGCAAAACTGCAGGTAAGCAGCAGTGAAAGAGGCGCGCTTCATTTCCGTAGCCTTCGCTTCATAGCCAAGAAAAGTTGTTCGCAAGTATAACAGTCGGAGGTTCTGTGGTTCGTTATGGTGGCTAGCAGTGCAAGAGAACACATGAGACAAGAAAGGGCGATAGGGATGATCACAATGCGATTTCTGATTGTCCCCAAAAGGTGCATTGTGACCATCCCTGTCTCCTTTTCTTGTCTGTGATCTCTGGCGCTGTTTACCACTTCTGTTTTGTGCAGTTCTTCTTGGACTCAGAAGGGAGGCAGCAAAGAATTAATAAAATTATAAACTGTGTGCTTGTGCAGGGGAATTTAGGCACTGGCAAGCATGCTATTACTGTAGAAAAAATTATGGCGTTATGCATGCCAGAACCATGATATAATTATGAGGCACTGTTATTGTAGAAAGCCTACAAGCTATGCATAGATGATAGCCAGTGCCATTTAAGAATGTCCACATTGACAATTTCATTCCAGCAGTAAAAGCATTCATGACTGCATCCGATATGCTATAAACTTGTGTAAGAAACCAGTTGGGGCTTTTTTGCTTCATTTTGCCAAGTATTCAGGTCTTGTTCAATAAGAAGTGCTCAAGAGTATGTCAATCCAGATTTGTGATAAACAAAACATAACATGAGGGAACTATAAAAACACTGGTGCTTTAGCTGGTCAAATGCAGAAAAGCCATATACTGGAATAGATTTTGTGAAGTACTGGCACGGTTCTATAGTGCACAAAGTAAGACCTTGGTGGACATAAAATCAAATTCTTGTTCATGCCTAGGTGTCGGTGATTGCAGCAGTATGTCTTGTTCCAGGGATCTTCAATGCCTTTGACGAGAACAGGGACAACCACATTGACTTCAAGGAAATGGCCTGTGGAGTTTCTGCATGCTGCAGGGGACCACTCACCGAGCGGCAGAAATGTAAGCTGAAATGTCAGTTTTTCTTTCTTTTTAAGTGTAAACTCCGTGGTTGAAAACCTAGACAGCAACAGCTTCTACTGTATGAGATCATGGTAGAGCATTTTAAAGACCAGCCTGTCTTTCTTCTCTTTTTTTTTTTGTGCATGAAAAAAATATATAGATGCAAGCATGTCAACAATGTGGGTGTCATATGCTGCTTGTAATTGCTAGGCCTTCTCTTGTTTCAATTTCGCCTTCCTTTTTTTGATCTGGCCTTTTTCGTGCAGTACAAACATTAAGTAATTTCTCCTGTGTTGTCCTTGGTGTCAATGTTTGTTGGCTTTGTATGATATGACGAATAAAAATCCGGCCCCTCGGATAACTCCCTTTCTTCTGTTTGACTTTGATGCATAGCTTAATTGTCAAAAGTGCATATTCAGTGGCTCATAGGACGTTAGTGTTAGTAGGCTATAGAAATGTCTTTTAGTGAAAGGTGAAATGGTGTGACTGACTTCTCAGTTTCTGATGTTGCACAGCTTGAGCAGTGGTAGCAAGTGGTAGTGGCATGATGGTAGCTTGCTGGCTAATTGAGGTGAGAACTGTGAGCATATTGTTAAATGGCCTCTCACCAGGCTTATTTGAATATTTTGGTTATGCCCTGGAAGAAATTAAGTCTCTGGCATTGTGTGACAAGAATTTTTTAAGAGGGTGTAGTGATAGCAAAGATAAGAAGCAAATGAAATGTTGCGATACAATGGTATGACGAGGAAAGTTGCTCTCCCCACACCAGATGCCCTCCCCACGACAGATGGCCTTTTCCATTGCTTCAACCAGTGCCTATCAGGGGCCATTCCTGCCCTGGCCTCTCCTCTCCCATATCAGAGTCCTTATGTCATATAATCATGCCACTCACTTTCACTCGTGAAGTTTTTCTGCTGACTGGGGCACAGCTCACAGGGTCATTCTGTGTGAACAGAAGTGAACTCGGTGTTTCAGTATATTTTCACTTCATAGAAAAAAAAAAGTTAATACAGGGAAGGAGCATAGTCAATGACATGCCTGTGCTACCAGTTCCCACTGGAACTGCTGGAGGTACCATGTCCATGAGGAATGGCTCTGTGTTGCGCAATTATTGTTGTGCAGGGGAGCTAAACATTGCATTTCTCATGCTTTGCAGTCTGCTTCAAGGTGTTTGACCAGGACATGGATGGCATGCTGTCACGGGAAGAAGTGGGCAACATGCTAAATCTGCTGATGGTGCTACACCAGGAGGAAAGAAATGATGAGGTGAGCACTCGGTTTTCCGTCATTGCAGTTCATAGCTATTACAGTCGAATATGGATAACTTGAACTCGAAGGGGCCTGAAAATTTATTAGAAATAAAAGCAGTTTGAAAAAAAAGGACTTGTTCTTGAAGTATTTGCGCACCATAGCATGGTGCATGAATGATGTGAGTCATGAAATATTGCAGTGCGCAAGCACACAGTGAGCGGGGACCACTAAATGCTCACTTTCTGATAATGGCAGAAAATGAAACTTCAGGGAGCAGGCTAAGCTGGCGCCGGGCCAGTGGGGCTGGCGGCGCTGGCACGGAGGCGGGCGCACGCTGAGACCACCGAAGGTGAGGGAGCTTAGAAGGAGGGCGAGGCGAGCGTAATTGCGAGGAAGGGCGAGAGGGAAGCGGATTTGCTTTTCCGCCATATTGATGGGCGGCACTAATTACTTTTCACTGAAGCAGTGTAGTTGCCAAGGCCAGACTGGTCCTCCACTGCTGCTTCCCTTTGAGTGCGCATGTGCATTTTCCTTCGTCTGCTGACAGATCAGCGCTGTGTTTACATTCTTCGTCCTGCATTTTTAGCACGAATCATGTCTTATCATGAGGACGAAGTCGTTGCCACTGATCATAATCGTGTTGGTGGCCTCCCTTCTGTTGTGCCGTTGCCGCGTTCAAAAGACAAGGAGAATGAAGTACTGGGTGTCACTTTCGCATTCTTGTGTTCAGGGTCTGTCTTGTCGTACAGAATTGGATGTGGTGCAATGTATCCAACACCCTTTCCATCGGGACGTCTCAGTTCAGACTAATCATTGTAAAAAAACGAGTGCAAACAAGTCCGAACTGAGCCAACCAAAATAAGCGCGAACGAGAGCCGACACTAGCAGACGATAGTGCGAAACAAGGGATCCGGCTGAACCAGACACGAGTACGAATAGAGCGGTCGGGCAGGTCTGCATGACACCATTTTCCTGCATGTGCATCGCTGTAGGGGCCGTTCTCATTGATCTCCTCCGCTTGCGGCTCCCTTGCCACCGTAGCGAGCCACGAAAAATTGGCCAGGGCCAATCCCTCCTGTGGTGTGCGTTTGTGGCTGTCGTATTATGGTGCTACGCAGAAACAGTGGCCATGCCACTTGCGAGAGGGTGAAATTTCCGGCACATTTTTGTTTTCTTCACGTGCGGCATTGAGTTTTATTTCTATGGCGGGGTGAGAGAAATGCTGGTCGGAGGCGGCGCTGCGGGATTTGGCGCGCTCGTGAGAACATTGTTGTAGCACGGTATGTTCGAATAAACCGTCGCAAATGCTTGCACGTTCGAATTATCGCATTTTTTTGTCCATTGGAATACACATAAATTTGATTGGACCACACCGTCAGTTCGCATGAACCGGAAGTTCGAATGAACGAGATTAGACTATATTACAAGCTATGTGACGGGCACGGGACCCAAATTTAGCATTGCGGCTCCTTTGGCCTGTGTCTACAGTACATAGGCAAGCAGGGCTTTGTTTGAAGCTAGTCGATGCACCACTGCTGTGTGATTAATCCTACGCTACATGCTGTAATCAGAGTACAAATGTCAGTGGAATCGTGGGTATTAAAATGCTGTCACAGCTGCTGAGTACTGTATATGAGTTTATAATCTTCTCAGGTTTCATACTTACGAACCTAAAAGTTCCATAGAGTGCTTTGGAAGCTCTCAGTCATTCTTCACTTGTACTGTTTGCCAAGGCTGATGCAGTCAGTGGCATCACCAGAACGTTTTCTTTTTCTCTGTTGCTAAGTGCATGCACAATTTGTCTATTTCCAAGCAGCTTTAACCTTTTACATGCCTAACTTTTCTTTTTCCAAAATATTCCTGTGTTTTTCATGGTTGATTCATTGTGAACATTGCAGTGATGGCAGTTTATTTGTCATTTACTCTTGTTTGTTACCATCATGTATTTGAGTTGCAGATTTGCATGTCCACAGAAACAGTGTGCACTTAAACTCCTTCATAACGAAGGCTCAGGACCTCCAAAATTCTTTGTTAGACAGGTCGCTTTGTAAAGGTCACATACTGTATCGCTCACAAATGTGTAGGCTAAGTATGTTGAAGAAAAGAAAAGCAGCTGCTTGGTTTAATTGTCTTGCGCGTGTGCAGCCTTTGAAAAATGTTGTTTTGGTTTAAGTAAGGTACCATTTATAGTGAAAACACTCGTAACCATGGCAATTTACGCTATAAGCAAGGTATGCTGTAATTACAATCCCAACTAAGGATGTGTAATGCATTCCTACTTGTATGTTTAGAATAACGTCTTCGATCATAGTGCTAGTCATTTATTTTTTGCGGTAATGCCCATGACGGATTGCCCATTGTCCTCATGCGCTGTACATGTCCTCGGTCCCTCTAGGGCACATGTCGCGGTAACGGATCACCTATCGCACTATGCTAAAATGTTATATAACAGGAGCACATTACGCTGTAGTAAGGAGTGTTGGGATCCGGTTCTGGTGTGCATGGTTCATACTCGGGCAACACTGAGTGTCGCTTACCAATGCCTCTGAGGCGCCTAAAACATGGTAGCTGGCCAGTGCTATACTGGGGCGTCATACTGAGCTGGCTAAGAGGAACCATGGCGTCGTTCGTATCTATCGCCGAGAGTTGCTTGTTGCTGAGATGAAGTCAGGAGGTTGAAGGTAACGAGAAACAGGTTCATCTTGCATATTACACAACTGGCTCCAGATAGGAGAGCATGCTTGATGTATGAGACCTTTATATGTGTGAGCTCGTTACATGTCTGAGCACACGTGTCAGCACACCTCTGCCCCAAATGTGTCCGCTTTTAGTTCCTTATCCTAGTTCCCTACACAAGGGAATTCAGTGACCCTGTTACGGCCAATCAAAGTGGTTTTACTGTTCACAGAACTCTGCCTATGGTCGTACCACATTACTGGACTGTGCCTCTGATGTCCTAATTTCGAAGCAAGCATGAGGCAATCTGTAAACAGGTGCATGCTCCTTCCATGAAAGTCGTCGACGTTTGTTCCGTGGTATACATGACGGTCAGCTTGTCAGGGTGATGAGATTGGCCTTCATGTTCATTATGGCTTCCACACAGAGTGGCGGTTGTTTTCACCTCGAAGTGGCCTTCTTTGTTTGCACGTCACAGTTGTGTTGGGCCCTGTCACCGTCTAGGCAGGTGCTGATGAAGGGGTTGCCTCGTGGGGAAGCACCCAAGGAATGCACATGGCTGCTTTGGGGCTCAACAGGGGCCAGATTGGCATGAGTTGTGCAGCTGGCACATTTCATAGTGAGGCCGCATCGATTGGTGTCGCTGTAGTAGACTGAGCATCGCCCATCACAAATATGCTCCCTGAAAAAGCATTGTTATTGCAGTTGATTGGACTTCTTCGTACACTCGCTCACATTCGTTTCATTCCTCTAAAGCCCAGACCACACGTACGCTTGCGGACTTGCGTAAACTCGGGTTTGTGCACCCATGTATATGCAGACAGTGCAGCACGGCTCGTACTTGTTGAAATGTGGCGTGAGCCTGGTGTACAGCTCCCCTCTATTATCACCGGGCTGCCTCACGTTTGCGCACCTGGCTACGCAGCTCTGGCATGGTACAATCAATTCTCAGTGAGGCAGACTTATATAATGCAAGAAAATTATATTTATTTTCATTTTTCTTTTTGTGCTGATTTAACAGCTCTAAAAATATAACAACTACATTTATAGATACAGTAAAACCCCGCTGTTACGTTCCTCACTGCTGCGTTTTCCCGGCATAGCTTCCATAGGATCCAATGTATAAGGAACCCCACTGTTACGTAGTAGCTGTGAAAACGTTCCCGCAGGATACGTCGCAACTTAGCACCCCGAACCCGCCTGGGCTAAAGTAGGCAACGCGCTCCAACCGCCATTTTGGCTTTTGATGAGTTTTGGCCGGGCTTGGCTATAGAACTGGCTGCAAGAAGCCGCACGCCAGTTCGAGAGGCCGCCACTAAGTGGCCATTCGTGACGAAATGCTCTCACTATCATCACTGTGATTACGGTCACCGCATGGTTTTTGGACGGGCTGACTCGCGGAGGAAGGAAATTCGGGAGAGGCCCTGACGTCACTCTGTGTGAAGCAGCCGAGTACAGTTTTCGTAGTCCACACATCTTGGTCCTTCAATGTGGAATAAAAAAGATGCACTTTGCAAAGCGTGGTTTCCAAGTGAGCTGCCAAAGTGCGCACTCAACAATAAAGAAATGATGCTGTAGCCACGCAGCAATAAGGAAGCCAAGCCACAGCCATGCAGCAGGGACGAAACTAAAACTTCTAGCCCAAATTTCTGACTGAAATTTTTGTTTGGATCCGCATATAGTACAAGGCAAAAATTTAGAATGCTATTAATAGGAAAAACAACTCATATTATATGCGGGCTTTTATGTTTAGTTGCGCTCTTGTATTTCGTAAATCCGGACCTCTTGCAACCAAGAGGTTTCCTGCGGTGCTTATTTGTTTGGCGGCTGGCTTACCTTGTGTGCTAACTTCCACAATGAAGCGAGCATAACGAGAAGCACAAGATCGGCAGACATTTACAAGTTAAATGGAAACAAATGTGAATTGAATCATATCATATTGAAAAAATATATAATATTTGACCTGTATTCAATATTTTCAAATCATTGCGCACCCCTAGTTTGAAAACAACAATACACAAAAGCTGGGTAATTTGTATTTCACAGGATTGTTAAGATTCGTCAAACTGTCATGTGAGTGAATTATCAAATATCCAAAGGAAACCTACCTAGAGAACATTTGGTATAGGTCTCGGGTTATTGATAGCAACATGAGTCAATTGTCAATAGTATCATCTGCACTGTCTGCTGCAGAGCTCAATGTTCATTGTTCGACCATGTCCGGGTAAAGACATGAATAGTGGTTTTTATTTATTTGGTTGACCATACATGATTGTAGTGATGCAGTAGACTAAAGGTGGCACCCGACTAAGCCTCTAGTACCACAGATGACTTGAGTCATTCCAGGGGGGCTATTCTCTAACAGCCCACCTAGTGGACTGTCCATTTTGGCCGCTGCTGATTGGATGCAACTGTGCGAGAGAGGAGGAGACGAGCGGCCCTAGCCAATCAGCAGCGGCCGAAATGGACAGTCCACTAGGTGGACTCTTACAGAATACTCCCCAGATGATTGTGTGGGATGAATGAACTTGGGGCATGGGGACTTTCCAAAGCAGCTAACAGTATAAGGGCTGTAAGTGTTGCATTATCCATTAGCGTGCATATCTTTGGATCCAGCGCGAACTAGAAGCCACTTCTTGTGTCCTCCCTTAAGCCGCTTTCGTATTCCACGATTCTGCATTGCAGTACACTTAATATTGGATTGCTGTGGATTGTGTCTGCATTGTTGTGGTATTTTAACATTACAATGTTGCCTGCCAGAACGCAGTAGAACCTCGTTGATATGATCCTGTTAAGTACGATTTCCCATCAGCAACATTCACAATTGACTCACGATACGGTTCACAATTCCCAATACGGTTCCGGAAAACACAATCTTTTGGCACCTAAGTTCAGCGCATTGCCAAGCTGTGATCATATATGTTTTCCGTTGCCAGATCTCATAAATGAGACAAGGTGCGAGGCACATGCAATTGTGAACAATAGGTACCCACTGCAGCAGCCTCCTGACAATACTTGCCTCATTAAAACTTCTTTCTGGACGAGTTGGTGCATACTTGACATAAAAATTGTAACAGCGCGAACACATGCATCCACAAAGTAACAAGGACGAGACACAAGCACTGACTGTCAACTGAATTTTATTGATAGAAGTCTGATACCTTATATAAGGGGAAAGGCAGAAGTGAAGGGGGAAGGGAGTGATACAATCGGGGAAAATGACATTGTGCATCGATGAACGAACGTGCCGGCAGTCAATGGAAACAGATGCAGAAAAACAAGAAAACTAAAAAAAACTAGAAAGAACTTGCCTGCCTGTCTCATGTGAAAATGCTGGTGCACACTCGGTTTCCTATTCTGATCCCAAAAAATCTCCTCCCAAATTGTTGCATGCCGTTTTCACAGCTGTCGCCGCTAACCCTGCTGCGATAAACATCTGCACCTGTCTTTTTCATATTTTGTGAGGCGCAGTGCCTTACGGCATGCTTTTTATAGGGGATAAGCCAAATGTGCTGTCATTCCTTGCTGAAGGTGGCACGAAGTGAGCATCATGTTTCGCTCTCATAGAATTGTAGGCATCATATACCGGCATGGCCCACCAGCATAATTCGGTGCAGTCTTCCGTTTCTATCTGCAGTAAGGAAATGACAGCGTGCGTCTTGGGTCTCTGAAGGGTCGCTCCCGTACCCCACTGCTGAAACACCATGTGTGCTATGCACTGTGCATCACACTGTCGAAATAATTAAACACCAAATTGGTGTCATTTTAATCAGTCTCGAAACCATACATCTCCATATGGTCAATGGGTACCATTCCATGAGTAAATTATCTGGATTCTCATATTGATAGGGTTTTACTGTATATTTGGTCGTTAGCACGATTCCATCTTCAGGTGGAAAGAACAAGTTGTTACATAGTCATGAGCCCCTTTTGCATCTTACTTCACAGAAGTAGGATTTCTAATAATAACATTCAATTACACCTTTGCCATTTTCAGCTAAGGTTTCTCAGAGTAAGTTATTAATGTTTCTGTCATGTTTCTGTCATATAGATAAAAGGTTTCGTTTTTCTAAGTGCTTTTTCCTATGCAGAGTACTGCAGCATCATGTGCCTGATTGTTTTTAGCTGTTCCAGATGCAGATGACTCCTGCAAAGCCAGATGTGGAGCCACTAATTGATGAAGTATTTGACAAGCACGACCCTGGCAAGGTTTGTTTTTTGCAGCCCAAAATACTATAGCCACTTTTCTTTGCTTATGTGGTTACACATTGAACGCTGTTTCTCTGTCAGCTTCCTTTTGGCAGTTGTGTATTTGCAAGTTTCGTAGACTGTGACGCCACCCCCCAGACACCAGTGAATTTTTTCAAACGGTATCGGAGTAATTGCATCTGCCCGTGGGCGGCGGTAGCGCATTTGCTTGCTTTCTTCGTGGCGGCCAGTAGGCTTGATTATCTGTTCTTATGCATTGTTTGAGCAAGATGAAATTCAAAAGCAATCACAGGAGCTGCGTGCCGCAGTGCACCAACATAGACGTGGCAAGTGAAGTGAGCCTCCACTTGTTCCTCAAAGATGCGGCACAGAAGAAAAAATGGGTAAACTTGCAAATTTGCAAGCTGGTCACACCACCGATAAAAGTGTGCAGTGCACATTTCATTGGCAGTAATTTCTGTGGAGCCACATAGTTAAAAAAATGAAAGTTCTTTGCTTATGTGCATTCTTTTGTTTTTATACAGAGAATCAATGCGTTATTAGAAAAATAGAGCTTGGGACAGTGTATTGCAGCAGTGTGAACAGCGTGGCGTTAATCCCGAGTATGTATAGTGTGTGGGCGAGCATCAGAAATTTTCGTTCAGGTTTCGCATACATCAACTCAGTGTGTGGTTGCCACAATGTCTTGTTTCGCCAGAAATGCATGTTTTCAGTCTCGCTTCAACCCCTGCTCCGCTGCGCGGCAAAGCACGAGTTGTGCACTTGTAGCCAGCGCAACGAGAACACACGAGTATTTAAGATAAAACTGACATGTTTGTAGCACTTTGTCGCAGCTCTAGAGAAATGCTACAGTAGATCTACGTGGGCGGGTGTAGTAAGTATTTGACCGTGTTTCACCGGCCACAGCCCGTAGTAGGGTTGCCGTTGTCTAATTCTACCAGAAACACATGCGTTTATGTTCTGGGCTGCACCCCGTATGTCAATGCGCGGCCAAGCTTTGCAGCTACAACGGTCCTGAAAACAAGATTTGTAGCACATAAAACACACCGAATTCGTGACGTGAGCATAAAAAGCTTCTCTTGCGACTCCTCATGACTCGAACGGTAATACAACTGCACCAGCAAAAAATAAAACAACCGGCATGGCTTTGTTCACATCTGCGTGCTCTAGTATGGCGACGTACAAAAAGACGTCTGAAAATAACAGTTGTGATAACCTTAGTGATATCCTTCCTTCAATTGTCGAATATAAATGTCTGCTCATAACAACTCAATAACTTTTTTTTTATGTATGTACAGGGTCCATTATGAAAGTAATGCGCATGATTTTATTATGACACGAGTATCCATGGCAGCGCGAAAACCGGTTGGAAAATGTGGCGAGGGTTCTGCCTTGCCAAAGCAGCCGGTCTCCAGTTTACTCCGAGCAGTGTGAGCGGATAACACGCCGCAATGGTGCGTTCGCTTGAACAGCGATACACTAACATACTTTTCGTAAAGATTGAAAAGAATGCAACCGAAACATTCCAGATGCTTCAAGAGGCCTTCATGGACGACTGCATTTCAAGGTCACAGTCCGGGAGCTAGCACAAGGCCGTTCAAGGAGGGCCGGGAATAGGTTGCCGATGAACCCCTGTTCTGGATGCCCAGCAATGACCAGAATTGACGAAAATATGGATTGTGTGGGTGAAGGTTTGCATTCCGACCGTCGATTGAGCATCCAGAAAATTGCTGACACCCTTCACACGTCCACATTTGTGGTACATGGGATAGGGACAGAGGATCTGCAAATGCACTTGGTCTGCACGAAGCTTGTGCCGAAAGTGTTGACAGAAGATCAGAAAGAACTTCGAGTTTTGCTCTGTCAAGAATTGTGGAATTTGATTCAGAATGAGCTGACTTTCTTAACTCTGTCGTAACCAGAGACGAAAGCTGGATGTTCGAGTACGACCCAGAATCGAAAAAGTAGAGCAGTGAGTGGCACACAAAATCATCCCCCCGCCCCAAGAAAGCACGAATGAGCAAGTATCACGTCAAAACGATGCTCATTGTCTTCTTTGACACCTGAGGAATCGTCCATTTTAAGTTTTTACTGCAGGGAGAAGCTGTCAACTCAGCCTCTTACCTGGAGGTGCTCAAGAGATTGAAATGTCAGGTCACGCGTCTGAGAGTTGTCATCAAATACACGGTCAAGCTCCACCATGACAATGCCCCCAGTCACACGTTCTTCATCATTACCAACTTCCTGGCCTGGAGCAACACTCTGGGGGTCCCCCATCCCTCTTACAGTCTTGACTTGGCTCTGTGCGACTCTTATTTTGTTTCCCTGACTGAAGAGAGCACTGAAAGGAAAGCATTGGAAGGTCGTGGAAAACATCCAAAAGCATGTTAGAGCGTTCCTGGGAGATGTTCTCGTCGAGGACTTTCAGGGTGTCTTCCAGGCGTGGCAGACTTGTCATGCAGGGGGGAGTGTGTTGAAGAATTTTAACCATTTGTATAGGTCCAGTCAATTAATCTATTTTTCCCAGAAAATGTACATTAACACCCATACTCTTGGGACAAAGGAACGACAACACAGTAGTGCAAACAATCACAAGGGCATTTATTGCACCTTTCGTAGATCAATGCCTGCTAGCTGAGTTGCTATCCACAAAACATGCCGATGGGCGCGCGACAAATCTAGGAAGTCCGACTCACCGTGACCGGATAGCGAGCGAATATGTTCGCCCCATGCTGGATCCCAACGCCTGGTCGTTCGCGCGTACGGTCACGTGAATGGTGGCACGTTCGAAGGCAGGACACGCGAGGCGGTCTCGCAGAAGCATGGATCGGCGCCCGCGCGGCACGTCCGCGTAGCTTGACGATCTTGAACCCAAGGGAGCAATCGCCTTGTCTTTCGGCGCCCAAGTAACCCCCGGGGTGCCTGTCGGCGGCATTAGCAGCGCAACACTCGCGCCATCTCTCGTACTGCGCCTCAACCTCAACCTCAACCACTCCGACCGCCGCGGGCACCAGGCCATGCAGTGAAGCCGGATTACAGGAGATGCGCTATGTGGGAAAAACATATCAGGGGACGCGCAAGAGTTGCGCTTCCCCACATACTTTTATAACGGACCCGGTGTGTACAGAATCTGATTCCAGCTTTTCTGTACTCCCCCTTACAGTAATGCCCGTTCGGGCGTTGTAGGTATCGTAAGTAAATAAATAAATAAATAAATAAATGAATAAACTGAAAAGAGCTTGAGAAAATCACAGAGCAGTAAAATTTATTTGTCGTGAAACAGCATTGTGTAAAAGGTAGGCTTTGTGGGCCATTGCGATTAGCACGAAAAAAAAAAAAAAAGACAAGCTAACATACCTTGATAAAACCTTCCCACCAGCCTTGCGGCCGTGGTACTTCGGTCATCTAAAACACTTATCCAGCCGAAAAAAGTACTTCTACCGAAATTATTCCCTACGAACACCCACTGTGCAACTTACAAATCCACTTCATATATCTATATATGAAGCTATAAAAACTGCTAAAGACAACTACTTATCTAGTACACTACCTGAAATACTAAAAACAAATCTTGAACAGTTTTGGCAAATACTAAACCCAACAACTAACAATACTATTTCATTAAGATTCGTCTGAAAATGCTGTTTCCGCCAACATATGCATGATCATTCTTAATGATTTAGTCACAAGTCTGTTTTTGAAAACTGGCAATGTTGAATTTCCTATGGTAAATTAACACTAATACTTACCAGTGCATCCTGTGATTGTTGAGGTATACGGAATTAACAAAATAATAGTTTACCATATTATTCACCACCTGGCTGCGACTGAATTAAAAGTAAATTATTTAAAAGCACTAGCCTCTTTAGTCCTGATACTAAAAATATTGTTACGGTGAAGGGAACGAAGAAGTTGGATTGGACTAGACGAAGACGAAGTCTGGCAGTTGCCTGAACGCCATATACGCCAGTTGTAAATATACGTTATTTTACACTCGTGGGCCTGCTTTCTTCCTGCACCATTTGGTGGAAAGTGCGGGGTACAATCACTGAACTTCGCAGCGGACGTCATCTACCTGCCGCCACAATGGCAAATCAACCTACACAAGTGACAACGCCTCAGCAGCCCGTGCCAACGGTCATCCTCACTCATCCGCGGGACCCAGGGACATTTTGTGGCACGGACAACGCCGACGTTGAGGACTGGTTTACGATGTACAAACGAGTGTGCGACAACAACAGGTGGGATCCAACAATGATGATAGCAAACGTGATATTTTACCTAAGAGGAACTGCAAGACAATGGTACGACAGACACGAAGCTGACCTAACGAGCTGGGATGTCTGCAAAGAAAAATTCGAGACCTGTTTGGCAGACCTGTCGGTCGTCAGCTGGCGGCAAAAAAAGAACTTGCGTGTCGCGCTCAAACGTCCACAGAATCCTATGTCGTCTACATACAGGATGTGCTGGCCCTCTGTCGCATGGCTGATGACATGACTGAGGCAGACAAGATTGGTTACATATTGAAAGGTATTGCAGACGATGCCTTCAATCTCCTGATGTGCAAGGATTGTGCCACTGTGGATGCAATTATAAAGGAGTGCCGGCACTTCAAACAAACGAAGGGCCGCCGCGTCGCTCAGACTTTCGACCGATTGCCCAATACCGCCGCGACATCTTGCGAAGACCCGCCGCGCTTCGTTCAGCCCACAGGACCGGAAGAAATCACGCGCATCGTTCGCCGTGAGCTTGAGGCCATGGCTCCGGCTCCAGTCCGTTCTGACTGTCAGGAAAGCGTGCCCGCTATCTTCCTTATACAAGCGGTCGTTCGGGAGGAAATAGCAAGTTTGGGCATTCCATCTCTCTGCTTGGTCCGCCATACAAACACCTACCAGATTTCTCCAGCCGCTCGCTCCCAAACGCAAAGCTTTCCGCCCCCTCGTCGCAACCAAGCTGACTGGCGCACAGCGGATGATAAACCTATCTGTTTTAATTGTTCTGGTATTGGACACATCACCCGTCATTGCCGCAACCATTGGTTTTCGCCTCCTCGGTGGTCGTCTCCGAGTCACTACCGCCAAGTACCAGACAATCGTACTTTCTCGCCCTATGCGCCGACTAGGAACATCAACGCCGACAGTGCTCCACCAAGATCCAGCCGCTCCCCGTCTCCGCAAGGTCGTAGGTCCCGTTCGTCTCTCGTTCACTGCTCTTCATCCCCTTCTGCAACTGGTCACTTCGCTTCGGGAAACTAGGCGGTGCAGCTTCCGGAGGTGAAGCTGCAACTCCGACCTGGCCCACAAATCCTCTATTGACCCTGCCTACATGTGGAAACCTACTGGACATTGAAGTTGATGGTGTTCCTGTTAGATCTCTCGTTGACACAGGAGCGCAGCTTTCAGTTATGAGGGCTGCTCTCCTCCGAAGGCTCAAAAAGGTTCCGACACCCGTCGTACCGTGCACTGTGCGAGTCGCCGATGGGAGTACTTCACCTGTCCTTGGAATGTGCACAGCACGTGTGACCATTGGAGGCCATTATGCCGTTGTTCTATTTATCGTCCTTGAACACTGTCCACACGACCTAATTCTCGGCCTCGACTTCCTTTCGAAACACTCTGCCCAAATTGACTGCTCCGCAGGTGTTGTACAGTTGGATCTGCCGCTTCCTGCCGACGCAACAACTTGTGTTTCACACCGCTTATGTTCTGCTGAGTTTGCAAGGCTGTCCCCACAGGCGGCTACAAATATCCTCCTGACGTCCTGTCCTCCCGTACCTGATGGCGAGTACGTCGTGTCGCCGCTTACTGACGTGGTTTTGTCGCGCAATATTGCCCTACCGAGCACCTTAATCCGGATCCGCGAAAACTGCGCTCGCATGCCCATCCTCAATTTTGGATTTTCGTCGCATGTGCTGCCACACAATATCGCCATAGCACATATCACTCCTTTGGAAGAATTTGAGATTTCTTCTTTGACCTCCGAATCCTTCGTCAGTACCAACGGACCTTTGTCACCCACTCCTCCGTACTCGACGCCTGCGGACGATGTTTCTAAGATGATCACCCCTGACCTTCCTTCCGAGCAAACAACAGCTCTTCGTCACCTCCTGTCATCTTTTCGGGACATCTTTGATTTGGACGACCGTCCACTTGGCCAGACATCTGTTGTCACGCATCGCATCAACACCGGTGATGCCAGCCCCACTCATAGGCGGCCATATCGTGTCTCCGCAACATAAAGGGCCATCATACAGAAAGTAGTAGACAGGATGATGGACAAGGACATCATTGAACCTTCCAGTAGCCCGTGGGCATCACCGGTTGTCTTAGTAAGGAAAAAAGACAACTCGTGGCGCTTCTGCGTTGACTACCGTCACCTCAACAGGATAACAAAAAAGGATGTTTATCCCCTGCCACGCATTGATGATGCTCTTGACTGCCTTCACGGATCCCAATACTTTTCATCAATTGACTTCTGCTCTGGCTATTGGCAGATTCATG
The DNA here is from genome assembly GCF_050947875.1 of Dermacentor variabilis. Lineage (NCBI taxonomy): Eukaryota > Metazoa > Arthropoda > Arachnida > Ixodida > Ixodidae > Dermacentor > Dermacentor variabilis. The sequence continues at coordinate 23,529,542 of NC_134570.1, read as the reverse complement.
TCACATGAAGTCTTTCTTTCAGTTTTTCATCCCCCGTACATCTTGGGAATAAAACCACCTTCCCTCAAATATCGTAGCCATCACCGATAACAAAGTTTTCTGCGAAGCATTAGATAACATTGTATAATCAGGTGAATCATCATATTACCAGAACTCACTGCACTTGTTTGTTTGCTTTACACTACCTACCCTGTAACAAATACCCACTTTAATGCCATATGGCCCTGAGGATATTTCAAATAAAAAATAAGAATAGGAAAGTAAATAAATAAATACATAAGACCTACCTTGCAGCATACTTGATATATTATTGCATAGTATGGGAACACTGCCATGAAATTCGTGAGTAAGCTTCCCAACATTTTAACTACTTTTGTATATCGTAGTTTAAAAATCCTCGTTGGTATGAGAGGCAGCTCTCTTTAAAATTTTTGTTCACTTTGCGCCCTTTGGTCATATTCGGCTCTTGTGCCAATAAACATTAATCAATTCACTTTATGCGTGAGATGCTGATTTCTTGTGTGTGCATGTGCACCTTTGTGGGCATCAACAGACCGGATTCATTACCCTGGACGAGTACCTCGTATGGACCGTCGGCAACAACCTCACTATCAGCCTGCTCAACCTAATGTTTCAAGTGAGTTCAGTCAGATGGCTCTGTGTCTTAAAAATGTGTTTTCAGTTCGACCACATTGACAGGATATCGAAGAGTTGCATTCATCACCTGCGTGTGCGTTCTTTCGGTCACCTCCCAGGTGTGCCATGTTGTGTTCGGGCTGCGACCATCTTCAAGGGAGGAAGAAGGCGACATCATCAGGTATATCCAAATTACTGGCAGAGCTGCAGATTGGACTTGCAGAATACTATAACCATAAATAGGCTGACCCATGGCAATTATCAGAAACACCATATTTAGTTGATTGTGACATGGCAAGGTTCATGTTACCAGACTTCTTTTTCTCCCGTTAGAACTCTGCTTTGCAGATCGCAGAAACAGATCACTGCGGAGCACTTCATGTCTTGCATTTTTATTTTTGAGAACTTTTATCACAGCCCTGAGGGGAAATATTGTCTTGGGCACTTGGTCTTGAGCATTCCATCCCAAGTAAGCTGACCACATGCAACTTGTTACAGGTGGCAAAATGTAAATTATGATAGCTGGGGTATTTTTCTTATTAACCAAAAGGTAGTTGTATGCTGCTTTTTCCTGCATAGAGATTGTCACTTGTTGAGCTCTTGTCTTTATAAAAGCACACCATCAGATGTGCAGTTGCCTTGCTTGCTCTTTCTTTTTTATGAATAAAAGACAGTCCTGCATTACTGGCTTAATGCTGCATGCAGCGAAAGTGAAAATAATTTAAATTTAGAAGCAGTGGCGCACAAAAACACACTGTTGTTTCTGTACCTTTGTGTTTCAAGTTTGTTTCCTGCTGTTTTCTGTAATGCCATTTCTTGCATTTTCAGGAGTTGGCTAAGAAGGGAAGAACGAAGAGGTCTAAAGCCTGGCCAAATGCTCTACCTCATTTCAATGGATTGGTGGAAGTCGTGGAATGACTTCGTTGACTGCAAGGTAAGTTGTTATGAATCTGTGTGTCTTTCCTTTGGCTCTTATTCGTGACTAAATCTTCCATGGGTGCATTCCAGATCAATACCTAATGAAAATCCGGTTTATAGGAGCTTACTTTTCTCAACTATCCAAAAATTTCATGTTTAATTTTTACTCTCTGTGGTGGCTTATAGTGACTACAGAATTCAGTTCGTGAGCATGGGGTCATGGGTTCAATTTCTGGGCATGTCGTCTCTATTTCAGTAGAGGTGCTAAGCAAGGACGCACATGTACCATGCTTTCAGTTTATCACATTGAACACCAAGTAGTCAAAAGTAATCAGGAGCGCTCGACTGCCATGTTTTTCAATGCCCCCCTGTTTCTTCGGCCTGTGAACTGACTGTAAAGCATAGAGGTCCGGTCATCTTCCTGTGCTTTTTTTCTTCCACATCTTGCATTGAATTTAGCAGCACCAATCCTATCAGAAATACCTTAAAGCACGGCCAATGTATTTCAGTTCCTCTCCCGCTTGCAACTCTGAAACTGAACTTGACACCCTCACGTACACAGCGCGTAGAGTGAATATGTGTAAAGGAGCTCACGAAATTGGCAGTTGCAGGCAGCAGGGAGTAGCACTACATCCTGTGGTGTCAGCGGGGTCAAGGTGACAAGTCGTCTGCAGCGTAAGGTGGAGTCTAGTGTTGCCCGGTCAGCGACTGATGATGGGAGCGTGGTGCTGGCCAGTGTCACTAGCCTCGCTACTGACAGCCACCATCTGCTTGACCCCGTGACTGCATTTGATCCCTCTGCCAACTGCCCCAGTGTGCCAGGCTCACCCAAGTGCCCCCGGTTGTCCTCTGCTCTCCAGGTGTGTCACCGTGTTGGGAAAACCCAGTGGCCACCAAGACACTGGCTCCCTGCCACACCTGGTTATTGGACCAATGATGTGCTAGGACACTGGGACACTGGTTGCTGGCATGTAGGATAATGGGGCAGTGCTTAGAGGCCTTACATATGGCCGTCAAACATGTCAAGGAGTGCTCGAATCGTGCATAAATTCATAAATATGCAATAAGGAGCAATCATCACCGAAAATGTGTGAATAACGATAATGGGAGAAAGTCACTTGAAGCAAGACTCAAATTCAGCTCTTTCCGTTTTACCATATGGTCATACTACAAGGGTGCCACTTTCCAAATTTTTGTAAAACAGGGCAAATGGTTCGTAAAATTTTTTTTAATGATTAGATATTTTGTAAATGTGTGATTATGCTTAGCAGACACAGCACCGGGGCTCATGTGATGCTGGCTGGATTGATTATGGGTTTCATTGGAAATTTGCCACTGAAAGACCATTCAGTTTGTTATTAGATGCTGATGGCTCTGACAGAACCAACTGAAAGTTGTCTTCCATTTTATGATGGGCATAACTTTTGTGCTGTAGACTGACAGAATACGTCAACTGATCATTGCCCACGTGGTCTTCTAGAGATTGGCTACTGAACAGAAGTTTTTTACCAATAAGATGAGCACCTAGATTTCTGCACTTTCATTCGCCAGAGCACAGTTTTGAAGTGCAAATGTACACAGTCACAAACTAACTAACCACTTACCTGAATGTAAATCTAGCGTCGCCATCCTTGGGAATGTTAGGCTCAGTTTGTTATGATTAATTTCGAGCAGCAGTAAAGCAGTCTTTATGTATAAATGTCTTCAAGTTTTGTTTGTAGTGATTTGATGTCAACCATCCTTTATGTTGCAATAGTCGCAGAAAGTAGTACGTATCTAATTTGATTTTTCAAGTTCTCATTGGAGCACTCCTGTCTTTGAGGTTGTCCTGCATTTCTTGGCAGGATTAAAATTTTTACTCACAAGTGTGATACCTTGTCACAGCATAAGCATTTCTGGCTAATGACATCCTTCTTTTACTGAAATGCAGTGCCCAGAGTCATCATGTCCATCATCGTTAAACCCATCTCCAAGTGTCTCTAGAAAAGTGGTTCCTGCATTTGTACAGCGACCACCGTCAATTGACAACTCTGGCCTTGTTGCCCCCAACATCATAAAGGTAAGTGCAAAACTGTGAATGGCCCTCATTTGACTTTTAACTGTTGGTACTGTTGTAAGCATTAATCTTTTCCACTCGTAACCAGGCAAGGGAACAAGAGTTCGGGATTGCCAGTCAGCCTCTAGAGTCCGTGAAGGCGTATGTTTACCTAGGCCAATTACTGACAGGGAACCCTGATCATGAGGAGGAAATTTACAGAAGAATAAAAATGGGTTAAAGCGCATATGACAGACACTGTCAGCTCCTGACTGGAAGCTTACCATTATCATAGAAAAGAAAGGTGTACAATCAGTGAATTTTACTGGTGCTGACATATGGGGCAGAAACTTGGAGACTGACAAAGAAGCTTGAGAACAAGTTAAGGCTGCGCAAGGACTGATGGAACGAAGAATGTTACGCGTAACGTTAAGAGACAGAAAGAGAGTGGCTTGGATTAGAGAGCATATGGGGATAGCTGATATTTTAATTGATGTTAAGTGAAAAAACAAAAAAAAATGGAACTGTGCAGGTCCCATAATGCATAGGTTATATTACCAATGGACCATTAGGGTTACAGAATGGGTGCCAAAGGAAAGTGCAGTTGAGGACGTCGGAAGGCTAGGTGAGGCGATGAAATTAGGAAATTCACAGGTGCTAGTTGGAATCGGTTGGCGCTGGATGGGGGAAATTGGAGATCGCAGGGAGAGGCCCTCATCCTGCAGTGGACATAAAATGGGCTGCTGCTGCTGATGATGATGATGATTAATTAAAGTGGTACTCAAATATATGTTTCCATTTTTTATACTTACCAGCAGAGCAACAATGTTTTACAGCAAGCAAATACTTTCTAGAATAACACATGTAAACTTTAAGTGCTCGATATAGCCTAGGATATGTCCAACAGTTGGCATTTATTTGCTCCAAAGCGCTTCAAAATCTGTATTTGGGTGCTCCAAACTGTTCCAGAATTAAGATTTTGCTGCTACAAAATTGCTCCAAATTTTATATGGAAATATATGAATATGCCACGGCATTGTGAAATCAGGGATACCACTGACTTGACACTGCCGTGGCATTTTCATATGTTGTATTTTAGCTTTGTGAGCTAAATGTTTCACAGAGGTACACACAGCCAGTTGTTCATATTCCACGCCATGCTGTGCTATCTGCCTGCAGTTGACATGTCCAAGCTGGAAGTTGTGAAACTGGGCTGGTTGTTTTATTCTTAGTACATTTAACTGACAGGCAGGGCATTGCACAAAGACAGCATAGAGCTGGCAAGGACAATGGCGATTTAACAGTTTGTCAGCCAAATAGCAAGTCGAAACACGAAAACTCGATAGCACGAAGTGGACAAGAACTTTTATATTGCTCTTCCCACTTTGTTTGTGTGTGTGTTCTCTTCACTAAACCGGTATGAAGTCATTAAATTTTGTCAGCAAGTGTAGTTCCTTTTAAAATTATTGCCACTGTGTATGTTTTCAAGGTTGCTGCAGCCATTTAACATTCATATTTACAGTGAGTCATTGTGGTTGGAGGTACTGTCTAACGTGACGGATCACAATTGCTGTCCCTTGTGCAAGTTAGTGTCTCAAGTGACTGAAAGTGATCCTTGTGTCGTGATCATATGCTTCCACCACCTATGTGCAGGCGGCCGTTTTGACTGGTGAAGGTGGCCGCCTTGTACGCCCACTGGCCCGTGGCCGGGATTTTGAAGCAGTGCCGGAGGCAATTTGGCGGGCGCTGTTCCAGTGGTATGGGGGCTCACCTGCATTGCCCAGACAGTTCATCCGTAGTGGGAGCACTGGTGCCACACCAGAGCTGGAGCTGTACCCACCGTGCCTACGGCTGTGGCGCCACCAGCCTGCGCAGTCTGGCCCTCGACAGCCAAACAGCAACAGCTGGACATCTGTAGTTGGTAGTGTGGCATCTGCCTATGGTGAGCCACACTCCATGCTGAAGTTTGTGGGCACAAAGAGATCATGAGGTTGTCCGTGTCACTTGAAGAACCTGTGCCATGTGTTGCCTGAGATTTAAGCAAAATCTTTAGCATACACATTTCCTTGGAGACACGTAGACATGTGATATTCTCGTGGTATCTCTAATATATCAGTGCTACATCGGTTTGACTGGTCTTGTGCCTGTTTCTCTGTTCTCTGTGGACATCAAGTTCACTGGCGGCAGGGTCGGGGACTCATCGCAGCTATATTTAAACCACATTTACTCATTAAGTGGGTACATATTAATGAGGCTTTACTGTGCACTGGTCTGAGCAAAATATACTGTAAACGCTCCATTAAAATGTCTCGTATCTGTGCATACCAAAACAGTCCTTGCAGCATGCTGCGAGAACTCCATTACAGCAAGCTGCGAGGACTATGCACTGGTGGATCAGCATGATTTTTTTTTGCATGCAGTAGGGGGTGTTGCTCCAGGCCAGCCCAGCACGAGTCCAAAGAGGTATTTGGCTTACCAAGCATCCTTTAGCAGGACGTCCACTTTGCGCCAGGTGTTCGACTTCCTCTGCACAAGGCTGCGACTGAGGCCAGAGGACACGCGCCTCTGGCAACTGCAGGACGAGGTGAGCTGTCATGTTTATTCTTTGTTCTTCTTCTTACCTTGCATCACTCATCTGTCACTTTACGTACAAACAGGCTTTTTCATGTCACACAGTGTAAGACAACTGGAAGATATGCAACTGACAAGTAGGGCATATGTCATAGCCTTGTATCTTGTGTGCTTTTTACTTGTCTGATGCTTTCATGCCGCATCGATCCCTTTTCCACTGCTAATTCATCCATGACCGCAAAAGTAACTAGGTCATCTAGCATGCTACTGTACTTATACGTTCTTAACCCTTTGAGGGTCGAATTATTTTGAAAAAAACTTTCCCACGTGGTCAAATTACAGTGGAACCCCGTTCATACGTTTTTCACCGGACCGGGGGAAAAAAACGTAACAGCCGGGAAAACACAACAGTGAGGAAAGCTCCGAAAATGAATGAAAAAAGTGCAGCTTCAACTATAGACAATTTATTTCCACAGAGTGCGCTTAGGACCTAAAGAAGTCTAGAATGGTGGCTTGCCGTTTCTTTCGCTCGCTGTAATTCACCACACGTTTCTCAATAGCCTGGAAGGTCGCATTGCTGTCAGCGTCGCTGTGAGGTGCGACGTACCTGCGGAGGAGGTCCAGAGCCGCGACGGCTTCTCCAAAGCTAGGATTTGGCAACTCCCCAGCATCATGCGGCTCATGCTCCTCGTCGTCACCGCGCCACGGCAATGGCAACGGACGAAGGAATATCCGCGGGAAATTTTGCCCTCTTTGGCGTAGTCATACTAACGTGCTAATGTTTGTTTAGTATTGCTGCGGAGCGCGCGCGTCCGAGCAGCCTGGTTGCGCGCGGCGCGGCGTGGTTTCACGAGAAACGTAAACAAGAGAGGAGAGCTGGCCCGATAAGCGGAGCAACGCCATGAGTAACGCCAACTTCCGGCTTCACTTTAGCTTCACAAACAGTGACGCCAGGGCCTCTCCCGAGTTTCCTTCCTCTGTGAGTCGACCCGTCCAAAAACCATGCGGTGACCTTAATCACAGTGATGATGGTGAGAGCATTTTTCACGAATGGCCACTTAGTGGCGGCCTCTCAAACTGCCGTGCGGCTTCTTCCAGCCAGTTCTATAGCCAAGCCTGGCCAAAACTCGTCAAAAGCCAAAACTGACGGTTGGAGCGCGTTGCCTACATTAGCCCAGGCGGGTTCGGGGTGCTAAGTTGCGATGTATCATGCGGGAACGTTTTCAAAGCTACTACGTAACAGCGGGGTTCCTTATACATTGGATCCTATGGAAGCTATGCCGGGACCGGATGAAAACGACGTAGCAGCTGGGAAAACGCAGCAGTGAGGAACGTAACAGCGGGTTTCTACTGTACTTTATTGCGGCTTTTGAATGTACAAAATGTATAAAGTCGGGAATAAATACTAAAATATAATTAGGAACAGTATTTCGGTGTCGGCATTACTCAGAACTGCAAAATGGTCAATAGTACTTCCAAGCGTGGTACTCCTTGAAACGCGGGTCTACGCACAGCGCCTTATCGCAGTCTGCACACCTAAAATGCGTGTCTGTTCTCTTGGAGCGAGGAATTGTGTTGGCGCACACATGACGTCTCTGCGTGCGGCTGCCTAGGGCAGAGGTCTGATGCACCCTCTCGCGTAAGCTCGTTGCCGCGGAGAGCGAGAATACCTCGTGAGCGGTGGTGGTAAACAAGCTAAGAGCAGTGCCAATCAAGATAGAAATCAACTTCCGCCACCCCTGCGAGAGCGTGCCGACAAAGAGAAAAACCACGTTTCGAGCGCCTCCGTTGCGATCATGCGGCGGAACCGAAACCGCGAAAGCGTGTTGCCACTGAGAGCGAGAATACCTCGCGATCGCGAACGTCGCTGATAAACACGTTAAGAGCAGCGCCAATCAAGATAGAAATCAACTTCCACCGCCCTGCAAGAGAGTGCCGACAAAGAAAATGACGTTTCGCGCGCCTCCGTTGTGATCACGTGGCGAAACCAAAATCGCCAAAGGGGCGTTGCCGCAGTCTGAGCGACGCGCTGAAGCTAGCAATCAGTTCTGTTTATGTCCCCAAGAAGGTAGCGCAAATTTCAAACACTTCTTGTAAGTGCTAAGATGTGGCAGCACCTCTCGGTGAGCACGCATCGTCATTATGGCGCAAAATTTCAAATGGAGGGTCGGAACCGTACCCGTACGGCAAAGACCTTATGGGACAGAAAACCGCCGCCGTACATGTACGGTGAAAACCTTCAAAGGGTTAAAAGGATTCACACATTCTATGTTTGAGAGGGGTTGACATGTTTTTTCGCTAAAACATGTTGCGCTTGTATAGCAGACATGTTAGTTACCTAGTTTCATTTGATAATTCTTATTTTGGATAGTTTGAATATTCTGAGACATCAAGTAGCCTTTTTCTCGTGTGTTGATAGTTTTAACCTACTTTTTTCTTCCTCTTGCACATAAGAATAATCTGACTCCACTTGAAGAAGAAGGCTTTACATTGGAGCAGCTTGGTATTGAAGATGGCGAGCAAATTCTTATTGAAGGTGAGCTTATATCTTATAGAATCTTTATACTACTATAGCTAAGGACTGTCCATCAGTCAAGGAGTTACATAGGCTTTGAGTGATTACAGATCCAAAGACTTCCTTGCACACATGGTGCCAATACTACTGCCTTATGAAACAGGCCAGCAGTCTTTGAAACATTTAAAGGCATAGAAAAATTGAAATAGTATTGTCAAGGAGCACATATTTTGTTTTACTTAAAGATGAACACGGAAAAAAAAAAGGTAAATAAAAAGTGTGACCTATGGTGATTGAAACTGTTACATGTTAAGAAACCATATGTTAGCAGGCTATTCATGTCTCAATAGTCTAGTCACAAATTACTTGCCTCTCGGTTATGTGGTTTCATTTATCTTTTATGTTTAATGCCTTAGCATTAGGAATGTCAAAGCAGAAAAAGTTTATAAAATGTGCAAAGCCAGTCTTGTGGTAGAGTGGAGGTGGCAGAGCTTACAAGAGTGTGGGTGGTCTAGAAGCCAGTATGAGCTGGGAAAGGGAGAGAGTGCAGTGTAGCTGGTGAGTGGGCACCCGAGAGAGGGAAAGGGCCACTTCCCTGAAGCGCCATTACCTCAGTCTGCTCCGGACCATCGTTACTTGCACTTCGCTCCTCAAAAAGGCAAGATGTGTGTCGAGCGAGCTTAAATGATCTGCAAAGCTAAAAAAGTGCAATGTAATGCCTGATTCATTTCTCTTGCATTTAATGCCAAATCGCCACTCTTCTTAAAATCCTTCTTTTTTATTCAGTGAGAAATAAAGACCAGACATGGCCAGAAGAAATGTCTTGCATAATCAACTCCAAGGTGGATCAAAAGAACCAAGGTAAGCAGCTTCTTTTGAATGGACTGTGTGTAGGAACGCAGTTCCTTGTGCGGTAGATAGAAATTTACCGTATTTACTCACATAATGATCACACTTTCTTGTAAAAAAAAATTGGCGAAAATTCAGGAGCGCGATCGTTATGCGGGTTAAATTTTCTGTGAAAAGAATTTTTTTCTTTTCATCCCGCAACAAACAGGCGGCTGCCACTGTAACAGTGTGGGACACCAAAACAAAAATGGTGGCTGGCGGAGCAAGCCGAACTTGCCGAACATGATTTTTTTTCTTCTTGAGAATACATTATGTGCATTGAAACAGTTTCTTCCGTATCAATAATGAATAATATCGTTAATATCTTCAAGTTTGTGGCAATAACATAGCCATGTCCACTTTGAGGGGACAGAAACAGAGATGGGCACGTTTAGCTGCCTATAGCATAGAAACACATGGCAGGCATGCTGCGAAAACTGCAGCATTTGTCTTCACTACTATCCTAATGCGGCACGTTTCCGCTAAGGCTGGGCGAATATCTTAGCTGTGTTACAAGCGTCAGCATATGAATAGGGTACACTTCTAACGTATCAGTGTAAACGTGGCTACTACTATTGCCGCTCGCAATTTGTTGCGTGCCTATGAGTGCACGAGAGGAACTGAAATGCACCTTCTTCTTTTTTTGTTGTTGTCGTTAACCACAACGATTATAAAGCCTACAAGTAATAAAGCCAAGGCAAGTTTGGTTGCAGCTTTTTTTTTTTCATGGAAGTGTGGAAAGTGATGAAAGGGATGAAATGGGGCATCTACTTAAGAATCTGTTTGAGGCATGCAGGTCACTTGGTATAACTTGAAGAGTCGTTCACATAGCATTTGACAGATGGTAAGCACAGTCATGATTAGATGGACTTGCCACACGACATATCGCCGCAGCAAGTTCGGAGTGCGATAATTTTGCGAGAAAGAAAAAAATTGGATTTTGATGACAAAATTCAGGGTTACGATATGCGAGTGTGATCATTATGCAAGTAAATACGGTACCATATTTTCTCTTGTGCTATAGAATATTTATAGGTGTCGTCTCATAAGATCATTGAAATGCACCTAGTGTAAATTGCACTGCTTGGATCACCATTTCTGTTTAAAAGCTACATTTGCAACTTCAAAAGTTGCTTGAATATACATGACACATAGAAAACATTTGTGTTGTTAGTGAAAGTTAAGTATTGTAACTCATGGGACAGATTTTCTACCTTGCGCCTTCACATCTCAAAGTTAATGTTGCTTTGCCTGTGTTACTAGTACTTGAACAAGTTAAACTCCCTTGGTCTCTTAGTTCATGAACACTGTGGGGGTATATTGCTATGATGTCTCTTGTCTGCAGTTCAGCATTGTGTGTGTGGTCGCATTCTTGTGGACAGTAGCTATTGTCATCAGCAGCCATCTTTATTGTAATTTTGTTGCAGGCCCCACAGAGAAAGGTGCCACAGGCTTGAACAACCTTGGCAACACATGCTTCATGAATGCTGCCCTTCAGTGTGTCAGTAACACGCGGCCACTTACTCAGTATTTCATCAACGAAAAGCACCTTTATGAATTAAACAGGTTAGTGGCTGCTTTATAGCTGTATGTTTGGGGTCCTGGGACACATACCCATAATAGCTGTAAAGTTGAAAGCATGCAAGGGTGTTAACTTTAGGAGCCTAACCCCAGTACAGTTGAAACCCACGACAACAAAATTCTCATGACAACGAAATATTTTCATATCCCCGTCAAACACCCATAGGATTAAATGCATTTTGTACCTCTAAACAAAGAAATGTCGCTGTATTACAATGGCGCATCAACGAAATTTGCCAGAATGTAACCTCTCATATGATCTATTCGTGCAAGGCTAGCAGGCTCCAAAATGTGCTCAAATATGATTGCTTTGCACTAAAATTGTGTAAAATACCACCACAATACACTTGCACGGGCACTGCCATTTTTTTCTTCACAAGAACATACAAGCACTGGGAGTGGTCGCGTGCGCTGGAAACACGTCATGGCCGCCATCTTGTTTGATGATCGCCCGTTCGAAGCAGCACGTGTATTGCCATCGGAATGTTATAGGTATGTTCGATTCGCCTGGGCCACCTGAACCAGTTCACCAAATGCTGCAGCCTACCATTCATTTCAGCGGTGCAGCAATGGCACCCGCTGAACTACGAAGTTCGTTTCAAAACATGCAGAAGAGGTGCGGGGCTTGTTCATGATTTTGCTGTACCCACTCCACTGTGGGTGCCAACATGGTGTAACCGTACAGGTACGAAGCAGTGGCACAGCAGACGATGCAGCACACGGGTGCAAGTGCCGTTAAAATTTTGCTTAACAAATCTGATGTGTCTCCGCAAGTGTGGTGTGCATTTATGCCCCAGAAGCCAATCATACCTGCAGTTCAGTACCTCTAACATAATGTAATGCTAGCGCCGAGTCTGCACCTTTGCATTCGTTTCGAGTGTCTCGCTGGGCCTGAACCTCAGAAATCGAGCCGCACAATTTCTGAACTTCTCATGAACTGCCATGAACTGGTTCAGTTGTGCAGGCGAATTGAACGTACCTGATGTGATGACTGTTTTTGCACGCCTAGTGCAGTGCTTAATCTGTGCCTCGGCGAGCAAAATGCAGCAAAAATAAGGAAATCCAGGTCCCACCGACGTGGAATTGTTTATGACGCTTGAGATGGCGGTAGCAGCATGGAGTGCCAGGCATCGGGCCGTGATTAAGCAATTGTTCAGGAATATACATTCCTTGCTTCAAGAACGCTGGTTTCGGTGCCACCAAACAAGTACCCCATAGATTGTACGTAGATTTGTATGGAAGGGGTCTTAATCTCGATTGACTGCCTTCGGATATATGACATACGATCACTTTCGCTCTTGGCATGAGACGTGTTGGTGTCTGCAGGTGACTGTGCGCTGGAGAAATGCTGCTGCTTGCGTGGAGCGCTGTTGCTCTGCATCCAATGCCAAGTTACGCAAAATCTTGCAAAAGTGATCGTACCTCCAAAAGCAATTGACCGAGAATACTGCTCCACGGCAGTGCTGCCACTGCTGATTGATGCATGCGGCACACTTTGTACTGTTGGCAGTGCGGTTCTATATCCTCTAGCAAAGCTTGCCAAAGTAGGCTAACGGTATTTTGACAGTAAAGTTTCATTCTGCGATGCATTAGCTATCTGTGCTGTCTCATTTTGCAATGACGAAATTCTCGTGAAAGCGAATTTTTACACGTCTCCCGCTGATTTCATTATTGCGAGGTTTAGCTGTATCTTCAAACATTCCACTTGATTTGGAAAGTCTATGAGCAGTAGTGCCTTTGAAATGGTCGCTGTGCTTGAGTTGCTTGAGCTGTGCCGATCGTCGATTCCCCAAGCTGAAATTTGATGACCAGGAAGTCTCGGCATCTGCCCAAAGTAATGTAGTGGGGATGCATTTCTTAAATATCCATTGCAAAAATTGCTAAGTAATATTGTTGAAGTGCAGTATCTACTTTAATTGACGAGTGGGGCTGTCCTACACACGATGAAATTGAAGAGTAGACTGCATAAGGGGGGGGGGGGGGGGGGGGGGACACAACAATTTAGGAATATGAGCAAAATGCTGGTTGCTCGGATTTTGTCTAGTTCCAATTACCTTGTTTTATGCTTTTCTTTCCTCCACTCATTATTCTTAAATTCTAGAATGAACCCTTTAGGAATGAAAGGTCACATCGCCAAGCGATATGGTGACCTTGTCCATGACTTGTGGAGTGGAACATCGAAAACTGTAGCACCTCTCAAGCTAAGGGTAAGCACAGACATCCCTAGAGTTTTGGTAGTGACAAACTGGCAGAAACTATTTTCAATGTTGTCACCACGTACAGCGTTAAGGATGAGGACTAAGAGAGACGACACACACAGCACATTGTGTGTCATCTCTCAGAGCCCTCGTCCTTCGGGCTGCGCGGGGCTTTATGAATGACTGATTATCCCAAGCCTCCGCCCTTTTATTTTCAGTGCTTCTGAGACAATAAAATAATTAGTCATTATTTGCTATCAATTAGCTCGCTGTTCTATGCAAAAAATTATCATGGATGGTGTGCATGATACAGTCTAACCCACTTATAACAATATTCAACTGCCACCAAAATTCCATTGTTGTAACCAGTAATTGTTATAACCTGGTTACATGAAAAAAATCAAAATATCAAATCAAACTCATATCAAACAGCTGTCGTGAGAAAACTATAATACCGGGGAGGCCAATGCCCCTCCCCGCCGCTTTCCTCCATCTGGCTGCTGATTGTGTTCACTCGTTTAGCTGTTTAACTCTGCTTCCTGCACGCTCCAGTCACGTTAACAAGCCGCGGCTTTCGACATTTGAGAATGGCACTGCTATAACAACTGAAAAGAGGGGTCACGAGCAACAAGCGATATGCGAGCTCCACTAAGGCGTTGTTTTGGTGGCCCCAAAACGGGCCTTTTACAAAATGCGAGAAATTTGTCGCAGCAGCCTGTCGGCTTGAGAAATCCAGAAGAAATGCTGGGGCAAGATCACCACAAGCATCTCACCACCCATGTACTTCTCATTGGCTTGCACGAGAAAAGCCCATGTCTGTTGGCCTTGCTTTACGCGAAGCTAGCCGGCATTCTTCCCCATTCTTCCTCGTGATTGGCTTAGAAGCTTGGAAAGCACGGTGCGTTGCATAATGCCGGTTCCCAAGAGTCGGCTTCGCCTCTGTACAGAAATGTCACCTGGCGAAGCATACGCAAAAGTATTGCAGTGAAGCATAACAAGCGTGGGAAGGGGCTATTGCCACGGGACACATTGTTTTCCTTAATTATACACACGTGCACCCGGTATCTCCTGTTATAGTATGAGCACTTATTTGCCTAATACATTTACTGACAGGCCTTCAGAGCGTTTTCGAATGTCCCTGGGGCGGTTTGAGCTCTTAAGGGCAGTAAATGACATTAATTTATTTTTTCCAACTTTCCGATTTTTCGGACATATTCGTGGCCCCTAGGGAGTTCAAAAAATCAGACTTGGATTGTGCAACCTACCAAGAAGATGCTTCGAATGGTCCGTGGGGCGAACAAGTGGTTGAAGGAGGACAAGAGCAAAAAGGACCTATGCATTGAGGAATGAAAGGGAAAGGAAGTGTGCTGCCGCTGTTTTGAAGGAGCTTGAGCTCAAAAGCCAACACTTTGGCTCATGCTGAGATGGAGGTGTCCCTTATGCAAACCAAAACAAACTCTTTAAAGCAATGAAACACAACACTCAGGTGTTGTGCGCAGGCTGAGAGTATGTCAGGACAGTTGAGGTTGACTTACAAGCTGTTGAGAGAGAATCTCGATGACAAAGTTCGGCTCTTATACCACTGAGTTTGCTATCAGTTGATAAAAATAGCTTGTGTTCGAAAATATTTGCTTCTGTATGCTTCTCTTTTTTATTTGTATTTGAGAATGTCTGACTCTATTTGCAATTTTTTTCGAAGACATTTTATTTGCTTTGTGTTTTACTAATCCCTCCCTTCTATTCTCTTCTTGAATAACATAAACACTACTCCTTAGTATTCAAACTGGATTAAGTCATTTTTTAAATTTGTTTTTCATATGCTTACAAGAGAGTGACAGCATCGGGCGACATGGTTTCAGCCCTTCTTGACATAAAACATAGTTCTACGTCACTCAGGGAAAACCTGGAGAACTTTGGAAATGTCAACTTGGTAGACACCCTGTAGATGATAAACAATTTTAAGTCTTCCTCATTGGGTTGAATAAAGGCTTGCATTAGTTGTGGCATTTCGATTTCTTTTTAATATAAAGCAGTATGTTATAACTTTGTGTTTAGCTTGTCTGTAAGAACTTGCCACTGGGTAAGCCTATGTCATCATTGCAAGTGCTGAGATCATAGTGTATTCTGCTTTCCTTCCAGTGGACAATTGGGAAATATGCACCTAGGTTCAATGGCTTTCAGCAGCATGACTCTCAGGAGCTGCTGGCTTTTCTCCTTGATGGTCTACATGAGGATCTCAATAGGTGGGTTCAGCACTTTAGAAGCACAGTAGCAAATGTGCATGGCCTCTGCTGTGGCTAGTCTCTTATAGTTCAAAGGGCCTTCCAGTGCAAGAAACAAACACTGAAAAAAAGTAGTATTGCTGACTGTGCTTCCTAGTGCAGTGTTGCAACCTGTTGTAAAATTTGGAAGCGGTGGTCTGTGGAGTCCGGCGTTACACTAAGGGTTGTGCTCTAGCCTAGGCCACGGGGGCATCACATGGAGGCTGAGCAGACCCATGTTGTCATCCGCACTTGCACGACGATGGTTGCTTCCTTGCTGATGAGTATGACGTCGGGAGGTCGGACAAATAGTACAGGGGTTCATTTACATTGGAAGGCAAACTTATTCAAATACAAAGGCATACTAGTACTTTACGAGGTACAGATCACAGTACTTAACAACTCCTGCCACGCAGCTTCATCGTCCTTGTAGCATAAACTGTGTAGAGCACATAAGAGAGAGACGAGACATTATTTCAGCACCGCAGCTCGAACTCAACTGACCTTTTATTTCTTCGGTTCCCAGCCAATTCAGCTCCCGCGCCACTCGTGGTATCACCTGACCTAGTCTTCTCTCTTAGGGCAATCGCGCTGATGTTGCGAGGACTACATAACTCCCTTTCTAGAGAGCAGCATGATCTGCATCTTGCCTTGGTGGCACTGCAAGTCTGTCCGAAGGGTACACATTTTTGGCTTCACGAAGCGATTCTTCGCAGCGGGCTGGGATAGGTTAGAAGGTCACTACCCTCGCTGGCCAATGGCAACAGCTCCTCTATGGCCCAGAAAATCTCGACTGGACAATGCTGATAACTGCTGGCCAGGAAGAGAATGGCTGTTGGCAAGGGGGGTGACTTAGCTTGCAGCAACCAGTTGCGAAATGCTGACATACACCCCAAATAACAGGCAGCAGCAAAGCAAACGCCACAATGTGGCTCTGCGCTGCACTGAAGTATCTTGAATCTCTCTTTAGACCTTCCAGGCTTCAAAGAAAACATGAGTGCAGAAACAACAAAGACTGCCTTTTGCTATGCAAATTGCAAAGGAATTTTGTGCCGACAAAGTTAGCAATCATGGATGGAGTCCTGCTAAATGAAAGGGGATTCCTAGCTAAAAAAAATTAAAAACATTGAGATCTCTAAATGCAGAACGAGTTTCAAATTAGCCTTATCAAGCCATTTGCATTGCTATGCAATTTTCCTTTCTTATATCTAACGGGGAGTTACTGTTGGAGGGTGAGGCTCCATTTTTTTGTGACATTTGATTAGGCCATGTCAGAGGGCAGTGGTCGGCCTCAAAGATGAACCTTGCTTCATACAAGTAACATGACAACTTCTGGGCTGGCCAAGCCACGCAGGCACATTCCTTCTCTGAAGTGCTATAGGCTACTTCTCTTATAGTTAGTTTACAGCTGGCCGATCATAACGCCATGTGGAGTGGAGCTGCTCAGTTACTGGCAGACAGTCGAATAATGCCAAATTCCAACATGTGCTCATACTCTGCATGCGTAACTTTGAGCTTGCCTGTAGCAAGGCGACATGGCCGGAAGGATGCAGGAGGTCCTGCAGTGAGGATGTGGTGTCTAAGTCGGGGCAGACTGGTTTTTTTCCACTAGGGCGGTGCGGTGATTTCAGGAAATTCTCATAACCAAGTGGCAAAGGGTCGATTGGAAACCTTAGTGCAAGAGAGCGCTAAATCTGTGGTTTCCGGTGTAGCAATGCCTTGCACAGAGAGGTAGGTTGTTGCATCCAGGAGACATTGTTTGACGTCTGTGATGAGGCGACAGTCTGTGATAAAATCGGCACCGGTAATGATATCGGCAACCATGAACAACCATCGGAACACTCCTCGCAGGCCCAGGTTAAGTGGGAGTGAGCGTTGTTGAAATACTGGAATGCGAGTGCCATTCACGTCTTGCAAGTACAGAAGGGGACGAGCTGTGCGATTCGCTCGTGTAGCAGGTAAAATTCTGACCTGTGCACCCATGCTGATCAGGAAGCGTTTGCCAGTGATCTTATCGATGAAGTAGAAGAGGCGACATGTGGTGGGGCCGTGACCGCTCGTTGCCGTTAGCGGTCGGCCGGATGGTTTCCCGACCAAGTGCAAGGAAGAAGGCAGCAACGTGCTTCCGCACCAAAGCGGCAGTGATACTAGCAGATGGCTGGCTGATCTGCTGCACTGTAGCACTCGCACTCACTGGATGGACAATTTCGACAAGATGGAGATCGGTGATGACAACGGGAACAAAGAGAAATGTTCCTACAAGTGGTCGCAACCAGGAGCTCAGCCAGTCTATCACACAGCTAAGCAATGGGGAATGTTGTTGATGCTGTCTCCGGCCGGTTTGGAGGTGAAGAACGCGCAGTGTGCGTCGCCGGCGCCGGCATCACGGCTGCAACCAGCGGAAGTGGATTGGCAACTTCCATCATCTTACCGGCCAACACAGCAAGCTCTGACAAATCTTGGGTTGAAGCAGTGGCCAGCACCATCTGGACATGGGTGGGCAAGCGCTGAAGAAATAGCTCACGTATGTTGTTGTCACGGCGTTGTCTGTGGTGGAAGCGCGTCGGCCGAGAAGGTGAAGCATTCAGCGCAGTCACTGGCTTGGGTATTGATTGCCCAGCTGTTTGAATGAGAGTAGCTGTTGTATTCTTGAGCATTCAGCGTAGCTGTACGATCAAGCACGGCAGCCTGGATTGCTTCATAAGGCGATGCTGGGAGGGTGTGCGCGAATGAAAGGAGAAAGCACGCAATCTTGTTGATGACGGCCGCTGGAAGTGCATCTGTGACATAATCCACGAGACTTGGAAACAGGCCTCTGCTTGGATGAACCATGCCATCAAGTTTCGCTCCCAAAATTCTGGCACGTGGATGACGTTCGAGACAATCACAGCGGCTGAAGCGGGCTCAGCGGCTCCCGGATTGGTCAACTCTTGCTGACATTCATCATTGGTGTTCGGCATTGCTTCACTTCCTTTTTGTGTGGCGCATTATTACCAGGCACAAGTTTCATGTTGATCCAGACGTCCGCAGTCACCAATTGTAGAGCACATGAGAGAGAGAAGAGGCGTTATTCCAGCACCGGAGCTCAAACTCAACTGATTTATTTCTTCGGTTCCCAGTCAATTCAGCTCCTGTGCTGCTCTTGGCATTGCCTGGCCTCGTCTTCTTTCCTAGTCCGAAAAATTAGATGTTGGCTGTAAAGCAATTCAAATGACACAGTTGGCTGGAATGTCCGAAGTAATGTGAATAACATTTTTCATTAGTGAATAATTTTACTATAGCATGAGCTACTGCACAGTACAAGATGTAGTGCTTTCGAATGTCAGGCCATTTTCCTATCAATTCTTTTTTTTTTTCTTCTTTGTTTTTGTGCTGAACAGGGTACAAGAAAAGCCATACGTCGAACTGAAAGACAGTGCAGGGCGACCTGATGATGAAGTTGCTCGCGAGGCGTGGGAAAACCACGCTCTGCGCAACCGATCTGTGGTGGTGGACCTGTTCCACGGCCAGCTGCAGTCGACGGTAACCTGCAAGGTGTGCGGCCACACAAGTGTCCGTTTCGATCCTTTCAACTTCCTCTCACTGCCACTGCCCATGGAGAGCTGTGTGCACGTTGAGGTGGTTGTAGTGCGGCTAGACGGCAGCATGCCCATCAGGTATGTGGGCCCCTTTCATCTTGTACTACTACCTTTTGCACCTCTTTGCACTTTTACCAGCACTCTCTATGATTATTTACTTTACAGCAGTTTATCTGTGTGCGTTATGTGTCTGATATGTCTACATCACAGAGGCTGTCAACTACGCATACAGCAGCACTTCCCCACGTGTGTGATTTTGCGCCTTGGCTTCCTACATTCTGTTGCTTTTCTGAGTCTAACAATAGCTGTGAAATGCCAGCAGACCGAAATCTGGTTTTTTGCTTCATTCTGTCAAAGCCTTCACCTACCTTATTCAGTATACCAGGTCTGCATGTAACCAGGCTTCTAATTTTCCTTTGTTTTTTGTAAAAGCTGTGTATATCAGTGCACTTGTAATTAAGAGGGGACACTGTTGAGAGAGAAATGTTTAATTTTTTCATCTATTAAAAAACAAACTTAACATTACGATTTTGTTACGCTGATTTCAAAAATGTGATTTTCTTGCATGTCAGTTAGTTTTGGAGATAATTAAAATGAATTATCCATTGTTTGAAGGTAGAATAACACAGAAAATTCTTATTAAAGAGATACTAGTGGCACATGTCTGCATACTGAAAAGCATACCGTAAGCCTCACTATGGTAGGAGTACTTTCTTGATGTGATGATTTTTAGCCGAGCTGTAGCAGTTTGAGTTTCAATGTTGCAGACACACCCACTTTATGCTCCAATTTAGGGGAAAATTAAACATTTTTGGGAATGTTATTTGAAAATTAACTCTTACCATTGTGTGCTCTACAAATAAAGCTACATGTCACAACAAAAATAGCAGTGCTAACTGCTCTGAAGGCAGAGTTAGTTTCTTCAAGTTTGCAATTCCTGTAAAATTTTATTTGAGAGAGTGTTGAAAAACGAAAGTCTAATTTGAGCCAACTGAAGCACAAAATTGTAGTCTATTTACAATTATTCACAATTCTAATATTGTCAGCAGGCACCAGGCATGTAGTCCTGCTTGGTATTGCCTAATAGCGCGTGAAGCAAGAATGGCCACGACGAATGGGTTGCACATTGTTCCGCTGTTCGTGCACGGCAAGCTCCACGCTGACGCGCTATCACCGCAGACCTTGCACGAGACAACCATCTTTATGGTGAGGCTGTAATTGCGTTCACCTTGCACTTGAAAGACAACAGCAGAGTGTCTATAGTGTCAAGACTCACCACAGCAAAGCGTGTATCCATCACATCTGAGCCTTCCGCAGCGGTATCCGAGGCAGTGGTAGCGTCGGCCGCACAAACGAGATCTGATTTTCGCTTGTTAGCCGGCATTGATGCAACATCACGGAGTATTTTTTTTTTCTGCATCCTTCTCAATCTTCGATAAATCAGTGGGCTCCAACATGACGGTGTTGTGCCAAAACGTGTGGTTAACACAGCGGTTGTCAGGGGAGCGGCTTCCACCCACTAGGCCTAATCCACCATCATCCTCGGCGGCGGCGTCATTAGCACTTGGCTCGGGAAGCAAACTATCATCAACGTCTTCTGACGGTGGTCCGCACTTCTTTTGAAGGTTGAACACCTTTTGTTTCTTCAGTCCACCAAATTTGTGCTTCATAGCAAACTTTGCCAGTGGTTTCAGTATAGTTACATTTCAACCGCATTGTCCACAGCCCACATGCTCGAGCAGACGACAGCGGGAATCAGCCAATGGCGGGTGCGTTCACTGTTACATGCATTGGTAGACAAATAGGATCGCATATATTGGGACTGCTTTGTGCTTTTGGCATGCTTCATTGCATGGTAGATATGCTTCGCTGTATAACACAGCTGTATGGCAACAGAGCTTAATATAGTGAACCGATCATTACACTTTTAATATTACATTTTTTTTGAACCAAATATCAAATAGCAGAATATTCGAAACTACCATTTGAATATTTGCACAACACTGCCACTGTCTAGTAGTAAATGTTGCTGTGATGTCAAGAGGCTAAAGTTGGTGTAGAGCTATGGGATAAGACTTCATGTGTTGTTTCTGAACATCGCGTGCAGGTATGGTCTGCAACTGAACCCGGATGAACGGTACCTTTCGGTGAAGCAGCAGTTAGCTCCCCTTTGTGGGCTGGCCCCACAGCAGCTGCTGCTGGCCGAGGTGTGGGGAGCTGTGGTGCGTGCCCTCCTGCCAGATGAGCGTCGAGTGCAGGCCATGGCAGGTGGAGTTGGGCTGTACGCTTATCAGGTGGCACCACCTCTGGAGAGCTCGGGCTTCGGTGATGATGGCAGCGCATCCACAGTTCCACCTCACGTTCGTGAACCCCAGACACTCACCCAGATCCAGAGGATGGTGGTTACCTGTGAGTGGGTTCTCAGCTTTTCCATTTTTGATGGCAACTCTTGAGGCAGACAGATGGGCTAGTTGGAATTTAGACAAAGACCTGTTCCAGCATGTAAGAAAAAGTGCTTTACCCAGTCTGTCATCCTTTTGTCTTTGCACCTCTTTTCATTTTTCTTATGCTTTGGAACGTGTCTTTGTTCAACTGCCACTCTACACAGTCACTTCAATTTCGCTTGGAACTGATGCTCCTTGGATCAATGAGCTATTGTAAATTGCGACTAATGTTGCACCAAACAACTGCTGCAGCTCTTACACTTCGTGAGCAACAGGCTAGTGTGGTCTTCATATGGTATGAAATGGACATACTCACACAGAATGAGGCCGCACTGAAGCTGCATCAGAAATTCATTTTGTTTAGTCAATTTAGTGCTACTAAAAAATGGTGTTGCATTCTTGTTAGTGTTTGAAAGAAGCACAGGTAAGAAGTGCCACCCTAACTGAAATGGATAAGAGAGGAAGGACTAGCAGGAATCTCCAGCGTAATTTTTCCCAGTGTTAATGCGGCCCAGGATCAGGACCAGGAATCCAGGATTAGAAATCGTGGCCCCGGATCAGGACCAAACCTGGGCTGCGAAAAATCGCGGCCCACGATCTATCCTGGTTTCGCGGTGCGCATTTTGCCACTAGTGCGGCTGGGGCATTACGGCCCGACGCAGAAACGGCGACCTTACTATTTGTGAGTTGGTGAAATCCCCCCCCCCCCCCCCCCCCCCCCAGTGTGCAGTGTTACGGGGTCTCTCCTAAGCTTTTCCTCCATGACAGGGTAAGAGCCATGCTGGTCGGAGGCGCCGCCACGTAACTTGGCGTACTTCTGAGAACATTGTCGGAGCCTGGTATGTTCGAATTAACCGTCGCAAATGCTTGCACATTCGAATTAGCGGGTGTCTTCGCCCATTGGAGTACACATAACTTTGACGGGACCACAGTGTCAGAATCAATAAACCGAAAATTTGAATTAAGAGTGTTTGAAATGACGAGATTCGGTTGTATATGCCACTAATAAATAGCTCTCGTGATCTAGCGGTGGCATGCGGAAGTACACAGCACACGAAAATTCGCCAATGCGTACGTGCAGCATCGGTGTACTGGACATGATTACTCCTCCATGGGAAATGTATTTTTCCCAAATTTTGAACTGTCAGCTTGGGGTTGCGGCCCTTTCACAAGTCTAGATTTGTATGAATGAGGCTGCCAGGGCTACTAAGGACATTATCTAAAATGTTTGAAGTATGATAAAGCAGTTCAGCTGAAATTTTTGAGGGTAAGTCATAGAGGGTACAGTAAAACCTCATTAGTTCAACCCTCATCAACTCAGAAAATTGGATAATACACAGTTTTAGTTTAACATTAGCATAATAGTGGAGTTAAGGGAAATAGCGTTACCATTCTGCAAATGAACTTTGCAGAAAGCGGTTTTTAGTATGGCGTGATAGCCTAGCTTACGTACGTGATAGCCTAGCTTACGTGCCGAATACACTATTCCATTACGCTTTGAATATCGTGTGCATAGTGCACGTAAGTGATTCTGTTTGTGCGTTCAGTAAATGGGAGAGGCAGCACAATGAAAGCCAGCAGCGCGTTGCATTTGCACTTACAATGTCCTTTGATCTGTGGTGAAACAAGCAGTACAAGCTCATTACCGTAGACTCTGAAACCTTCTGATCTCAGAGGCCCTATGCCGTCGTTGCGCCTACCTCCCAACTTCACCGATAGGTGGCACTGGCATCTCGGGCGTTTCTCTCATTAGGCTTGGATGCGTTTGAAACAGGAAGTGATCTTGAAAACTCAAGGCTATCCATAATATTCTGTTGTCGAGGCGGCATGAGACTAAGCGAAACCTGTTCAGTATTTTTAATTCTACAAAAACATTGCCAAATTCAGTTCGAAGCCAGAAGCTGGGACTGCTGCCATTTTTTTATGTAAACTATGTAAACCACACAAAAATTGTAACGTTAAATCTGAGAAATAGTGTGTGTACAATAAACAGGATGGGTTGTTTAGCGTTCTGTGCATGTGCATTTCGATCCCGCTAAAGATGCTAAACTAAAACTGTGTAATTTGGACTCTCCTTCTGATCCCAGCAAATGTATGTATTATTTAATGGTATCAATCTCTTTAATTTGGCTGTATTTGGCCGCACACTGGTTAATACGGATGCCCCTCAAAATGTGCTGAGCGCGGACCACCACATTGTAGCAATAGCAGTGCCAGCGTTCTACAGAAACCTAAGCAGCAGAGTCCATGTCACCATATTTACTCATTCAATGGATTTGAAGCTGTGGTTGTCACTGCAGAGCCACCACTATGACACAAAATTAAAAAGCCATTCTGTCACTCAACGTTAGTTAGGGTTGGTAAACCTTTGTTCAGGGTGTCTACCAACTGGGAAAACCGGGAATTCTCAGGGATTTTGAGTACTCTAGAAAAATTCAAGGAAAACTAGGAGAATTTGTACTTCGTTCAGGGAAAATTAGCTGTAATTTTATTGAAAGGGAATGAAAGTCGTGGTAATGCTGGCTTGAGTAACAGACAGGAGTCGTAATGAATCGTATTTGACGCTCTGTCGTCCGCTGGAGAAGTTTCCAGTGTACAGTCAACGACAGACTTTCCGGATGCCTGATAATTCAAACGGCTTCGCAGCTCCATCACGTACCCCATAGAGTCAGTGTATCAGAATGTCTGAAATTTTGGACGCAAGAACCCTTCACCATCCGATATTCTGGACTTTTTGCCGTGACCACAGGTCTGAAACGGCATTAATCAAAGCCACCACCACTAACGTTTCGATTACCTCACCGCCTTGAACAGGGACTCTCGCACACAGATCCACTGGCAGCCGTAGCCACCAATGCGGCAACGTTAGACCTAGCTGCTTCGACGTTCACTATTAAGCTTCTTGTCATTGGGTGCCGTGTTTTTTATTGAAAGAATTTGCCGCTGTCAGCAGTGGCACCTTTGTGGTCCTCGCAATTGGCTTTGAAGCTCAGAAAGCATGATGCGTTGCATAATGCCGGTTCCCGAAAGTCAGCTTCGCCTTTGTACAGGAATGTTACTTGGTTGCGGTGAAGCATAACAAGCGTGGGAAGGGGCTATCGCCATGGGACACAGTATGTATTCCTTAATACACGCATGCACTGAATCTCCTGTCACAATACGAGTGCTGATATGCCTAATATGTGTACCAACAGGCCTTCAGAGCTTTTTCGAATGTGCCTGTAGCGGTTTGAATCCTTATGGGCAGTAAAAGACATGCATTCATTTTTTCCAACTAGCTGATTTTTTGGTCGTTTTTGCAGCCCCTAGGCAGTTCGAAAAAATCACAACTTGACTGTACAACTGGCCGAAAAAATGCTTCAAATTGTCTATGGGACGAATGAGTGGCGGATGGAGAGGAGAACAGAAAGGACCTACGCATTGAGGAGTGAACGGGAAAGGAAGCATGCTGCCGTCATTTTCAAGGAGCTGGAGCTCAAAAAACAGTGTTAGCTAATGCCAAGCTGCAGGTGTCCCTTATCCAAACCAAAATAAACTATTTAAAGGGACACTAAAGGTTACCAGAAACTCAAGTTAAAGTGGTAGAGCAATGTTCTAGAACGTCTAAGGCGTCAATATAATCGCGAGCAGAGCTTTAGTAACTGAGAAATTGAGGTAAATGCATGACACGATTTGAGACCCCCCAGCGACATTCCGGTACTAGCTCGATGACGAAAGGACTCCTCATAATTTGTGTTACTAATACTCAACTACTCGTATTAAAAATATCATTTCATTCGATTATAAGACGAAAAAAAAATGCTACTTGTCTACGTCTATTCGATTCTAAGAAAAAATAACATTTTGACGTTACCCTTCAGTAATATGGGTGTTCGAAAGGTTTCGTTTTCGCTCGACTCTGCGCCGCGAACGCTTTGGAGTTTCAGTAGTTTCGTTATCGCGTCGTGCTGTGAGGGTTCTGCTGGCTCGCGAAACTTTCAGTTGGAACAAGCAGCGAGAATGCCACGTCCATGTGATGTCGTGGGAAGCCCTCGTTGCTTTCCCGCTCCTGAGAGCCGGTGTCGAGGCCGCCGTCGTAGTACGCAACGACGCCGGCAGTGCGAGCCCTCAGCAGCAGGTCGCGCTCGTCGGTGCTCAAATCGCTGAAGTTTAGCACACCATCGCGAGCCAATCTGTTGGTGTCAGGGTCCATTGCGACGAGCGTCGAAGTTAGCGTCATAGAATGAAGTACCAGCTTATGGGCGTCTTGCGCTGGAGTTTGAGCTAAAGTAGCGGCGCCTGGTGGCGGTGCGGGAAACGACATCTGGGTCGTGCCAGCTTGGGTCGTATTGAGCCCTGGCTGTGGCGGAGCACGTTTCTAGGCAGAGTTTTGCGTCGATTCGCACATTTTTATGCCCTGTTGCGAGTGCGAAAAGGCTCGTCGCTTCTCATAGACCACGCCGACCACGCTGCGAGCTCGCCGCAGCCTATAGTTTAACGAAAACGGACTCTCCGTGTGCCGTGGGACGTAATTCGTTTCTCCTTCCGCTAGCCACCATACTCCCGCTTTCGCTCTGCTGTCGGCTCTGTCTTGGCTCTGTTTCTGGCCGCGCGTTCGCGTTTTGCGCAGAAAAGCCGTAGCGCCGTCTGCGGACGCTGTTCTACTCACCGATGGCGCAACGTCACTATGAGACCATGATGTCAGTACACCTCGATCGGAGGGCGGGCGATTTGAACTGCGCTAGAGGTACGTGGACGCTTCAGGACGCATTTTCTCTTAAAATAAGTCTCTCCTTGGCACGAAACAAGCGTTTCGAGGTTTCTGTGATGATATTTCTACAGTCCACGTTGACTTAATAGTAACCTTTAGTGTCCCTTTAAAGCAGTGAAACACAACTGTGAAGCATAATGCTCGGGCTCAGAGCATGTCAGGGCAGTTGAGGTTGACTTACGAGCTGTTTAGAGAGAATCTCAACTGTGACAAAGTTCGGGCCTCGTACCACTGAACTTGCTATCAGTTGATAGAAATAGCTCATATTCGAAAATATTTGCTTCCGTATGCATCTCCTTTTTATTCGTATGAGAATGTCCAACTCGATTTGCAATTTTATTCTAAGGCATTTTATTTGCTGTGCATTTTACTAACCCCTCCCTTCTATTCTTTTTACTGCTCCTTAGTATTCAATTGGATTAAGTAGTTTTCTTTTTCACATGCTTACTCGAGAGTGACAGCATTGGACGACATGGTTGCAGCCCGTCTTGACATAAAACGTATTCCTCGTGACTCACGGAATTTCGCAAAGGCACTCGGGGAGAACCTGCAAAACTCAGGGAAATTGGAAATGTCAACGTGGTAGACACCCTGCTTTGTTTCCGTATGTGGTTCCTATATTGCTTTCTGTGTGTCGGTGATGATGCATTGCCACTTCCAGTCAAAAGCTGTAGTAGCAGACAGTATGTTATTTTCCCCATTGTCTTGTCGAGTACAGCTCATCGAAGCCCTTCTGCATGCTGTACTGCAGGTGCCAATGGGCCCCACAGCAACAAGCCTGTGGTGAACGGCACTGTTCCGTCAGGAGATGGCCTGGGGCTGTGTGGGTCACCCATGGACATAGGCAATGCATTGGCAGGTGCCGGGGAGGCCCCCTCTGCCTCTTGCCAGGTGACCACCATGGGGTTGTTTTGCTGCAGCAGACTGGGTGGCAGCCGGTGTGGGCCCCGAGCCGTAAGCAGGGTCGTAAGTGCCGACACCACAACAAGGACGGACTCTCTCTTGTGTGTGCGTGCGCCTCTGCGCTCAGCCTTGTCCCTAAGCACACCTTCCTTGCATACATGCCTTCAGGTTGTGCGTGTGTAGTACCAGCGCCTCCACTTTCACCTTTTTGTGGTCATCAGTTTTTCGGCATTGTCACCCGCTGCCCCCCACTTGCTGCTGTTGCCGCTGCTCGTTTCTTTTTTGTTTATTTTCTTCCTTGCCTTTTGTGCCGCCGCTGCTGTTGTTGTTGCTGCCTGTTCTTTGACACTGTGGCATCTCGAAGCCATACTCAGTCCAATTATGCAAATTCTGAAAGTTATGCATTGGCTTAGTAGAATGCGTTGTTGGGCAAGTTAGTTCATTGTATTTGGAAAGATTGGATGCGCTTTGGAGACTATCACAAGGAAGAAGATGGGACAGGCGTAATTGCGCTTGTCCCGTCTTCTTTCTTGTGATCATCTACAAAGCGCATCCAATCTTTCCGTATACATTGGCTGTTAGCAGTCTTTCCTGTGTACTTTCCACTGAGGAACCTATGAACCCTATGAATTTAGTTTTTCGACCAATAAAAATTGCCTTTTGAGTGAGAGCTTGCATTGACATACAACAGGATGCATTGACAAACTGCCACAACCTGTAGCAACTAGGAGCACATATGCCTGCTGCTATGGACACAGTGTATGAGAGCACAGCTAAACTCACACTTGTCAGTTAGATAACTAGATTATTTGCACACTTCAAGTTTGCACATTTTTTCAAACAATAAAATATGCATTACAGAAAGCAGTGCAAATCTACATTACGAATGAAGACATTGCAGTTTATTTTTCTGACAATGAATATCTGCAGAACATGTAAATTGATGGTGCATTAGAATTGTGCAAATATAGACTATATTTCTGCACCACAGGCACTGAGGGTGCACAAACACATCAATTACAACACTGAATAAGACGCTACATATTTATCACCAAAGCCAAATAAATTTTTACTGATGCTGTTACACGTGCATTGCATTCTCTTCTTGCTCAGCCCTGTTCGAAATAAAATGTTTTGATGAAGTCTGAATGTAAACTACCACGACATACACTCCTTCAGAGATTATTGGTAATCGTGCTTTGCTAATAACTATTATACATACTGGGTGCATGAGATACTTGAGGACACAACTTTAGATTTCCATACGCACCAGTGCTCTTAACTTGTTGTAATTTTTTAATACCTAATTTTGTTGCAGTCAATGCTAATGCCACTTAGCTAGCGTATTTGTTACAAGTTAACAGCCTTCAGTCTAAAACAGGAAATTAAAAAACTTGCAGTTGTCATTTTAACAAAAAATTGTCATTAAAACGGGAAATTAAAAGACTTGCAGTTGTCATTTTAACCACTGGCAACATCTGCTTGGAGAACCATTGTTTCTGATTATGGTCAGGTCTTCCATTTTCAAAGTTGTGAAAGAGGCTGTGGCTTCTAGCATTGTCATGTAATCCGTGGCAAAAAGATATACTGCCAGTGGCCAAATATAATGATTTCAGAGTTTGTTCAGTAGCTACAGGCTATCGCAAGTTACAACGCTACTACCACTACCAAGCACCTCGAGGTTTCAAAGTCAACAATCAAGCTCCCTGTACAAGCAGGCATTAGGTGTCTGTCCCACGTGGTAAAATGCAGACTTCCATAGCACATGCCTTTAGCCCTGGCATGGGATCTTGCTTTAATATGTGTGGTGCTTTTGAATTCACTTTGTATCGATAAATTCTCGTAGGTTACATTCTTCACTGTGTGGTATGGAATATAGGATGGGGATTATTGTCTTAGTTTTTCTGAATCCCCGGTAACTAATGCTGCTCTAGCCACAAGTTAGTCTTTTACACATGCCTGGCCTAACTGATGGCTGGTCATTGTTGCTTGCGTATCAGGGACAGATGGCGGCGAACGAAGGCCCGCCTGAGCGACCAGACACCCCGGGTTCAACATCATCGGGAAGTGCTCTTGCCTCATGGAATGGGCTTGGAGGGGCATACCCAGAAATGCCATCTGGCATGAGCTCCAGTCTCACAAGCAATTGCTCTGCAGCCGACTTGTCTGACCTGCCTCGACGGAATTTCGTTGTGGCTTACCACCGTAAAATGGTGAGTTGCTGTGCTGGTCAACAGCGCTTATAGTTCCAACCTGTCTTGCAGCAATGGCCCATAGCTCTGCAACATAAATGCACATAATTTTGTTTCTACTCTCCTGTGAACATATATATATATTTTTTATTATTCTGTGAATTACTATTCTCATAACATATCATCTAGCATAAGTTTTCTAGAAAGCAGAAAATATGTTCCCTTTTCGATTCAAGTTTTGGCACCTCACATGATAGTGAAAGTGTTGTGCTGGTTAAATTTTGCTTCCCCTCTCTTTCTTCTTTCCCCTCATGAAAAGCTAATTGCTATCATACTATGCTCTGCTGGCTGCTTTTCTTAATCTGAAGCATAAACTAAAATGGAGAATATATGGCTGTTGCAGAGTGAATTCATTTGCATGTACAGTGAAACCTCGTTAAACCGTAGTCGGCCGGAGCTCGGAAAAAGTACGTACTAAACGGTAGTACTGTTTAAGCGAAATAGCATGAGATCGCCCACTTACCTGTCGAAAACCGAACTCAGAGAGAGTGCAATGAAAGGAGAAAAAACATGCAGTATTTATTCACTTCGCGAGACGTAAGTGTTATTTTCGTTTGATGTCGCGGCGGCCTAGCACGACAACAGCGGCCTCAAACTTACTGAAGCTGCATGCCAGCTTCTGAGCCAGCCCCCCTCCTCTCGGCAAACACTCGCACGGCAGATTCCTCGTTGGCGTTACGATTCTCCGTGCACGCGTGCAGTAGTGCTGCATAAGTCCCGGGGCGCCTTTTTCATTGCCGGGTGCCGGAGTTCGGAAAACTTTTCGTTTGGAATAGTTACGTTACCGCGCCCCTGTTCTCCTTGCGACGATCGCATTCATGAGGCTGACGTAACGCGCAGCTTCTGCCACTGTCGGGCGTGAATAGCCCGTGCTGTCGCTTTCCGTGTCGTCCTCATCACTGTCGTTAGTTGACACTTCGGCAACAACAGCGGCAACGATGGTGAAAAGTCGAACCTCGTAGCCGACATCTCTTCGCGGTCGCAGCAGCGCTGCCGAGCAACTTCGCATTCCAAATGCCACACACTGTAGTCAACAGCAGATCCATGTCGCGGGCCAGCGCCGACTTCTTCGTGCCACGTTCGGTAGCACGGACGATGTCTAATTTTTCTTCTATGCTGAGCACCCGGCATCTTTTTTATCCTAGCTTCGGCATGACGCGAGTCCTCGCTTGCACGACGCCACAACGCTCTCTTGCACGGCGTCCATGCGGCGTCGAAATGATGTTGATGTTGATGCGGCTTCACGTGCAAACGCACAGGGCGCTTGGAGGCCGTTGTACCGATCTCTGAGGCTTGTTGTTCTGCCGGGCTGCCCGATGGAGACGACGCACCGCCGTGTTCGCGCGACGAAAAGTGGAAACGCTACGTTTTAACCGATGCGTACGCAATAAGCTGGTACGGTTTATGCAGATACAAAATACATTATGTTCAATGGCTGCTGAGTCGGGGAATTGACTTTACTACTTTTAAACCGAAACTACTGTTTAAGCGGGTACGGTTTAACAAGGTTTTACTGTAATAGCAAAGTCCAATGGAATTTCTTTACTATAAAATGACTGCTGATGGTATACAATGCATACTTCATTATCATTTATATTTACATTGGGACCCGCCGTGGTTGCTCAGTGGCTATGGTGTTGGGCTGCTGAGCACGAGGTCGCGGGATCGAATCCCGGCCACGGCGGCCGCATTTCGATGGGGGCGAAATGCGAAAACACCCGTGTGCTTAGATTTAGGTGCACGTTAAAGAACCCCAGGTGGTCAAAATTTCCGGAGTCCTCCACTACGGCGTGCCTCATAATCGGAAAGTGGTTTTGGCACTTAAAACCCCAAATATTATTATTATATTTACATTGGGAAAATTCCAAGGATCTAAATGCTTTTTACAGTTGTAATGTGAAATACAGAGTGTGTGTTCATATATTTATACATTTGAATTCTGGTAATTCAGCCCTGATGGGACCAATGAAATTGGTCGAATTATCTGCCTGGTCAAATTAAACAAGATGTGTAAAATACACCAAAACACACCCCTAACTCATTTGGCAGTATTTGCCCGATTCTAACATGCTTCCTGAATCAAATATTTGCTCACTTTATATGTGTGCATAGTACAGAACTAACGTAGAAGTGACATTTCAGGCAAAAATGGCCAAGGGTCTAATATGTGTGGTACAAACGGTCTGTTTCCTAAAGTAAACTTTGGCATAATACAGCTTCGTGATATGTTAAAGCATATAGATGCTGCGGCAATGGTTTTAGTTTCGTGTCCGATTGCATCACGCAGGCAATTTTCAGCAGTTTTCTTTGTTAACAAAATTTTTATGGACTTGAGCAAATCCCGTAATCAGACATGATGAGCTGCCATTATTGCTTGAAAATTTTCCTAGGGCAGGCTGAAAAGGGCATTCTCAATGGTAGATGACGTGTGTTCAGCACATTTGCTGTACCCTAAGCTCTGCTTAGGCATGCTGTCACAAAAGGGGTCACTGTTAAGGTCACCATAGGGGTCAGGTGCATGCTTGCTGACTGGCCAAGCTCAAGTTATCCAACGAAGGCCAGTTTTAGAATAGAAATAATGAAACTTTGGTCCCCTAGAAATACAGGGATGCCGACCAGGACCTTCAGTCAAGATTGAATTCACTGGAAGTCTACAGTACATAGAAATTACTGTGTAGCCTCAAAAAGTGTTAGTCTATCATGGAAGACCTGAGGGATGACTGTTTTGAGTCTTTATCACTATCTGAACAATAAGCAATTTTCACTCATAACTGTCTTTATGTTCTGACATTCTTTGGTGTACTTGGCTGTCATTCACGTGATCAAATGCCTTCAGAGCTAATTAAATGCATGGTCTCTCATCTATAGATGAGGCAGGACGTGTACTTCCTATCATCCCAGAAGACACGGCCAACACTCTTTGGTCTGCCACTGGTCTTGCCTTGTCATGACGGCACAAGTCGACAGGACCTTTACAGGCTTGTATGGACACAGGTGGCACGGCTGGTCTCTCCACTGCCGCCATCAGAGACCACTGTGCCCAACCATGCCCAGGACTGGTGAGCACTGCCTTCATACAAGGCTCACTCACTGTAGTATTAGGCTCATTCATGTCTCCAAAGTGCTGCTGTTCAAACATTTGATGCCTCTTGTCGCATGGGAAGCTGAAGGTACATTCACTTCGCCTGCACCATCTGAACCAGTTCACGAGGCGCTGCACCCTGCCATTCGTTTCAGCTGTGCAGGAAAGACGGCACCCACTCCGCTGTCGGTGCCGAGTTGGTGCAGGCATACAGGTGCAAAGCAGCCGCTTCACACGTGTACACCCCAGAATCTGATCATACCTGTAGTTCAGAAACTCTCAAACATACGCAATCCGTGCACATTAGTCGGACATAACATAATGCCTGTACCACATCTGCACCTTGGCATTCATTTCGAGTGTTGCACTGTGCCTGCACCGCAGAAATTCAGCTGCACAATTTCTGAACTTTTCATGAACCACCATGAACAGGTACACAGTGGTGCAGGCGAATTGAACAGACCTTGAGCATGAAGTAAGGAGCTTCTTCCTGACATCTGTAGGTTGGCACAATCACTCGCTAATATTTTCTCAGGCTCTCTCGGTACTTACTCATGTTCCTACGCATGCCCACTTATGATCAGCAGCACTCACTCTTGCTCATAATCTCTCCCATTAAGGGGGGACCCTGCACCTGAAAACGTTTCTCTTTTTTTTTCATTCTTTGTAGATTTTGATTAAACTTGCTGAATTTATGCATTTCAATGTGCTAGTCTTAAATATACATCCAGTTCTCGTGCAGAGTAAATAACTTTCCAGAAATTGAAAAAATTCAGCTTTATTCCATAATTTGCTTGGAGGTGCACTATCTACAAACTATACATGGCATAATATGTATTGACATACAAAAATGATGTGGAACTAACAAAGAGTGCAAATAAGTAAGTATGCTGTTCTAATCCAATATTATATCACGTGAGAATATTGCAAACTTCAGAGAAATCCATCTAACTGCTAAAAAAAGAAACATTTTGTAAAAATTTTGTAATAAATGCAACATTATCTCACTTATTTGCACTCTACACAGCTTTGCTTTTCTGAAAAAAAAAATGAATTACAGTGATAGCACAAGTAGAAGCAGAGGTAATGCACCTCCAATACGGCATCATCACCAAAATTGCGGTTTTGAGAAAACAACAAAAAACATCTAACAGCTGATATTTGAAAGAAAGTTTGAAAAAAACCAGGCTTAGCTTGGTTAAGCCAAGAATGCGTTGCATATTGCACGGTCAGGTGGTGGCTGCGGCCGCACGCGACCGCGCCAGTTGGGGCCCAGCTTTTCCTCTGTGACGTCACGCGCCGGCGCAGCGCCCCTAGCGGGAAGAGCGGGAGTCGGGTGGTGGCTGCGGCCGCGCGCGACTGCGCGAGTTGGGGCCCAGCTTTTCCTCTGTGACGTCACGCGCCGGCGCAGCGCCCCTAGCGGGAGGAGTGGGAGTCAGGTGGTGGCTGCGACCGCGCGAGTTGGGGCCCAGCTTTTCCTCCGGCTGTCGTGACGTCACGTCACGTGGTTGCGCTAAAGGTCGATGGTGGCTGCCCGGCCACGCCCAAGGGCTGAACTGAGTGATTGCAATATGCAACGCATAAAACAGCACGAAAGGCCATCAGTAGGCGCTAGGTTATATCTGGTGCATACTGGCCTAATGAATCATGGCTGTTTAACTGTTGCCGGTCGATAACATAGCATGCACTGCGAGTACGTTCACTTCAAAAGGATTACACGTTTTAGGGCCCTCAATTCCCCGCGAGCTTCGTCCCAACGCAACTTAACTGGAGATCTCTCAAACCACTGTCTGTTTAGTAGCAAGACCGTAATCCTGATAGCTCCGCGCCAGCTACACAGAACCAGTGTAAGTATTGCATGAGAAAACGCTGAGAATATTGTTCATTGTTGCAAGTCAGAAGACAACGTAAGGAGTAGCGGGCTTTGCAACCGAGGCTGTTGCACTATCGGCGGTCGGATCTTCAACAAAATGCCGAATGTTTCGCTCCATGGCTGTCGTAGGTGCAATCTTGTCGAGCGTAGCTTTCTCATGTGCTCGTAACTTATCCACTTCCCCTTCAGTTACGACAACGGACGTGTGGGTATGCATGATCCGGAAAAGCAGTTGAGGAGTCAACGTTCGGCGGTGGTATGACCTTAGCAATGAGCTGGCGGGTATCCTGTGCAGACTCCGACGACGGAATTGTTTTAGTTTGCGCCTCGTACGATTCACGGTACGAAACTTTGTCGGACCTCTAGCCACTCCAGCATGTCCAGTGTCGCAGTTGCGAGACTAAAACAAGATGGCAGCTGTTTTCGTCGTTTGAGTGCTCATGGCCTTTGGAGCCAATCATGACTCGCCATCTTGGTCACATGCTCAAACTGGCCAATAATAGTGTGCATCACGAATGTCTTTTTCTGTTGTTTTTTTCGTGACTGCAGCACCAGCAATGTTGCCAACCGACGAATAAAGAAAGCCAGAAGCGTGAGCTTTTAAATAATACCAAAATGGTGCTGGCAGTGCACGTAGTTATCGAGTTATGCGCAACGAAAATCTGGCGCAATTTGTCCCCGATTTTAAAGGCAACGCTTGCGGATTTGCATCTTTAGATCACGATAACGGAAGAACTACACAGTATTTTGTGACCGAATTTCGGAGATAGACGTGGAAGCACGTCAGGAACACGGAAAATAAAAATTAAAAATACGAATTTTGGGTTGATTTTCTATCCCAAAGATGCAGGTCCCCCCTTAAGGGAGGACGTGGCAATGAAAGCTTTCCTTATTTATTTGTTGCAATAAATTGGCGAAATTTGGCATGCAGGTGTGATTTTTTATGCTGATATCATAAATGAAATTAGTCTTGTGCTATATATTATAGTTTTCGAGTTACAATATAGACTCTAATGGTCATCCCCAAATTAATTACACATAAGTTCCCCAAGATTTTCACATCCGCATGTTCACGACGGCCCATTTTGTGCAATAAAGCTACTGGTTTATTTTTTAAATGCTTAAATGAGCATAAATTTTTTTAAAAGTTTCCGAGGCATATTTTCTTACTAGGGACTTTCGCAAAAAACCAAATATAATTTTTTTTATGAGGTGCAGTTAAAAAGGGACAGCTTTATTGCACTCATCAATGTTTCAGGATCTAAATGCAAAAGACAGAATGATTTTGCCTTCATTTATTGTGAAACGGCACTGAGATGACTGAAAGCAACTGCACAAAATATGAAAGCTGAGAAAAGGTCGCTCAAAGTTTCATTTGTTGTAAACATTTAAATCTTTGCTTTAAGCACCTAAAACACACCCGGGACGTAGTTTGCCAGTGAGGACACACTTTCTTTACATTTTGATGTAGTTTTTTGTGTTCTTGCAGCAGTTTCGGGCACCTTAGTTGCCTTTTTCATCGTTGTGCTTCCATCATCCGTCATGCAGAGGTAAATGACAGCACATTCAGAACGTCCACTTGTCTTTCATTGCGCAACCTCTTTATTAGTGAGTTGGAACTTAAATCCGCAGTTGAATATTTGACGTGAAAACTTCTGCTCCGCCGATGTCATGTTGCCGTCACAACCACACCCGGACACGCCTTCACCATTGCTCATGGACGTGCTTTCACAATAACTTGCGGACACGCTGTCACCATCGTTCACGGACACGCCGTCACCATAGCCTACGGTCGCATCATCAGCACTGCACGCAGGCACACTTTCCCAGTCACCCACGTGCACCGGCTGTGCCTCGTCAACAAACTCGGCGGCATCCGATTCTACGAGTAGGTTTCTCCCTCTTCTCTAGGCCGTTCGGAACTTGATTCCTTCCTTTGGGGCTCACCACAGAAAAGGTGCGTAAGCTCCCACGATCGTCAATCATGTTGATCGCAACACGCATCTCGCTGCTGCACAAATGCGCGTGAGAGAGAGGTTTGTCAGCAATTCAAACCTACAACAGCCAATAGGAGCGCGCCCTGTGCACCACGTGACTGCTTTGCCCAATCGCAATGCCACATTTGCCTTTCTTTTTGCTTGTGTTTGCTGGTTTATCTTTCAGTGGAGGAATGCATCCCTCTGACTATCTTTAGCTTCGATCTCTCCTCTTTACGATAATATCAAGATGGCAGCGCTTCAACGAATAGCCGGGTGATCTGCGAGGCAACGGTGCCTTCCAAAGTCCGATTTTATCAATTTTTGATGACAGCACTCTAGGAAAGTGCTGTTTTTAGATTTCTACTGCGTATTTTGTTATGATATCTCATCATGAGATAAATTAAGGTCCACGGATCGCAAAAAAAAAAAGAAATCGGCAAGTCGAAATTTTTGACACTTTGACCACTTCAATTGCTGCATCCC
The DNA here is from genome assembly GCF_050947875.1 of Dermacentor variabilis. Classification (NCBI taxonomy): domain Eukaryota; kingdom Metazoa; phylum Arthropoda; class Arachnida; order Ixodida; family Ixodidae; genus Dermacentor; species Dermacentor variabilis. The sequence goes on along the minus strand of NC_134570.1, from coordinate 23,492,595 downwards.
CCCCTAACACTTAACTGCACTCACTCACTCACACTCATACTCTCATCCTCTCCCACTCGCCAGTACCCACTCACATGCATACTTACATCCACTCACTTTCCTACAATAACTCACATTCATATACAGTGGAACCCCGTTCATACGTTTTTCACCGGACCGGGGAAAAAAAACGTAACAGCCGGGAAAACGCAACAGTGAGGAAAGCTCCGAAAATGAATGAAAAAAAGTGCAGCTTCAACTATAGACAATTTATTTCCTCAGAGTGCGCTTAGGACCTAAAAAAAAGTCCAGAATTGTGGCTTGCCGTTTCTTTCGCTCGCTAGAAATCACCACACGTTTCTCAATAGCCTGGAAGGCCGCATTGCTGTCAGCGTCGCTGTGAGGTGCGACGTACCTGCGGAGGAGGTCCAGAGCCGCAACGGCTTTTCGAAAGCTACGATTTGGCAACTCCCCGGCATCATGCGGCTCGTGCATCGCAGTCTGCGACTTCACTCGCGACCGAGATCCCAACGATCTCGGCGATGCTCTGACACTCTGACGTCCCGACAACAACATCCACGGCGACGTAGTCGTCGTATGTGACCGCCATTTTGGCTTTTGGCGAGTTTTGGCCGGGCTTGGCTATGGAGCTGGCTGCAAGAAGCCGCACGCCAATTCGATGGCGGCCTCTCGAACTGGCGTGCGGCTTCTTGCAGCCAGTTCCATAGCCAAGCCCGGCCAAAACTCGTCAAAAGCCAAAATGGCGGTTGGAGCGCGTTGCCTACTTTAGCCCAGGCGGGTTCGGGGGGCTAAGTTGCGACGTATCATGCGGGAACGTTTTCACAGCTACGACGTAACAGCGGGGTTCCTTATACATTGGATCCTATGGAAGCTGTGCCGGGACCGGATGAAAACGACGTAGCAGCCGGGAAAACGCAGCAGTGAGGAACGTAACAGCGGGGTTCTACTGTACTCATGTCTACTTAAGATAACCATCCGTGACTTTTGCTCATACTAACGGGAGTGAGTATGCCAACCTATGTTGACATCAATGCGCATACACAAGTACACAGTGTAACAGTACTTTGTGGTGTCTGAGAATCTACTTTGATAAATTCATGAAATTGGATTCACCAGTCAAGGTTACCAGGCAAATGGTTCACCCATGCCTGACATCGGTGCCAAAGTTCTTGGTGAGTGCAGTCTAGCGAGCAAAAGCACATCCGAGCAATCATGTTTGCCCTTGCTGGTGCCACGCTTCAAAGCCAAAGGAGAAACCTTCCGAGAGTTAGTCCCACGGAGCACACTGACGAGTGCATTGTCTGTGAATGCATCGCCATCCACAAACGTGGCGGTGGCTTCGATTAAAGCCATATTGGACCTGCGGTCATGATGTCAAGTCCAGAAAATCGGATGGCGAAAGTTTTTTGGCATCCGAAATTGACTCTATAGGGTATGATGGTGGTGCCGCGAAGGTGTCCGAATTATCGGGCATGTCCGAACAATTGGGCATCTGGAAAATCTATTGTTGACTGTACAGGACACCCGTCACTAACAAAAGTAATCGGTGATGCGCGCCTGCACATGCTTGCACACAAATTTCCACCATGGTCTCTTTTTGTCGTGTGCAGCATTGAGGAATCTCTCCCGAGTTCTTTCTCTATAGAGGGGGGGAGAGGAATGCTGGTAAGAGGTGCCGCCGTGTGTGGGGTTCTCACACCCATGCTCTTAGGACAAAGGAACGACAACACAGTAGTGCAAACAATCACAAGGGCATTTATTGCACCTTTCATAGATCAGTGGCTGCTAGCCGAGTTGCTATCCACAAAACATGCCGACGGGCGCGCAACAAATCTAGAAGTCCGACTCACCGCAACCGGATAGCGAGCGAAACGAGTAATTTCAATTCGTGCGAAGCTAACTAAAATGAGGAAAGCAAAGTGCAACACCTCAACGCCACGGTCCACGTGCGACAGGCAGCTTCGTAAAGCCTTAGGCCTAAAGCGTCGCTACCGTGACAACAACCGGCATCCAAAAACAACACCCAAAATGGGCGCCAAACAGGCAGCCGCGAGGAGACGTCAGCTCTGTGAGGTGGTCCTACTCCGCTCGGTGCACACAGCATCCGAGTTGACGCCGTCCACCGTCCCAGACGGTGTCGGAGCGCCGGTGCCAGGCCGCAATACCAGTCAGCCCGTAGTGGCACCCGTGGCCAGCGGCCACCCGACTCCCAGAGCCGCGACTTCATCAGAGTCAAAGAGATAGGAGAAGCTATTTACATGAGGAATTCGGATCACCCATGAGGCTTCCGTACTCAATCGCTTCAGGCTTGCCAATTCTCCGCGGGCGCTAAGTCTTGCTCTCCCAGGATGCAGACCGCGTGGCTCTCGTACCAACGAATGCCATTAAAAAAAAACACTTGCGAAAAAGTTTAGCATGTTGACATGTTCAAACACACTACAGCCACCGTCGCCTCGCTCAAGAAAGCACGCCGCCAACACTAGGGATCAAAATCTGCGATAGCCCTACGCTTCTGTTCAAACAAAGGTCTCGAACGAAGCAAAACTGTTAAAACTATCGTCCGATGCCCCAAGAGGTCCACGTTGGGCAGCCAGAGGGGGTTCTCACGCCCATGCTCTTGGGACAAAGGAACGACAACACAGTAGTGCAAACAATCACAAGGGCATTTATTGCACCTTTCGTAGATCAATGCCTGCTAGCCGAGTTGCTATCCACAAAACATGCCGATGGGCGCGCGACAAATCTAGGAAGTCTGACTCACCGCGACCGGATAGCGAGCGAATATGTTCGCCCCATGCTGGATCCCAACGCCTGGTCGTTCGCGCGTACGGTCACGCGAATGGTGGCACGTTCGAAGGCAGGACACGCAAGGTGGTCTTGCAGAAGCACGGGTCGGCGCGCGCGCGAAACGTCCACGCTGTTCGCTGATCCGCCGGGAAAAGACGAAGCGCCTTCCGCTCCCGCACCCAAGTAACCCCGCCGGTAGCAGCGCAACACTCGCGCCATCTCTCGCGCTGCGCTTCAACCATATCGACCGCCGCGAGCGTCACGCAGACCACGCGGTGAAGCGGGATTGCAGGAGATGGGGGAGAACGAGAAATCTGGGGATGCGCGAGAGTCGCGCATCCCCACACGTGTGATTTAGTGTGCTGCTGAGAGTATTGTTGGAGCGCAGTATGTTCGAATTAACTGTTGCAAATGCTTGCTTGTTCGAATTACCGGGCATTTTCGCCCATTGGAATTTACATAACTTTGATGAAACTGCAGCGTTATATTGAATAAACTGGAAGTTTGAACTAACGAGATATGACTGTATTAAACCCCTTTCAGGCACTGTGTACACAGTTCTGTATGGCAAGATAGTGCATCAACAGCAATAGCGTTGATGAAACTAATTATAATAATGTGTCTCATACATCTTGGCACTCTCCTGATGGAATTGTGCTGCATGTTTCAATAATAGGTGCAAAATGTTTTAATAAAGTGAGTGGTATGGTGGATGGTTGGTTATAGTCGGTGTGAGTGTGACATTTTATGTAGTACATTCACTTTTTTCATTGTTTTTCACTGTGTGTAGCACCAGACATAACTTTCAAGTGCCTGGATAGGTAGTTTTCAAGCCTACTTGACAAGAAATATTTGATGTTCTCATATCTATTATTCCTGTACTGAGTTTTCACATAGAGTCCCCTGTTCTGTAAGCTTGACAAAACTCACTAAAAAACAAAATTCCTAATCTATTTTCCACCTGTATGCTTATTATGGTTCTGAAAATGCAAGAAATGTGGTGAAACTAATTTTTCAATGAACAAAATTAATTAGTGCCCACAAATGCAAAAAGTGTGAATTTTCCAGATATAGGAGTGCTGAACCAACTCTAGCATAGCTATACTGTGCTTAGTGATATTGCTAGTGTGTGCCAGGTCTATATTTCAACATGCTTTATAGATGTCTTGGCTTGTCCTCTGGAAACAAAATGTTTTTATTTCTAACATGGATTCTTAAATAATTTTTACAGAAAACACCTGCTGCTGTGAGGTGTTGTTTAAGACATAATGTGACTGAGCATAAGTCTTGAGTTCATTTGCTATATGCGATCTGGAGCTCTCCAGTTCAGTCTCTCTCATAAGTGCCATGTTGCTTTGGGTCTAAAGATGTCAGTCATATTCATGCAGCTAGCTGATTCTGACATCGTCATTCTGGTGTTTATTTTTCCCCCTTTTCAAGTGATGATAGCCTTGGATATGAATACCCGTTCACGTTGAAGGCAGTTCATAAAGATGGATTCATATGTGCCTGGTGTCCTTGGTACAAGTGAGTGTGCTAAGTTCTTCTTTCTAGCCTGAAATTTACATTTTGGAACATTCTACAAGCTTCGTGTAATATTGCTTGGCATGTAATAGATTATATTTACACTGTTTGAATAGTCACTACTTAATTTGTAAATCACGTCATGTATATTATAGCGCTGTTTGATAATTAAATCAAGTGCTCCATTTTGAGTGCAAAGTACATATTCTAGTTAAATTTCTTTGCAGATTTTGCCGTGGCTGCCCAATAGACTGTGATGATGCAGACTTCAACTTCAGCTCACTTTACCTGTCCATTGACTGGGACCCAACTGCATTGCACCTAAGGTACCAAGCTTCTCAAGAGAGGGTAAGTTCATTCGACACAGCTTGTTGAGGATTGCACACCAGCCTTGTGAGTGCACATGCAGTTGAGCATGGGTAATTCGAACTCTCAAGGGACCAAGCATTCGTGTAAAGTGGAACTCAGACTAAAAGCAGTCCCTTAGACGTATCAATCCACATAAATGCCTAAAAGAAGGCAATGAGGTTTTTCATGTAGAAAGTACTGCTTGTGCATTGCATGCATTGAAGGCACTTCTGGCCTTTCCGAGAGAACCATGACCCGGGGAACCCTTGTAGAGAGCTGTGAGTGTGCTCATGATTGTGCCCATTCATTGTTTCATCTTTCTTGTCTGTTCATTCATGTCTCATCCAGAGTAGTATGACAAACTTGTGGCTAGATATCTGCAGTTTATATTAAAAACGGCACCTTTCCCCCTGAATGTGCCTTCTATTGATTTCCCTCCTGTTGGACTCAGTCTATCCTTGTCACCACAGGAAAAAGGCGTTGCCCCTTCTTCTCTCTCAGCTAAAAGGCAAGCATATTCCATGCAATTTAGTGATATGATAGTAAGTGAAGAGGGATGTCCCGATGCAACACCTCAGTCCTGCACACACCGTTTTGTGGCAGTTGCCTGCCAGCACAGCTTGCTTAAAGGAGCAGCGTATGCATGCAGGAGTTATCTCACCATCTCAATATAAATGACGTTGCAGGTTTGAAGGAAGTTTATTTTTAGAAAGGCGGACATTAAAGGTTGTTATGGTAAAAAAAAATGCCAAGGAGTTAACTGGACACTTGCACCAGGAGCCCCTCCAGTGCTTGCTGATGTCAAGGTTCTAAATTCATAATTTGCGCTCTGTAAAGATTTCTGTAACAGTGCTAATGCAAGTACAGCAGGACATAATGATGTCACATCCGACACAAAAATACCTTCACTATATTCAATATCTATTACATGTCAACCTCGATATAACGAAGTTGGTAGTGGCAAACAAAGTGACAATTTGCTTCATTATATTGAAATTTGACCTTTTATGTGAATAAGTACAGTTGCTGATTGATTTTTCTTATACAGTAGGAGCCACAAAGTTTTTCAAATTACTGGGCAGTTGGAAAGAGCAAATTCAAATGCGTGTTTTTGAATATAAGAGCCAGTGACAAAAGATAGGGTTTCATGCCATGTCAACAATATCTTTACATCACCAGTAGGAGGTGAAGCCATCCATGCTTTCCCGTCCACTCTGCCCTCATGGCTAATAGTGTTCTTTGAAGTGGGATGATGCTATCATGTAAAGCGCCGGCACCAGGGAGTGAGTGCTTCATCTGCTTCTTCAACACGTGTCTGAAACTTGAGATTACGCATGCTCCAGTGTTAAACGCGCTGGAAGACGCTACACATGATGCCAAGCCATCTTGGCATGGCCACTCTTTGCACACACTGCAGATTACCTCTAAATCAGCATACATAAGCTGCATATGAGCTCAACCATGCTGACAACCATGCACAGCCCCAGCCATGCTAGAAAAAAAGACTTGGCAACCTGCCCCCCTTCGCATGTGCGTGATCGCGTTATCATGAGCTCTCTCTGCTCCACCCCTTTCCCCTTGCTCGCATGGAAAGACTGTGCTCGCCAAACCACCAACCTCCTCGGCTCACCCACACAAGCTTTCAATTGTACTCAAAGTATACAGTATAGTTTGCAGGGCACAGTAGGATCTTATCGAACTTGCAATTTATAGTACGGAACGTGATATATCGGTGATCCCTCTGGTACAGAATTTGAGAGGTGTGTTTGTAAGCTTATAATTCAACCATTTGACCACCTTGGTCCATGGCAGTTTCCATCGTCTCCATAACCCTTTGCACCTGCAGTGAAATTTTGTTATACAGTGAACTCTTAAGATGAACTCAGTTAAGCTGAATTCTTGCATATAATAAACAACATGGGAACGTTTGTTTGGTTTTCCATAGAATCGATGCAAAAAAATTCCACTTAAGACAAACCGCTTCAGACGTGCTCTTCAGTTAAGACAAACATTCAGACTGTCAGCCACCGTTCCTGGAGGCTAGGGTGCCTCGATGCAACATCAGGGCACCCTACTGGAGGCCTGCAGCGCATATCGCCCGCGGACAGAGGCAAAAACAAGAGAAGGAAACGAAAATAGACAGTGACGTTTCACTTTGTGAACGCGGGTTACGCACAAGCTTCTAACTACTATAGTGCATACGAAGCTATTGGCCCTCATTGCACCTAGACTTGTCTGTATCGCAGATTGTATTCAAAACAGGGCTCATGCGGCCACGCCATACACAACAGCCACTGGAGTAGAATGCTGTCTTATAAGCATTCGCTTACTAACTAAATTAACAAGCATGGTGTCAGCGCGCACAAGTAAACAAGAACACATCACACTCGATGACTACGGACGCTCACTGTCGAAACGCTAACCTGAGGAATCGCAGCAGCAGCAGCGAGCAAAGTGACCTTTGTGCTGTCTCGCCTCAACACAGACTGAGCAGCGAGAACATAGCGCATGCAAACCTACGAGCCAATGGGCCACCTACACTGGACCCGCAAAGCAGATCGCGTTCAAGATAAAAGCCTGTGCGAGTGCATGTGGCTGAAGTGCCACACCCTTCTCCCTCCCCTCCCTGGCACCATGTGAGCAATGGAAGACTCCTCCTCCACCTTTGCGCACACGAGATTGAGCCACTATAGTCAGCTCACCGTTGCATGCTTTCACTCGCACACACAGTGTATGGCGTGCGAGGACAATGTTATCATGACACGAACCCAGTAGGTCCGTGTCACAAACGAAACCTGTGCCAACTGCCAGAGGAAGTCATCCTAGCGTTCTGCTGCCCACTTTGTTCCTCTGTGACGCTTTGCCTCGTTTATCCTTCCCGACTTCATTCAACGTCACCTAGACTTTCCTCTAAGTTGCGTTGCCTTGCCGTGTGCTCAGCGTGCTCCTTTATACTTTAACTAGCTCGGAGCCTGCACCGATGACCTGTGAGGCTGCAGATGCCTGCTTTAACTCCCTATTGAACTTTTTCCGGCAGCACGAAGGCATAGAAGGATCTTTAAAGTCATTAGGTGAGATGTTTACGGCTGCTCACCGATTTGCACAGAAGCAACAAACATCCATCATGGACTGGATGAAACCAAGCAAGAGTACCACTTGAAAACACTTTTCTGTTTCAAGTACAGCTAAATAAATGCTTCTTTTTGTCATTTTTGCCCCATTTTAAGTCAACTTCATTTACCATTTTGAAGTAAGATATGTGGGTGCACCTGGTCATGTTTCCAATTATTCTTCTGATAAGACGAACAAATTTTCATGGTCCCTACAAGTTCTTCGTATAGGGAGTCTACTGCACAGTCATACCTCAGCGTAACAAGCACAGATATAACTAATTATATAGTAAAGAAAATGCGTCTGGTCTGTGTCAACATATAACAAATGTCAGATATAACGAAGGTATTTTCGTGACAAGTGCAACTTCCTTATAATAGGTTTGGCTATATTGATATCATGTGTAAACGCACTTCATTATATTGAGGTTCTTAATACATGGTATTCATAGACAAGAAGCTAAAAAGTTGATTAATTTTATCATGAATTTCATTATATTGAAGTTTGTTATACCTAGGTTTAACTGTTTAAGCACATATTCGTAACATGCTAATATGCATTTTGTATTCACTTCATTACGTCCATGATTATTACATTGAGGTTCTGCTGTAATTGGACAAAGGCTGACATGACTGTTATTCTGACAGGTGTATGTGGACCACCCAAGCGTGGAGCGCACACGGCAGCAGAAAGTGGAGCCCATCAGTGTGCACGACTGCTTGGCGGCCTTCACCAAAGAAGAGCAACTGGGGGACCGTGAGAAGTATTACTGCTCACGTTGCAAACAGCACCAACTGGCCACCAAGAAGCTGCAGATATACAGGCTGCCTCCCATCTTGGTAAGCATCCTGAACAGCACACTAGCCTCTTATTGCATGGCTTGGACTTTTCTCTGCATCACAGAATGTTGAATATTAGCAAACAAGCTTGCATTTAGTGGTGATATCAAAATTTGTTTGACATTCTTGCCAAAAAAAATTGAAGTTGTTAAAGTTTGTTTTCACCATTAATAATTTGACTGCGTAGGCCTGTGTCAAAGGTTGGTGGTTTGGATTACCGCACTGTCCGTTCCGGAGGGGATGGGGTAACAGCAATCCCACCCCGCGTGCGTTACAAGTGGTTCGACTGGCTGACCGGCGGTAAGGTCCACGCCTGATCGACTGTGAACCGGAGGCATGAGATGGGAGGCGACATAAAAACGAAAACACAGTTTAACAAAAATAAAATCAAGCCCGAGGCATAATAAAAAAAAAGAATTCACGAACTACAAGCAGATGAAGCCAAGCTTTGCGGAAGGCGTGCGAGTCGCACACAACACCAACTCTGACGTGACGCGTGACCCAAAGCCCACCACGTGGGAATTTCTAACACTCCCCAAATAATCAAAAATATGCGACACAAATGAAAAATACACGTGACAATAAATGAGGCAAACACTACATTAACTGAATATACAAAAATGAACATGCGATGAATAATTAAAGATGGAATACGATTTAAAAAAAGAGTCCGGCGGAAAGTTCCCAGAGCAGGTTGGAACACGGGGCTTATCTGTGGCGTGCTCGCCGAAATACCGATCTGAAGAAGCGGCCTTCTGGTACCTCGCTGCCGAAGGTCTTGATGGACTTGCGCTGTCTGTTGATCTACCGGCGAAGACTCCGGCCTGGGGGCTTCAGCCTTCCGACGACCTCTTCAGCTGTCTCCTGATGCACAGCCACGCTGCTCCATCTTCCAAACCACTCTGCTCATGCTCGCCGAGGTAAGCATGTCTCTCGTCACGCTCTGGAGACCCACGTGAACAACCAGTCCGGCGAGCTTGGGAACAACGGGGAGTCCTCCTCCCGATCGCCGTGCGAGCGGTGCTGCGGCTGCAGCGGCTATGGCGGCCATCTCGAAATGGGCGCGGGCATGCACTTTGTGACAGCCTGCTAACCGAGTACCATGTGAATAGAAGTCTCCAATTTTTGCCAACCTTAAATTGTTCATGCGAACCGATTTGCAACGTCAATCGAAGTCATATTGCATTTGGAACCTTTAGCAAAAGCTCTCGGAAACCTGTTGGTGTAGCGAAAAACTTTAACCTGGCGGTGCGGTTTCTTAAGTTCCTATGTAAGGCTATGAGTTCAGTTTTAAAACACAGAAACACTTGCCACTGCAAACATGAAACTTCTGTGCACAACTACCGTGACCAGCAGCATGCCATCGCTATCATGTAGGGCCTTCAACATGAGAGTAAGCACTGTTTGAATAAGCTGTTGCCTCTTGTGAATGTTTACTGCTGATGAACAGCATGGACCTTTGCTGTCATTTGGCAGCAATCCATGATTGCCTCTGCCTTGTGAATCTGGCTTGAGGGACTGGTTTTAAAACTGAAAATTTCTTGTCTGCTTCACTTAACAAACCATCTGTTTGAATGTGTCACTACCATCATTATCAGACAACATTCAGCTGTCAAGGTTTGTCCATACTGCTTTTCAGTTGTTTAAAGTTGCAAACCCATCTGAACTTGTTCTCATATTATAAATTTTAAAGCGACAATTGGCTTAAGCAGCCAGCGCTGACCATTCACAGCAGAAATAATGCCTCTTTTTTTTTTCTGTGCCATCTCTTGGCAACCAGCACTGACCCTTGCCCTCTGCAAAGAAGCAGAAATAGCCTCTTTTTCTCTGTGCAACCTCTCTATCTATCGAACCATGTGCAAGAAAAGGCATTTGTGGACTGGAACATCTTTGGTCAGTGTTTTCACATCAGCATTGTTGGCTGTACTGATACAATAGAAAATGTGTCAATAGAACTAATTTTGTCAACGATTGTGCACTGCTATAGCAAGGAATCGGACTGTGCACTTTAACATGTCACGTGAAGGTATCACTGCAAGTGACTGACCGAGAATGTTCCTTTTTGCTGCAGATCATCCATTTGAAGCGCTTCCAACTACTCAATGGCAAGTGGGTCAAGTCGCAGAAGATTGTGCGCTTCCCTTTCAAAGATTTTGACCCAACTGACTACCTGTCACCTGTGCCACGCAAGGCAGCGCTCAGCTTCCGACGCTACTTGCACACTGCACAGCAGAAGGCCTCCTCCCCTCTAGTCAAGCGGCTGGCCCCCGAGCTACCATCGCGGTCCAGCATATCCAGCCCGGTCCGCGGCAGGCCTGATGTTGCTGAACTTCGATCAGCTTCAGCTTTCTGTGCCTCTCAGTCACAGGCAGCGACTGTGGCAGCAGTTGGCTCATCACCTCGCAATGGTGTCCCATTGTCCAATGGGGACGTCGACGTTGGCGGTGGTGGTGAGCCTCAAGACCATCACAAGCATCGGCTGCATCCGGGCTACAGCCCACTCGACCTCAAGTACCAGATGTACGCCCTAGCAGTGAGTGTTACTTTCCTGTTCCCCTTATTTGTCATGAATAATTGTTTTCGGATCATTTAGTCATTTTATTTCATTGCACATTGGACTTACTCAGTCATTATCAGGGTATCTACCAACCGGGAAAACCGGGAATTCTCAGGGATTTTGAGTAGTCTGGAAAAAGTCAGGGAAAACTCAGGGACTTTGGGCCTCTATCAGGAAAAATTAGTGGCAATTTTATTGGAAGGGTCGAAAGTCACTGTAATGCTGGCTCAAGCAACAGACAGGAATTGCAATGGATCGTCTTTGACGCCCTGTCGTCGGCTGGATGAGTTGCCAGTGTGCAGTCAACGACCGACTTTCTGGATTCCCAATAATTTGGACGGCTTCGCGGCACCGCCACGTACCTACCCCATAGAGTCAACGTATCAGAATGTGTGAAATTTCGGGCGCAAGAACCCTTCGCCGTCAAATTTTCCGGACGTTTTGCCGTGACCGCAGGTCCGAAACGGCAATAATCAAAGGCACCACCGGTGCCGTTTTGATTACTTCGCCACCTCGAACCGGCACTCTCGCACGCAGATCCGCTGGCAGCCGTTGCCACCACTGCGGCAACGCTAGGCCTAGCTGCTTCGACGTTCGCTATGAAGCTTCTTGCCGTTGGGTGCAGAGTTTTTTTATTGAAAGAATTAGCGGCTGTCAGCAATGGCACGGACTCCGCTTTTGTGGTCCTCGCGATTGGCTTAGAAACTTAGAAAACATGGTGCGTTGCATAATGCCGGTTCCCGAAAGTCAGCTTCGCCTCTGTACAGAAACGTTACATGGTGAAGCATACGCAAAAGTATTGCAGTGAAGCATAACAAATGTGGGAAGGGGCTATTGCCATGGAAAACTGTATGTATTCCTTAATTATACACACATGCACCCGGTATTTCCTGTCACAGTACTAGTGCCGATATGCCTAATATGTGTACCGACAGGCCTTCAGAGCGTTTTCGAACGTGCCTGTGGCGGTTTGAGCCCCTAAGGGCAGTAAATGGCACGCATTTATTTTTTTCCAACTGGCCGATTTTTCGAACGTTTTCGCGACCCCTAGGGAGTTCTAAAAATCGGCCGTGGACTGTGCAACTGACCAAGATGCTTCAAATGGTCCTTGGGGCGAACGAGTGGTAGAAGGAGGACAAGAAAAGAAATGATGTACGCATTGAGGAATAAATGGGAAAGGGAGCTTGCTGCCGCCGTTTTGAGGGAGGTTGAGCTCAAAAAACAGTTTTGGCTGATGCTGAGATGCAGATGTCCCGCATCCAAACCAAAATAAACTCTTTAAAGCAGTGAAACACAACACTCAGGCGTCGTGCGCGGGCTGAGAGTATGTCAGGACAGTTGAGGTTGACTTACGAGCGGTTGAGAGAGAATCTCAATTGTGACAGAGTTCGGGCCTCATACCACTGAGCTTGCTATCAGTTGATAGAAATAGCTCATATTTGAATATATTTGCTTCTATGTGCATATCTGTTTTATTCGTATTTGTGAATGTCAGTCTTATTTGCAATTTTTTTTTAAGATACCTTATTTGCTGTGCATTTTACTAACCCCTGCCTTCTATTCTCTTTTTGAATAACATAAACACTACTCCTTAGTATTCAAATTGGATTAAGTCACTTTTTAATTTTTTTCATGTGCTTACTTGAGAGTGACAGCATCAGGCGATATGGTTTCAGCCCGTCTTGACATAAAACATAGTTCTGCATCACTCAGGGAAATGGGCAAAGGCACTCAGGGAAAACCTGGAAAACTCAGGGAATTTGGAAATGTCAACTTGGTAGACACCCTGATTATGTCCTCTTTTAGATAATCTGTAGATAATTTTATTTCAACAAATTTGATGAAACTGCACAGGCCGTTTAGTTTTTCGGGCTGATTTGAAATATGCAATCATTTTTCTTAGTCATTTAGTACAGGAAATCAATAAAAATTGGCACTCCATCGTTATTTATGACAATAGAACAATACTGCTCAGCAGAAAGCTGTTATTAGATGTGTGCATACTTGAATATGCTATAAATGCAGTGCTGGAAGCAGTTTCTGAATGAAATCATAATTAGTAAATAAATTAGAAATAAAAGCAACATTAGAACTTTGTTGTTATGTTCCTGCTTCATGTGAATTCCTTGTCATTATTTTTTGGGGTTGATTAGTTCTCAGGAGCAAAAGAGCACTACACCAACAGGAGCATAATCATATAAGCTGGGAATTCATTGCCTTTTGGTTGGCCTAACGCCACCTTGCCAGAAAATTGGAATTAGTTCCCTGAAGAAACTATGCAAACGAATTGGGGAGCTTTACCAAACCATGTATGGACACGAAACGAATTTTCATAATGCCAGAGTCGCAAACTGAAGCATGAACAAGCAGTTGCACTCGCTGATGCCAGTGCTACAGTCTAAGCAGAACAGGAAGTCTTAATAGCCTCGTACATGCAAGTGCATGGTTGGTCCATGCACCAACGTCCCCAGAACGAAAAAGGAGAAAGAAAAGTTATCATGCCTGAGATATCCTAGCTGTCGGGTGGCACCAGCAGCATAGAGCTCGGGTATTTCGTGCCACAGCTGCGCAATTGTATTTGTTCCTGCCATCACACCTGTGTAATGTGGGGAAAAGTATCGGGTGTCATAAGAGACTCAAGCGTCTGTACAAACTTTACAGAAAAGCAGTTGTATTACATGCGGGGAAACCCTCTTTTAAAGGGACACTAAAGGCAAATACGAAGTCAAGCTAAAGTGATTGATTAGTGCTTGAGAATCTCTAAGGCGTCGATATTATCGCAAACAGAGCCTTAATAATAGAGAAATCAAGGTAAATGCAGGACATGATTAGACTCCCGCGGGACATTCCCCCTGCACTCCCCCCCGGGAGTTGCCCGATGACAAAAGCACTCGTCAGTTAAATTCTGCCACTAGTTCTCAACTACTCGTTGCAAAAAACATCCTCGTATTTCATTATGAAATAAATAAAAATAAACTGCTACTTGTCCAGTTCCCTTACATGTTTAGAAAAATGAATTCATTGAAATTATCGTTGACAATGATGCGGGCTGTCGAAAGCTTTTGTTTTCACTCGACTATGCGCCACCCATGCTTTCGCATTTCAGTGCTTTCCTGATCGCGTAGTGCTGCACTTGTTTTTCTGGCTCATGAAACTCGAACAAACTGCAAGAAACAGAGAATTCAACTTCCATGTGATGTCGCGGGATGCCTGAACGGTCTACGCCACTTGACCAAAAAGCAGCTGCAGCGGCAAGTCCGCCACTCTGCCTGTCGGGCGCCGTTTTACTGACCGACGGCAGCAGAGGGCAGTTATGGTGGCTAGACACCATAGGGCGCTGATGGCGTATGCAACGTCACCACTCCCCCAATTGGTTGGCAGGATATTTGAATTTTGAAAAAGGTATTGAGACCCTTCAGATATAATTATGTCGTAAACTGTGTATTTTCTTGGCACGAAACAAGCGTTGCGAGGTTTCTGGAAAGGTATTTAAACAGTACGTGTCGACTTAGTATTTGCCCTTAGTGTCCCTTTAAGGAGTTTTTCAGCAAGAACTGAGTGAATTTTTTATTTCGCAATTGATCTTTTAAACTATTCTTGTTTTATATGTGTGTGTACATGGGTATGTATTTGTCCACAAGCACAGTAGAAACTCGGTGTTTTCAAAGTCTGTCAGATCAAGATTTATCCAGAATGCAAGCTTTGTTTAGGTTAGACCTGTGATTAGTCTAGCACAGATTTACATGTTTAGGCAGTTTGTATAACATTGTTCAGCCAGCCAACTTTTATCGCGATTGCATTTCTTAGTAAGATTTTTTAAACTTGTTTTACTGCTTACAAGAGCTTATACAGTTGAACCCAATTATAATGAACTTGATGTTTCCATGAAAAACGGTCATTGTATCAGTAGTTCATTATATATCCAGGGGTGGGACTCCTGCGCCATGCTGCGCCAGAATGGCTTCAGCATGTGTGCTCTGACAGTGGCCACGAACGAGTGGATTCGTTCTCCAAAAAGGAGTGCACACATTCACATTTCGCACACTGCACGACGCCAATTTTGTGCTTGTAACAAGACTTTTCGGCACTTCCGGCAAGTAGCCAGTGTGCATGCTGCCAGTCCCGGCTGTCGTCGCTGCCAGGGTGGCTGTATTTAGCGGTGCGGCACTCCCTAGCTAAGATGCAAAACAATGAAAAGTAGAGTGAGGGTGCAGCAAACGAACTAGAAACTTTTTTAACTTTTTCCCTCACGTCCAGTGCTTCATTATCTTGTTGCTGCTCTGGCCTCTGGCTTTTTTTTTTTTTTTTGCTCTTGTGCTGTTGGCATGAATAGAAATGTGTACCGTAACGAACGCCTTTTATGTGTAATTACAGTCAACGACCAAATTTTTGGACATGCCCGGTAATTCAGACACCTTCGCGGAACTGCCACTTATCTCATAGAGCCAGAGGTTCTCAAGCACGTTGGTCCCAAGGAACCCTGCTAAGCTCCATGAAGCACTAAGAAACTCTCTCCCCCTCCCCTAATGGAAAGGCTAGGCATAGCGTGCAACATGTTTGGGGCCAATAGTGGTGTTGGGCAGGCTACTTTGAAGGCGACGTGTAAGCCACATGGTCCAAACTGGATGCAATTGTTACAAGCCAAGACAAGACAACATCGCAACCAAGGCATGCCGAGAAAGAATTAGTTTTTCGTGCTTATCACGCAGGGACACTTATAACATTTCATCATAAGGCGTCTTAGAATTAGTGCTGACTCTAGTTTGAATACAGTACAACGTTGTTAATTTGGATTTTACGGAACCGAAAAAAATGTCAACTGAATTATTGGTTTTTTAAGAAAACAGCAAACAATGCTTACTACATGAACACACTTTTATTTACTGAATGAATCAGCAAATGCTGTTTCTATTTTTGCACGAGAGCAGTGCGAAAGCTGCAGTTCTCGTTATCTCATGACTGATCAGCGCTCGCAGCACTGCGCACACATCTCGGATTATTTTTTCGTCAGTGAGCTGGTCGCAGGTAAATCATCCGTCCATCGCGATGTAGCCGGTGCTCTTCATCTTCGACAACTTTGCACAAAGTCAAAGTGAAACTACTGTTTGCTACAACCGCTGCGGACGAGGCCGCGGCCACTATCGACGGGATCATGGACGTGCCTTCAGACCGTGCGGTTCTGAAGGCAAGGCAGCCGACGCATGTGCCAAGTCAAAACAAAAGTACCGTTTGTTGCAACAAATGCGAACAAAAGTGCGATCGCTGTCGATGCAGTCATGGATGATGGTGATTATGCAGTGATGAAGGCACGCAGCCAATGCGGTTTTATGCGCAGCGATTAGCGCAAAAACAAAGGCTTAAGGGCTCAATTAGGCACCATAGGTGCCAATACATAGGGTTTCATACAACAATTACTAGAGGGAACTCTGGCACTAGTGTCTATGGGAGCTGCAATGGGACCGGTTGAGCCAGCATGGGAATTATGGGAAGTACATGGCTTTGCCTAACTTTGTCCTTCTGGCTTCAGACGGTTTATTGACTTTGTAAACTCGTCATTTTCAACAATGTACTGCGTAATAAATAAATGAACATTACTAAAATTGTTTGATGGCATGGTTCGAACACAGGACCTCTAGCACAGAATCCTGATATTGAAACCATTACGCCATGGATGCATGCATCGACAAGCGATGTGAAACGCTCCTATGAATTTATCGCGGGCATGCCATTGCCAAGAGACGTTTGGTGCATTTTGATTTGGCCACCTCGACAAGCTCAGTCTTTGCAATTAGTAGCAATTGTGCATGTTCGCAGCATCTTCTGCACTTCGAAGAGTATAGATTGCTCTGAGATTTACAATGAAGGCATATAAAGCCTATTAAACAAAGCCACAAGAACGTCTGAATTCACGAGCACACAGATCAGAGAAATCCATGTACTTCCCATCATTCCCTTTGTGGATGAAGAACTGCAGCACCAGAGTTCCCTGTAGTATATTGCAGGAAACTCTGTTAGGCACGAAGCGTTCCAGCATTGGTGCCAGTCATGATGTATCACGTACGATTTCCGCTGATAGCTATGCCAATGTGGACTCTGCCCTTTCGTTTCAATTGGACGCTAGCGCCGTTTTTTCACTTTTGCATCACGCAGTTGCGGTGCTCCATGCTCGCCAAGTTACCTTACTAGAACCAACTGGGTTGTGCTGCTCTGTGCATTTAATTTTTAATCCTCCGACATATACATCAGTGCGCACGCTAGCGACACCTATCTGCAAAGGGCAGAAATGCACATGGTTCGCCGTCCTTGCTACTTCGCGTGCCCGGAACCAGGGAAAATTTGTCAAAGACTCGCGGAACCCTGAGGAAGAACCTGCGGGAACCCCTGTGCCGCTGTTAACAATGGCGCCGACACTACCTTTGTAATCCTGACTGGTGGCTTCAAATCACAAGAAGCATGCCACGTTGCAATATGCCGATTCCCGAAAGTCAGCTTCGCCGCGATATAGCAGTGTTATGTAAACAAGCATGCAGAATGCATTGCGGTGAAGCATACCAAGAGTGTGAAGGGGCAACTGTCACGGACATGGTATGCTCCTTAATTGTACACACAGGCACCCACCATCTCCTGTCGAATTAAGAGCCATGATATGCCTAATACATGTACTGGCAGGCCTTCAGAGCTTTATTGGGCGTACCTGTGACAATTTGAGCTTTTGGTGCAGTAAAGCACATGCATTCATTTTTTCGGATGTTTTTGCAGCCCCTAGGGAGTCCAAAAAATCTGACGTTAACTGGTAACAATTTTCTAAGCATGTAGTATTGCTATGTGTACGTTTTAAAGTCTGAATTAAGCCACTGTTACAAATGTTCTTAGTTTCACCTATACCGGAAACGGAATAACTCATTGTAGTAGTTTCGGAATGATTTGCCTTCATGTGATTATTTCTTGCGTAGAGTGAATCCACCTCATAAACCCACACATAGAACAAGAATAATAAAGTATGTGGCTATATGGTAGTTAATGAAGTTGGGGCTAACATGAAAGCATTCTTTCCTATATGTTTTTGCCAATATGTAGTTTTGGTATAATTTTGGCTTCAAGCATAGAGTGGGAGCCCTGTGCCACCTTTGTCAACTGTATAAGTAGTGGTGTGAGTAGTGCGAGCTCTATGCCTTCTTTGTCAATCGGATAAGTAGCGGCGCAAGATTGTGGTAGCAAGTTATTACTCAAAAAAGGTGTTCCACTTTGTGATTTCTTATTAACATTTCATTTGTTCGTGACGGTACATCTGCTTACCTTGCATACAAAGGTGCAGCAGTAATTACGTCATGGAAATGAAGTGCTGGCCAAATCGTTGATTTCTTGGAATGCAAAAGAATCGTGCATTAGGGAGGCTTCAGTGGGTTCAGTGAGCATCTCTTTCCCCAGGGCAGGTGTAACGTAAAACTATTCCAATCTGCTTTTGTGCCCATATGGGAGAGGCTGGAGCCATTTATACGTATCACGAAGGGAAAATGTTGGGGTGGATTTTGAATAAAAACAGATTGGAATAGTTTTACATTATACCGGCCCAGCGTCGATTGCGGCTCTTTGGGCCTGCGGTGACATATGGTGATCCAGAAATTGTTACCGCATCGACTGAACTGCATAATTTAAGAACATTTTGTGCTGGCATCACGAGCGTCTGCACAGGAATATATAGTTTGATCACAGTGCCACGAATGTTTTCGGCTTTACAGGAAAGCATGCACCGCGCCGCCACTCAACCCATGCTTCAATATTCTAGTATATATGCTATTATATACTAAAATATATGTATATAAGTCCCACATTCTGATTGGCTTGCGGCAAGGCAAAACTATTTCTATTATGTAGAAATGGCGTTCAGTAAACCACAGTAGTTCATAACTCTGTTGATCAAGCGCATTCCCAGGCACTTACCCGCACTGTTAAGACATAAAAGAAAAATGTTATTCATAAAAAATGTCTTGGGTTAATTTTCGAAATTTAGACCCGCTATTGCAGAATACATGTTTTTTGTTACTGCTACCACTGATTAAAAATCTACAGGCACTATTGCCAAAATTTGCATGCACTAGGCAGTTTCAGAATCTAGATAATTCGCTTCAAAATTCAGCTTAAGACTTTGCTTAAAACAGTTGCAGTACAGCACTGATGTTGATTTATTATGTGTTCCATCGCGGTTTCGAAGTGCCCTGCCATATTCCACACTTCATTATCTCAACAAATTTAGATTGGCCTGCTCCAAAATGACCTTGGGCAGTCCCACCCCTGTATACCTGAACTCCCCCTTCAAAATGCACAAGAATTAACAACACTGAAGCTGGTATTGCCAGTAATGATTCAACACCACATTGTTCCAAAAGTCCCATTTTTAGTATCTTCGTCTTCTTTTTTTTCCTGGCACTTTCCCGCATCTAGCGGCACGTTTACATTGAAAATGTTATATAAAGAACAAAATGTGGCATCGTGGTTATTAAAACATAATACCTGGCCTGTTCCAATCACTTGCCATTTCTAAACTAGTGAGCATACTATAGTGCACATTCTAGTTTGCTGGAAGTGGAAACTGTTGCGGCTGCAGCATTAGCCACATGTGCACTAAGAGCCACATTGACAAACCGTCATATCAAGATTGCCGACTCTTTTGCAGTTTTCTGTGGCAGTGATGCATCATGCCACGTTCATGCCCACTTTGGCCGTGTGAATATCGACAGCAACATTAAGATAGCAACACATGAGTGGCCATTGGTCCAAATCGTCCAAATGTAGTGCATGAGGTACCACATGGAAAACTACACAAGAATGAGAGTGGTGGGTCAGTGCCTTCAGGATTGCAGATGGCGCCACACAGAAAACTATGCAATAACTAGAGTGCCACCATTGTGGCCTCCAACATTGCACCAGTACACACGCCAGTGCTATCATGGAAGTCACAACTGCCGTACGTTGTACTGCCTCGCTCTGACGCACACTGGAGACATGCCTTGGAAGCATGGTCGTAAGCAAGTGACTTTCTTTGGGGCTTCTAAAATCTGTGCACGGGACTCGCTCGTTGCTGCAGTCGTATCTTTATCACGGTTGAACTGGAGCTGGGATTGCACTGCTGTGCGACCAGTACCATCGCACTTTCATGTTTCAAAACTTTGCATGCACCCTCTTATCACCACCTAGCTTGAAGTGTTCGTTGTAACAGTACAGTGCTTTTGAATATGTTTGTTATATGTGAACACAGTTTCAATAGGCAGTGCCAAATAATTGTAAATGTAGGAAAATGTGGTCATTGTAACTGATCAGTTGTTATATCTGGAATTGTTATAAGTAGCTTCAACTGTATTATGGCATTTTTGCAACATTGCATGTAAGAACCTGGAACACAAATTTAATTTTGTTATGCCTTCTCTGCTGTTATGTTTTCCAGTGCCACACAGGCATTCTAGGAGGAGGGCATTATGTCTCTTATGCTTGTAATCCAAACAACAAGTGGTACTGTTACAATGACAGCAGTTGCAAGGTGAGTTGATTCGTCTTCATGCATGTATGTACAGTTGGCCACAAAAGTTAATGGGACCCTGTCATGGTGGCTTAACGGCTATGGCATTGTGCTGCTTAGCATCATGATGCGGGATCAAATCCCAGCTGTAGTGACCACATCTTGATGAAGGTGAAATGCAAAAAAGCCAGTGTGCCGTGCATTGGGTGCATGCAGAACCCTAGGTGGTCAAAAACCCGGAGCCCCCCACCACTACAGCATGCCTCACCATTGGATCATGGTTTTGGCACGTAAAAGCCCGGAATTAAAAAAAAAGAAAATGTTGAATTTGTGTGAAACTAGGACACATAGCTTCAAATTCAGTCTCAATCAATAGTATAGTTTTTGCAACCTACACAGTGATGCATTGAATTAGAAGTGCCATGATTTAATGGGGCAGAAATTCAGTTCTCCTGGAACCCATGTTGCATAAACATTTGTGACCAAACTGTACCTTAATATCCTGCACAAAATATCCATTTAAGTAGTAGAATAAAGCAAGGCCCCGTAATATATGAGGGGGAAATGCATTGATCTAAAAACACTTTGTTTATTTTGGTCATATAAGGAGCAAAATATTGCCTTAAAGCCTTCAGTGCTCAAGCATAATACAAGAAGCAGATTTGACATGCCAAAGTTAGAGGGAAATTTATCATTGGTGAAATTTTGCAACATGTGTATGTATGTACAGTCTTTGTCAAATGTTTATGGACTGCTCCATGCCTTAAGTACTACTATATGCATAATCAGTTTGGTTGTGTGCTACTGCTCCTGTGGTGCCCCTGACATGACGCATCATGGTGGAGTGATGTAGGGCGCCAGGGCCTCCTAACCGGCTCCCGTAAGGATAGTGTGGTAGCTCATGCCTTCATATCGTCTGCTGCGGTGTGAAAAGCGGTTTGCAGCAATCGAAATTCAGCACAGTGAAAGCTGGGTGAAGGAAGTGGCAACCGCAAAGACACAGCCATGTTGCTATCATCTTTTGCAGTTATACAATCAAAATATGATGCAAAAACAAGCATTTATACATAGCATGTACATATCAATAATGCGTAAAGTTCATTGTGTATATTTTTGAGAGCAAGGAAGCCACCATGTTGCTACCATTCATTTTTGCAATTATAAAGGTAATCAAAATATGATGCAAAAACAAACATTTATGCATAGCATGTATGTATGAACAATGTGTGAAGTTCATTACGTATATTTTTGAGAACAATCCGATAGCTGTTTATAAAATAAGTAAAAATTGCAGCGCATGAAAGGGGTTCGTCTGAAGGCGCCTGAACTGAGGGAGGCGTAGGGTTGCGTTGATTGCAGGTCTGTGTCGTTGATTGTCGTCTGTGCCTGCATGCCTGCACAGCGTAGCAACATTTTAGCACGCTTCAGGTTACTGATTTCAATGCATGGGTTCTATGCTTTGCTTCTATAGAGTTGGTTATTTTAGAAAGCTTTAGTCTAACGTTAACGTAATAGAGAGGTTAAAGGAAATAGTGTTACCATTCCACAAACGAACTTTGCAGAAAGGCAGTTTTAGTATAGTTTTTGTGCGAGACACTATTCGATTAGACTTTAAATTTCACTTACATGGTAAACCTAAGTGATTTTATCTATTCAGCAAGCTTTGCGTGTGTCCGAAAAGTGCGAGAAGCAGCACAGTGAAAGCTGGGAACGCATTGTATTTATGCTTTTCATGTCTGCTGATGCGCGGTGAAATCAGTACAAACAGTACAAGCTGTAGACCGTGGCCTCCGAGATCTCCCGATCTCGGAGGCCATATGCTGTCATGCCTGCCTCCCGACTTCACCGACAGGTGGTGCTGATCCAGGAGGTTTCTCTCGTTAGGCCTCAATGCATTTGAAACGAGAAGCGATCTTGAGAACTTCGCAAGGTTATCTATAATACTCTTGTCATCAAAGCCATCTAAGACTAAGCGCATAGAGTTTTTTATTAGTACAACTAGAGAGAAATCTGTCACTGCGATCGTTCAACCATCATGGGAATGATGGGAAGTACAGGCTACGGATTGGCATTTGTTGACTGGGGAACTAGTCTAGAAGTATTTTTTGGCAGTTTTGGTTTCGCTCTAAGCCCAATTGCTATAACCTGCAGTGGGACAGTGAATGCAAAGCTCTCTGCCTTTGTTCTGTTGCTCGATGAGGTGATAGCGCACTGGGCCAGCGGCTGAGACAATGTTTGTGTCGTGGTGTGGTGTCGAAGCCCTGACGAGAAAGCGACGGCATCATAAACGTTGAAAGAACATGTTTTGACTGTTTGGACCTTGGTTTGTTAAGTGTGTTAGTTTTGGTTTTGCTCCAAGCCCAAATGTTATAACCTGCAGTGGGACAGTGAAATGCAAAGCTCTCTGCCTTTGTTCTGTTGCTCGATGAGGTGATTGTGCACTGGGCCAGCGGCTGAGACGATGTTTGTGTCGCGGTGTGGTGTCGAAGCCCTGACGAGAAAGCGACGACATCATAAACGTTGAAAGGACATGTTTTGACGGTTTGGACCTTGGTTTGTTAAGTGTGTTAGGTTGGCACTGTGGCATTAGGTGTTTTATTAAATTTCAGAATAGGAAAAAGAAGGTACTACTGATACAAGATATAGACAGTTGTACTTCTGATGGCTTGACAATCAAATTTTATTGAGGGCTTCATTATGCATTGCTTGTTTATGTGCTCATTGAAATACGTGTTTTAGGACTTTGAAAACACAAACTTACTTGTGGTAGGAAAGGTTGCTGCTTCCTGGCTGTAGTCCAGTGTTGCAAAATGGGCAAGTGCAAAGCCACGCCATAACGCTTCAGAAGCGGTACGTCAATATAAGATATAATGAAGCATACTCGTAGGAGGCCACAAGAGCCCTAGCTAGCACTGCAGCAGATGTGCTTAAAAAAACTTAAGAGTGGGAGACTTCGCAACTGCTACTCTTCTGTGAGAAAAGTCTCGCATTCGCAGCGAGCAGGCGTCGTCGAAGACGACACTTGTAGCATTCCTCTCAAGG
The DNA here is from genome assembly GCF_050947875.1 of Dermacentor variabilis. Taxonomy (NCBI): domain Eukaryota; kingdom Metazoa; phylum Arthropoda; class Arachnida; order Ixodida; family Ixodidae; genus Dermacentor; species Dermacentor variabilis. The sequence goes on along the minus strand of NC_134570.1, from coordinate 23,468,873 downwards.
GCGCAACAATTTCTCACAACACATTTTTATTTCCATAAATACTTGATGAGTATCTTTATATAAGTAGTGCATGGTTATTATTGCTATTGTAAAAATAAATAATTAATCTCTGGCGTTGAATCGGAAACAGAATCACATAAGAATGCATACCCTGGTGTGTCCTGTTAATAAACTATAATAAACCGTGCTTCAATCTCTGTCGTACAAAGCTTATGTAACGTGTTGTACATTATCTAAGATACCGAAGAAATAAAATTAGATTTTATGCGATAATATTTGAGTATAGCTTCGTTTACTGTGCCGCGAGCAAATGCCACTAGTCTAAAGATTGAAGTCAATCCGAAGCCTGTACTTCCCATCATTCCCATGTAGGTTGAGGCAACGTTCAAGAGAGCCCCTGTAGACACTAGCGCCACATTTCCCTCTAGGGTATTCATTTAGAAACTCTATGGACCAAGCGAAAGCTGTTTACAGTCGTTTGCTATAAACGAAGTGAATTCAACAAAAGCAATGCGAAATTCAGTTCGAAGTGAGCGGCCGGGATCGCCGCCATGGTTTACATAAACTACGCAAAGACATCAACATTAAAATCTGAGAAATAGTGTACATGCGCTAAATGCTATGGGTCGTTTTAAGGTGTTGCACATGCCCATTTTGATCCCACTATTCTGCTAAGCCTGCTATTAAGTTAAATATGCTAAGCTAAAGCTATCTTAACTGTGTTGTAATGACTTTTGAAAAATTCATACCGGGCGCGATCGTATTACAGAGATTCTTCTATGATACTTGACTCTATGAACCAGTTTTGGTACCCAACGTATAGTGCCTAGAATATACTAGCTCGTGAGCCGAATGCGGAGCACCTCCTAGTGGGGGATAGTGGCACTGCCAATGATGCCTGGAGACCAGCCATGGTACCACAACAACCAGACATATGATCGTTCGCTAGTACGAAGAAGACAGTTTCTTATTTTTATTGAATAAGCACCATAACTATATGAAAAAACATAAACTTAAGCCATGCTTTGTGCAAAGGCATGTGGTTCCGAAGCGAGCAGTGAAAACACCGGCTTGGTGCACTTCAGCACAGGGCTGTGCCATTGCCGGCAGCAGGTATCACTCGTTGCCACCACAACGCCTGCACTCCGCACACTAGTGGTGTATTCTGGCACTATACCCAGCAAGTGGTCTTACCATGAGGTCATGGTACATTAACTCACTTCGTTCATGCAATCGCTGTGACTGCCACGGGAAAGCACAGCCAAAATAAGCATGCATGTGCAGCCCTCTTGTTTATTTTTTACTAGCAGTGTCGTGATACATAGCCTTATTGCCACACGGCGTCTGGAAATTTAGCTCTGTATCACGTGTTCGACCATGACACCAGGTCCTATATTTCGAGACCAACTTTAGTGTGAAATATAAAAGCTTTTAAGTGATTCTCAACTTTCGTACTTGCTAAGTACAATCCTTTTGCATGCAAGAAGCATCTGCAACTATTTCTACAACTCTACGACTTCAAAAAATGTATTCTTCACTCTCATATAAATCGCAGACCTTAAGCACATTGCTCAGCTATTAGAATGATGAAAATGCTGTAATTGGCCCTCATAGCAGCCAGTCAGAGCCAGTCAGTCAGCCAGTCAGCCACTGATCAGAGCTGGGGACATAGCTGATGCATTGTGGTATAGTAGTATGAAAGCAAGGGCCTTTGGGTCACATTGTGATGGCATTTGACCCCCAGCAATCACAGAGAATTCACCAGTAGTGCAAATATTACTGGCCACCATGCAGGCTAGTTATCACGTTTTAATCGCTGAGCACTGCATATCAGCTGTGTTACCATTTAATGCGATAGCGTTAGGGAGCCCATGCAGCAGAAAATCAGGTGTCTGCGTTGGACGTCGTTTTGGCAAAAACAATTTCGAACCAAACTTCGAACCGCGCATACCCAACCACTCCCCTACCACCAAAGTTTCTCATACCTTGTCTTTCAATCCTTACAAAGTTATTCCTGGGAATGTTGAGAACGGCAACCCACAAACAAATATAATGTAAAAAAAACACCAACAGCGCATGTCCTTTATGTTAGCTCTTCTCAGACTGAAATATTAAAAGTACGAAACAATAACAGGAGATCGACCCATGCAAGAGGCCGCGTTTCTACCAGAAAGCTTGCCTTCGTGCATAGTGTTCGCAGCCAGCATTTTCCAGTAAACATTATGGTTGCATAAGCCGCAGTTGCTGGGAAGCATGAAAAGTAGTAAGGGGTCTTTAAATGCTGTCGCGTTCCACTTTTAAAGGCGAAGCTTAAGGGTCCTCCAAAATTTTTTCTTTGCAGAACTGTTTTTTTGTAAATATTTGTCAGTTGGAGACGATTTTATCATGGAGAATTTTATGCATGCAGACTGACTGGTTGTAAATTATGCACAGTTACTGCTGGATTCTGTAACTACTTTGTGGTTTACCCCATTTGTGCATCTTCTTTTGCCTTGCAGGAAGTTCAACTGGATCAAATAGACTCGGACTCTGCGTACATGTTATTCTATGAGAGAGAAGGCATCAACTACGAGGAGTACATGCCAAACACTGAAGGCAAAGTGCCTGACGCAAGAGACATTGACGACGAGTTTGAAAATGACTTCCGCAAAATGTGTGTCTTGCAGTAGGCACTGCATCAGCAAGGCTTTTTTTTTTCCTCCACCCCTTTGCTCCCAGGCTCACTAAAGTGTCGTGGAACTGTTGCAAAGGTCAAAGACTTTCTTAAAGTACCATGGTCAGGCATGCCATTCCTGTGGAGGAGATGACGCACTTCTAACGGGCTCGGATTCGAAGAGCCTTCTGATTTCTTTCATGTTGTGTCCGGCTCAATTTGTATCTTTGTGGAGTGGTGACACTATTGCGTTCTAAACAATAGTTGTGCTATTCCAACACCAGCTGCCCTTCCCAGTTTTCTGAATGCCTTCAAGCTCTTTGGACCTCTGCAATATGTGTGCATTGACATTTTTTTTTTTTTTCCTGTACAAAGATATGAACATAGAATGTAGTAGAATGCTTGCAGCTGTGCTGGTTCATAAAGCTGACAGGAGTGTGTTGTGGTTGCGGACTTAACTCATGGAAGGATTTGCCTGTAAGTTGTGTGTTGGATGGACAAAAGCATTTTTTCCCCCCTTCCAATAAGCCATTGCAGTCAGTGTGAATGCAGAGGTACAACTTGTGCTGCCACAAGGAGGAAATTGCTGGCACGAAAGTCATGCTAGTTGTGTGCTAGGTCATTTTTCTAATCAAAAAGAGTCAGTTTTCAGGTGTTTTTACATTTTTTTTTAGAAAGTAGCAATGGCAAGGTTTAATATAAAGAGAAACGAATGATTAATAAATGTACATATATACATATATTACTATGAAGATTATACATATGCATATCTGTGCTGCCTGTTTTGAAAAGCTGGCCAAGGAACTGCCCATCAATGTGATATGGCAGATCTTTTGTTTTATTGTGGCTTTAATTCATTCATTGCTTGGAAAAGGCTGTGCAGGTATAGTCTGTTGTGAGTGAAGATGGAAAAAGTATTAAAAATACTCGTTGCCATGGAGAAGGTGTTTTGATTCTGTTTATTTCTGCATGAGAATGACTAGAGGAGAGCAGTTGCAATTTTTCCTCATCTGGGCGCACTTAGATTTTTTTTTTTTGGTTGTTGTTGCTACAAGAGAAAACAAATGTCAACAATGTGTTCAACTTTGTTTCTTGGAAGACATGACAATGACACAGGGTGGGTGCAGTAGATGTGTGAAGCTGAAATGCTAGAGAACAGCTGCCATTCAGTGTAAGCACATTGCACTTTTAAGTTTTGTTTAATTGCACTAGGACCTTATAGTAATGTCATCGCACTTCCCATACCAAACAAATTCCTGAAGTTAAATATACAACAGGCTGTGTTACAAGGCAGTAGCTATAGCACTAGAACTATTCCTGTCCTCCACCCCTGCGAGGTACAGGGAAACGGTACAAATGGACTGTATGCAGCAATCTCTACACCGCATTTCATTTCTCACATCTGCAAGCACTACAATGGAAAGCTCTGTCAAGATCCTGTGAATACACTGCTCCCAAAACAAGTAACGCATATACACACACACATCCCACAATAGACAACCTTCTGTTACATACTTGATGTGCGGTACATCCCAGGTAAAACAGACGGGGTAACATTTGAACAAGTCTCATGACTGAGCAGCAGAGTGAGGCAAACTAAGAGAAAGACACCATTGGGCATTATGCATGAACTTTGGTTGCTTTAGGATGTGTCTGGAAATTTTCCTATGTAACATGCAACATGACAAAAGTACAGTTTGCTAAGTACGCTTGAAAGACGTGCAACCTTCCCAACAGCATAACCCAACCCAAAAAATTAGATTACTGGCCAGTGTGGCCATTCTCTGTACGAAAACTAACTCGCTCAATAGTTATGTGCATTCCACAAAGGACCATGTCAACCCCTATACATAAGAGTTTGAGCACCTCTACTCATAAAATACAGAAAATAGGAGAAGTTAGATTCAGCAAAAATGACTCTTTGGCTTTGGCACTATATTTAAATTGGCATGGTGAGGCATTACATGGTAATTAAGTGGAATCTGTGGTGATTACTCTGCCTATATTAGGGCTGAACTTCGACATGACCATAGCACAATGGAGCCAAGCACAATTTTAAAAACTTGGCTAGAATCAAATGCAGAACTTCAATTTACAAGCATAGCTAACACAAGTGGCTGTGCATTAGTACTGCATTTACATGAATATAACAGCCTTTGTATGCATGTGCTATTACTGGGCTGAAAAATCGCAGAACAAAATTATCGTGCAACTAGCACTTCACAATACAGCAAGCTCAAGCAGTAGGCAGTTTAGTTTTGTAGAAAGGCAATTCCACACTTGCGTGGATGCAAGTGCACAAAAAAGAAAATGGGGCACCTTCTTGGAGTAGTCCAATAGTCTAATGCACACTCGTGCAGCCTTATTTACATAAAGCAGTTGCTTTGGCATGCGTGAATTTTAGCCCTCATTGCCATGTGTTATGCAAGGGGTGATCTAATTTCACAATATATGCCCACAGCTCCAGTACAGCACATATTGCACAATGCTAAAACATTCATTTTAGTTAAGTGCTCACAACTACAGTTGGTTGCATTGCACACATTAGTTCATGGGATGAATGCAATACATTTTAACATCCAACTCCCCTCGCATTCATGGCTGTCTTATATTCATGCAAATACAGTACTGTAAACCTCAATATAACGAAGTGTGTAAATTCGGCAGCATGCTTCATTATATTAAAATTTTATTTATTGAAATTTGACCTTTTATGAAACTAAGTACAGTCTGCAATGGATTTTTCTTACATGGAAGGGCCTGCGAAATTTCATGTCATGTTCAGAACATCTTCACATTCCAGCATCGTCCACAGTGGGATGACGCTATCGTGAAAGGCACCGGCAGTGGGGAGCGAATGCTTTGCCTGCCTTTCACTTGCACAAGTTTCCAAAACTAGAGGTTACACAACCCCTGAAACCCCCAGTACTACACATGATGCCATTCCCACTTTGCACATGCGACAGAGGTGACAGATTACCTCTGAAACAGCGGATGAGCTGCGGATGCACTTGGGCGCGCTTGAAAAGGAGACGCGCACCAACCTGCCCTTGTGTGGGCTTGGTCGCGTTACCCCGAGCTCGCTCTGCTACCTTCCCCCCCCTCCTTCACATTTCTGGTGCATAAAGAAAGCGCTCATCAAACCACCATCCTACTCACCTCACCCTCGCACACTTTCACTTGCGCTCAAGGCATACAGCACCGGGTGCGATAGGATCTAATAGCATTTAGACTTTATAGGAAACATGACACTGCTATGCTTCGGCAATCGCTCTTGGTTGCGTGCCATGCAATTTGAGATGTGCATTTGCAAGCAGTCACATGTAATTCAACCATCTGCGTCCCCACAGGCTTCTATTTATTGTGTCGGTATTCTTTGGTATTCCTTCGCAGCGACAGTGAAATCTCGTTATATTGAAATTGTGTGTGAACACACTTCATTATATTGAGGTTCTAAATACATGGTGTTCGACAGACAAGAACTTATAGAAAGTTCAATACTTTGTTCTGTCGAGAATTTCGTTATATTGAAGTTCATTATATTGTGGTTTGACTATTTCATGATATACACTGCAGATGATGGCCTACATAAAAACATGCTTACGGTCTACAAAACTTGCACAACAAAGCCAAAGAACTCATTCTGCTGACTTAGTAGACAGAAGTCTGGCTGATAATGTTTACAAGGAAATCTCAACAAATATGTTCTTAGCAGGAACCATTCTTGGGAGTGGGTGCAATCACAGTAGTCGTACATTGAAATAAGGCCACTGCACATATTGTGATTATTCACTAAAACAATGTAAAATGCGTTTTTTTTTTCTTTTTAGCCATCTTGCTGCACATATGATTTGCAGACATGCACAACTTTTTATGTACACAGTCAAACACTGCACTGGATACGCAATAACTGGAAATTTTGCTTTAGTCGCACAAGTTTCTCAAATAGATGCTCTATCACGTGGCACGGAGTGCGGCTGCTCTGAGACATCACCCAATGAATCCTCCTACAGTCATATAGATGTGAAAGAAGCAGTGCCACAGAGGTGGCTCCCCCAGTTAGTATCATCACAATGGCCTCACCAGCTAGCATTAAAGTCGGGTTGCTGCTAACCACCATCAAAAAGTAGCACAGGTCCAAAAATACAGAGGAAAGAGTGTAAAACAAGGTTACAAATAAAAGTGATTGCACCATTGTAAAAAAGTGTTAAAATATGCCAACACTTTCCAAACAACTGGTATAAAGTGTTGACAGCTGTACATTCAAATGTTGGAAACTAATCTAATACACTCGTTTGTTCAACATAAGCCTACACAATTCAATTTGCAGCTGTTCATTACCAGTACACAACAGAATTCTCTTACCACTGTCATTCATTAAGGTATGATGGCTGCATAAGTGCTTGCCACTGCGTGTCACTAACCTCTGCTGAAGTACTGGCAGCGCTCAGTTTCGTGTCCGTGCACCACATTCACCTGACCCCTTGCGTGCACTGTGCTTATAGTGTGTTTGCAGTGGTAGATGGAATGAAACCAGAAGCACCTCTACTGTATTTGCTTGCCCAAGCAACCTTTTTCCTTGAAGCCTGCTTCCATAACTAATTTAGCAAAAGGACAAATGCCACATATGGAAGCTATCTCCACCGTACCTGCAGACACATGTACAGTTGCTCGCAACTTTTTCTTAATGATGCAAAGCCAAGGGAGATCCAAATTTTCTCATAGCCTGAGCATGCCACCAGCGATGAAAATTTGCACTCCACACTTGAGAGGTGCATGCAGAGAGCTTTTCAGCCTTGGGATGCATGCTCAGTTTGTAAGTTCATGGCTTAAAAACCTATTAAGCAAGCACCTGTACATGCACAAAATTTTTGCTCAGCATTACCATGCGCTGGTCAATTTCCTGTCTCATTGTGTGAGCAAGCAGGCTCCAAGGTTGCACACCAGGCCGCTTCCATTCCCTTCCTCTCGGTAGTAAGTAAAGATTAAAATGCAGCAAAGCTCTGGAAGCATCTGGTTGTCAAAATCACGGAGAAAGTCTCTGCCTAGGGCAGCTGAGCAGGCGGCATTCAGGCATTTAGTTTGGCTGGCTCCTTGCTGCCACCTCGGTGAGCACGCTGGTAGACTGGAAGCTCCACCAGACAGAGGGGTGGTGACAAGGGGTTTTTCGAACATCAATGCCCTGAGCGCAGATTAGATCGACCTGTGCAAGAAAGCCAAACAGTTAACATCACGCAGTCTTCAATGTTAAAGGCAAAGAGCTTTTGGCACTTTAGAGGATAGCGCAGGCTTAACACATTTAGCAGCTTGGAGTAAGTACTGCGCTACACGCTTTGGCCAGCAGTTCTCAATGATGCATTTGAGAAACATTGTACACAGTAAAAGAGGAGGTCCCTTGTCTGCCTCACTATCTCGTCTTAAGTTTACGCGTATTCCACTCTAGAAGAGGCAGAGAAAAGAAAGGAAGCGTTTGAAGTATGACCGGAAAGTAGGCACTACAACTGTGATTGCAAATTGAACTTGCATTTGAATATTTTAACAAAACATAAACAATAGCCCCACTTGCTAATAAATGCAAAAGCAGTAAATGGATGTCTGAAATCCTCTTGCCAGAACTGATGTTCAAACTTGGCATCTACAGCAGTGAAGGCTTAAAGGTACAAGAGTGTTACCTTCCTTTCTACAGCTATAGACATTGTCCAAGAGAATACGGACAGTAATGGATGACTTGATGTGTTTGCTGTACATGCATGTTAGTTGTACATTGCAGAAAACTTGGCCTGGCACACATTTCAAGTTATCAGGTCTGTAGAACTATGCAATACTTGCTGCTGCAAGTAGCCTGCCTTCAGTGCAAAAGACACAGCTGCAATGCCACTGCCATCTGGGCCTGACCACCACAGGTTTGTTACAGTACATACTATTTTAATATAATTTGTGAGAGAAAAACAAATTAGTTAAGGCAGAAAGCTGGGCTAGTTAGTTGCACTGAATGATATATTTACAGCATGCTTGTAGGCCTTAATTTCATGTTGTGTTCTATATTTAGAGCAGTAAAGATGTCACACGAGGAGGAAACCTAAAAAAAAAATTAAAAATGGGTTGCAGCATATTTAGGAACAGAATGGGTGCCAAGGGAAGGAAAAAGCCAAGGGTGGCAGAGATTTAGGTGTAGTAATGCAGTTAGGAAGTTTGAAGGCATAGGTTGCATACAGCTGATGCAGGAGAGGTAACTAGAAATTGCAAGAAAAAGCCTTCATACTGCAATGAACTTCAGAAGTGTTTCAAGGCCTTTTCACTGCACACTATTTTTTCTTTTAATTGTTTGCGTGTAAATATATGGCACGTGACTTGCGCTTACATGCACACTCCAGTCTAACAACGGTTTCTGGAGTTGGTCAGTATCCAGGATGCTATGGTATAAGATTGCCTGCTCCACAGACAAGTTTGATGCAATGAAATGTAAGCATGTCAGAGCAGCCACTGTGAACATGCACTAAACAAGCAGTGGTAAAGTATGCAGAACAAAATCTTTCAGTTTGAGAGAACAAAGTAGAAGCAAACACTTGGAATTCAAAGGTGAAGGGAAGCATCAACTTTAAGCAGAATCAATATCTTCAATGCAGGAAAACTCGCTGTATAGCTATTCACGTGGCCAAGCACCTCCACTTGCTCAATAGTGCAAAGAACTGCACTTTTTGCTTTTTTTTTATCAATGCAATGAAGAATACACTTTCAGCAAAACCTGTCTTTCTCACACTAGGCACTCCGGAAAAATGTCAGTCTAATGTAAGCACAGTTTCTAAAGTACAAGGACTCCAACATGTCTAGAGAAATCATGCCCACCACCATAGTTGCTGCTCCATTGTAGGAAAGGCACATTTTCCAAGAAATTGCAGCAAAAAGATATAGCTGCTGATAGCTACTTGAAAATGAATGTCATGAATCAAATGCGCACATGACTACTCCAATATACTTATAATGGTGTTGTCTGCTCACAATGTACAGACATTTCAATGTAGGTACCTAAAACCAAAACTGTTTCTGTATCTTGCAAGCAGCACTTGTATATTTGCAGGCTTTCTGCAAAATTTAAAGTTATGTAGCAAACTAACGTAATTGTAGACAGTAAGCATACTAGGTGAACTCAAAAATAAATGTATTAAGAGCTGCTCCTGTGATGCAGCCAGCCAGCCAAGTATGACAGAGAGCAAGGTTCCATGATAAAAAGGGCAGAGAGGTCAGCCCGAGGTACATTCTTGTAGGCCAGCTGCTCTGCACTGGGAGATAGGGAACTGCCAGCCAGGCAATCATTGCATCAGCAAATCACTTTCTTCTATTATCAACAAATTATTTTTGACTACAACAAACCAATGCCAATTTCCTCACTTGACAATGATGCTTTTCAATGCACCTGTACCAGTAGGCCAGTAGCCACACATTACCCCTACTCACTCACTTTGCGCTACTTTTCCAGTTGCGGGTGTTGTAGATTTCATCCTCGGAGGAAGTGTCATCGTGGTACTCTGCCGCCTTGAGCAACTTGCTGTGCACACTGCCACCAGAGGCACTGTTGGCACTTTTGCGCCTCTTCTGTGGTCCTATCCCATCATCATCGTCGTCATCATCAAACAATGTTCCACCATTGCTTTGCACAGGCATGAAGCCTGCTCTCTCAGGCTGCCGCTGGCTCATCACCACAGTGTACAGACAGAGGGCACTCACCATCAGCAGCAACACCAGAGAACCTGTGCAAAGAGGGACAACATGGAAAAACATTCATCACGTGGGGGGCTGTCTTGAAATGTATGTTGGGACAAACTTCAGCCTGCCTTTAAATGTTTCAAGTGCTACTTTTCTTTTTCTCTGCTTGTTCTACGCCACTATAGAGTTGGGCCAAATGCCATCCTCTGGTAATGTGTTAAAACTGACAGGGAAAAAAGAGAATTCGGAATTGAAAGAGACCATGAACAGCACTGTCTAAGTCTGTCATCATGCTGTTAATTTTGATTAAGTTGTACCAAATAGCTCAAACTTGTATCTCGTTAAAACTATGTATGCTTTAACATAGAGCTCCGTTACCAGTAAACAACAGTTTGGATGAGAGACTAATTACACACAGAAACTAATCCTTATCTGGAATAATGTAACTAAGGAAATTAGTATTCTTTAGCAAGCAGAAAAACATAACATGCAGGAACTCTTACTCACCTGTAAGAACAACAAATACATGTTTTGGTAGGCCAGCTATCACAATGTTCTCTTGCAGGAGGAACTCAACCGTTGTGCTACGATCAGCATAAACTTCCACAATCTGTAAAGCATAAAGCAAGAAGAAGGGTTCTGCATTGTGATGCATTCATAGTTCTTGCATAAACCTTTCACTGGAGAAAGCCGTTTTTTTTTGGTCCACTTTCATTTTCCTAAACGTTATCACATTTACATCTACATCTACCTCCCCCTCCCCCCCATCTACCACTGCTACTCTCCCCTATGCTTTGCTTTACTCTATTAACTGTTTGCTTCATGCGATTGTGTCTAACAGAAAACCAAGCCCCTCGGTCCTCCTTCATCTGGTGATCATACAATAAGAGCTACAGGGTCCATGGCATCATACTAGTTCAACTGTATGTAATATAGAGAGTACATGAGTACCTTGAAAACTGCTAATTATCTCCATATCTCTCTTTCTAAATTCCTCTACTCTTCACCTTTTACTGTGCTGATTAAATTCAGTGGTAGTGCCACAGCAGCACAAAGAGCCTCTACATGTGCTGACAAGGTGGTCCATTTGTAGTCTATTACACCTTACAGACAACACTCAGTGAAGTAATATATAATATTCACAGAAGGTGTTTGTGGAGGATCTGTGAAAGCTGTTTCTACACAGCCAGAATTGCCCCTGGCGTTTTGAATCTTCACTGAGATCACTATTGGCGGCGAGGAGTTACAGAGTCGCCATCTATCGGAAGCGCCTCACTGGCGTAGTATGAGGGATCACGTGGCGCGCTCCTCATAGGTTTTGCTGTCAGCGCTCACTGAAAACACCACCCGGGTGCTCTCCCGGAAATTTCTGTAAGTACTTTCGAAACAAGGGAAGTTTTTTACTGTCTAAATAATAACCTTGGGCAAACTGAAAGCACAGAATCATTTACAGACGTATCTCTTTACCGAATATGTACAGCGGACGCCACTGTGCGCGGTCGCCGCGTTTTAGTCTCCCGAACCGGCTTCTTGCGTGAAAGGTAGGCAAACGCCGAGACCAAACTATGTGAAATATGTTCTTATAATGTTTGTATATCTAAATGGAGCGTAATAGAATGAAGCCTCAATGCAGCGATCGCACAACTTCGCAGCGACCGACTGCGCGTCTGTGTCCGCGCACTGTTTCGCTTTCACCGCATGCGCGTTTTCGCACCGTGCCATGAGCTTTAGGCTGCATAATATGAGCATTTGACAGTATACAAGCAACCAACGTTGCGTGGGTGCTATCAGAGCTATTCAAATATAATTTCATTGTAGAGACTTCGACGCCTACGGGGTCTGATGTGCCGGACGTCGCGACGATTCAATCTTCTTTTTTTTTCTAAATTCTTGGACGTTTCAATATTATTTCTCGAGTTGCGTCGCACTATATGTTTATCGGTGTTCTCAGCGTGCGATTTCCCACTGCTTCCTTTTTTGTAATCCAGTGCATTAATTCATAACACAAACATGACCATATGCCATACGGTTTTTTCTTTTTTTTTTTTTTTTTTGCTTCTTACCGCTCCCTATCCACTCCAGTGAACTTGCCAGTACCAATAGCATCGACAAGTTCATAGACCAAACCGTCATGACATTAGTCGGGCAGCGGACTCGGGCGAGCGTCTCAGTGCGCGTTTTTCGAACATTGCAGAGCCAGCGCCGAAGCAGAAATCTTCCTCGCGTCTGTGCTTGCTGCATACCCGGAGTTGTAGCCGATGACTGTTTGCCGGTTTTATGTTTTGCAAGCCAAGCTTCACGCAGCTTCTTGTCCTGCGGCTACGTATGAATAAGGCTGACACCGGGCTCCGTTGCGTACGTCCGGCACTGCGGCACCGAGCAGCAGCCTACCAGGTTGCGCACCTTCAAAGGCAGCCACTACCTATTCTAGTGCTTTCAATCGTTGTAAAGGAGACATTCGAAGCAGGAAAATCCCGCCAATAAGAAGAGGACCGCAGCGTACGAGGGAACTCAAACTTTCCTTTTCAGCTCGCTTCGGCGCTCCCGAAGCAGCCGACGCGGCCGCTATGTCCACGTGATCCCTAATAGCATGTCACGCCGACAGTGGCGCCAGCTTTTCCAGTGGTGGAGCTCGAGGCCAATTTATACTATGGAGTGTTCTAACACAGCAGACTAGCACACGTCAGCTTTCTTCAATTATCCATACGGTGATAACTGCAAGTGAATATGCTCACAGCACACCACCATTAAAATTTCAGAAAAATGCACAGAGAACAAAGATTGAGAGCTTGCTCTGTAATGAAAGAGCTGCTGCACACATCAGGCTTAGGATTAAGTAAGCAAAGGGCCAATCAGCCAACATGGCCTGCACCTCGAGGCTGAATTGAAAGGCTGCTGTACCAGCATCCTTGGCATTAGGTCCATTCAATTTGCCTACACCACTGTTAACTAGTTCATGGCAAGGCACAGGAATTTTAGAAATTGTGCAGCTCAGCTTCAGTGGTGCAGTCACAATGCAACGCTCAGAATGAATGCCGAATCGCAGATGTGGTGCAGGCATTCTGTTTTGTTGGCATAAAGTGCACTGTCTGCATCAGTTTGAGAGGCTCCGAACCACAAGTATGGTTGGCTGCCGAGGTGTAAACACATGCTACGTTGCATAGACACAGCAGGCGTGCGTAAGTGGGGTTTCAACAGCGCCCACGCCTGCGTGCTGCATCGTTTGCTGCGCTGCTGTTTCGCACCTGCACACCCACAGTAAGATGGCACCATCAGCTTGGAAGGTGCAGAAAATTTGTGAAACCACCCTGCACCTTTCCTTTCATGTTTTGAAATGAACAGTGTAGTTTAGAGGGTACTATCACTGTACCACTAAAATTAATGGCAGGGTGCAGCACCTCGTGAACAGGTTCAGATGGTGCACGCAAACTAAACAGATTAATTATTCATCAGCATCAGCAACACCTGAACTCCTCTGTCGTATACCACCCATGAAGTGACTCAACCAAAGGTGAAAAAAAAAGGGTAGGGGTTGGGGCAAGGAGAACACCAAAAACGGCTTATGCATTGAATTCCAGCCATATGTGAGGTGTTCATACTCGTGCTCATTAGAAAAAAAGAGGGCACCATATTCGGTGATGACGAAACATCTCTAAACGCAGGGATATAGGCAGATGTGAAGCACCCAGAATGCCCTTGCCTTGGTCATGGTGTAGAAGTCGGGGGCAGTGATCACCACCTGGTAGCTTCCCTCTCCCAGTGGAACCCAGAACTCGCCTAGCTTGGTACTTGGCCTATGCAGTGGCTGGCCTTCAATGCTAATGTTGGCGCCAGAAATGGGATCGCGGCTCTTGGTACGCACGTAACCTACCAGCCCTTGCGTGGCCTGCAACCAAGAAGTCAGAAGAGCAACAAGAACATTTCCCTTTACCCTCTGCCAATGCGCTGTCAAGGAATATGGACATATAAGAAGATGCAAGGCAGGAGACGGTATTGCTACTTTGGTAGCACCTTTTTCATCACTGGAGTGACACAACAGGTGGAAAACATTTACCTGCAAGCTAAAATGCATCACAATTCAGCAGCACACAAATTACCTAAGACCAAAAAGAAAAGAAAACAGAGGAAGAAGGAAAAAGGAAAAGGTGACAGCTTGCTTAGTACAGTACTTGGGGACAGAATAGCATATATACTAGAAGAAAACAAAAACAGAGCATGACTTTCACATGACATCTAAACTGCCATCTAAACTGACAATTCATTTAAAAGCTTTTTTTTTTTTTTTCAAAGCAACAGTTCTTTGATTAGGGTATCTGCAACAGATCCTGACCGTTCTACAACACTGACAGAGACCTGCCATTGAAAATTTCCTTGTCCTTTCTGGGGTCAAACTGTTTTGAATTGAACAATACCATTTATGGCACTGATCATAATGGTAGAAATGCACCAGTAACATTTAAAATTGCCTTCGGTTCATGGGTTCCAGAGCATTACAGTTTCACCTGCTCTGATGCAATTATCTTGATTGAGCACATAATATTAAATGGGCTGGAATGGAACATTCACATTTGTATGAACTAGAACACTTCTCTTTTATGCTTCTGCATTCACCAGTGAGCATAATACTTACATAAAAAGGATCATCTACATGTAAAAAAGAAAGGGTGTCATGTTTAATGTATATTTAGGAAATGCTGGCACATCAATGTCATACAATGAAATCAAGTATAGTAAAATACAAAATGTGGCATTTTAGTCTGAATTTCTAGCATTGATTCAGCTATATTAATAGTTCTAACAAAGTTTATGTGCAAGGCACATTCATAAGTTGATCTGCCAATTGTAGAACCTAGTTGCTGACCTGGAGCAGGTAGTTGAGTATCGACTGCTTGTTCTGAACCCAGAGAGCAGAGAACTCGCTAATGTTGGGTGCTGGACAGCAGGAAATGAAGGCTGCTGTCTCATAGGTTCCAGTCTCTCTGTAGCTGATGTCCTACAAGGAAATAATGTGAAGTTACCAACGATAAATGCAGAACAGCTGGTGCAATGCTTTCTTGCCTACAAGGGCTATGAAGACATTATTCTCATATCAAAAGCACTAGAAAGAAGTAAAGGAAATGTAGAGCTCTTATTAAGTCCTGATAATATGTTGTGTTAAGGCAATACAGTGATGCATTTGATGCCTACTCACCATAACAGAACCATTCAGGTGTCCTAGGTCAGCTGACTCGGTCAAAATTCCATCAGATGAATTGTCTGCAAGTGTGAGTGCATGTTCACAACAATCGCTGCAGCCAGACCACACACGTGGAAGAAAGCAATGACTTAAACACTCAGCTCATGAAATTCAGTGCAACAAGATAAGAATAAAATCAACAATGAACAATCTTCGTGCAAGTGAGGTAAATATGCAGCAACTTTCTGAAGCCTTCGAACTAACTGTCTTTTGTAACCTAAAAACATTAATAATGAATTACGACAATATATTGATTCTTTAACTACGATTTCATTCCTTCCTTATCATCTCTTGTAGGAAGTGACAGATTTTAGCAATAATGGTAACACAGTGGTGTGATTTCCAACCAAAGATCGACAGAAAGAATAAAACCTGGACAGAATCATAATCTCTTGTTTTCTGAAAAAAGATTGACCATATATTGAGACACTTAGCTGATTGCTATACCTTCGCAGATTTCTAGTGCTGAAGTCATACTAGGCTAGACAAAAGTTATAGCAAACATTTTGGTACACTCACAGCTCCTTTTCCCACAGGCAAAGGCCCCATTAAGCATGTCATCATTGTGGTATGCATAAGTCTTGGCCAGTTTTTTGAGCACTGCCGTGTCGATGGCACCAGCACTTTTGGGCAGTGCTAGTGCCAAGCCGCCAGTCAACACGTTGAGCGAAGTGACAAAGTGGTATCGTTGTGTCCACTGTTGCACAGCTTGAACCTCCGGACGTGAACTACGCCCTAGAATGAAAACAGAAAATTAAGATTTGAATTTTGCTGCCTTGCCTGTTGAATTAAATGTTTTCATAAAGGTGCCAAGGAATTCCTGCCCCACAAATAAAATAAGAAATACAACTGAAAAAACAAATGTGTGTGTGGGGGGGATCGCCCCCAAAGCGTTACTAAAACTGCATTTCACAATATTCAACATACTTGTAGAGTAACTCAGAAAACTGAAATACAAATAAAGAAATACATAACAGTAAGCAGTACACCAAGAAACCACATGGATTCTTTGTTGACAAAGGTACTGTGGCACTAGTAATAGAGAAACTGCATTGGACTGTCTCCAGTGCACGCACATGCTTAATATACTCAAGCTTTCAGTTTAAGCTAAAAAGAATGCCAAAAGAAAATATTACTGTCAGCTGAAATCGAAGACTATGTTTCTGTGGACCAAATATGTATATCTACTGACAAAGGATGTTCAGCATCCCAGAAAGCAACACAATAAAACAAGAGACAGGTGGCTGCCTTTAATTTTGCAGCACCAGCTCCTGGTCTCATCAGAGACAGTTACAATTCCTGGCTAACTGTTTATTTAAGAAGTTATTACATTGCATTACAAGATAAATGAAAACTCTAGATGGCATCTTTTGTAGACTTTTCCTGAGTAAAACTAGACCAAACACCAGTAGCATGTGAAGACACTGCTAAATTTTTTACATCACATTGACATCATCACGCTGTAGTCAGAGCAAGGAACTCAAATGGAGGTGCTCAGCCTTCATTTCTCCACTAACAAACCATCCTTGTCAAAGAAATACAGTAATGGTTCAAAAATAAAAAATTAAGCTGTCAGAACAACCTGATTTCTTGCTAACTTTGATGTTCCTTTAGCATGCTACTTCAGAGCCTACTGTGTTGCAGGTTTTAGCTGCTGGCATTAACAGATGCAGCAAACGAGAAAAAACAGCTTTTAGAAAAGACAAACATATATTCTCATTCCCCCAAAAATAGTCTACGCTCGTTACAATGGACCCGCGTACAACAGACTTTTGGATATAATGGACCATATTTCAGCCTTAGTTTGTTCTATCTATTTTATTAATGCAACTAAGTTTGCTTTTAACGGACTGCGCTACAACGGGCTATCGGCTACAGCGGACAAAATTAGCAGCAATTTTTGTCAAAATTGGGCGCATAAAACGGACTTTTGCCATGTCGACACGGTTTGGCAACTGACTTGCGAGGGTCAGCCGGCAATCACGGCTCAATATCTTCCGCGTGAGGGAGGGAGCAAAGCAGGGCGGAAGTGCGCCCTCTTTCACATGTAAGGCACAGGGGGTAGGCGAGGGAAAGAAAGTGGCTGCTGCTCCGGTGGCTGCTGTTAATGGTGCGGCCACGCAGGCGCCATATCTTTTAAGCAGTCTGTGATGTTGACAAAGTACGCGCCCGCGCGGGCACCATATCTTGAAAGCGATCTCCGACGTGAACAAAGTGCGTGCCCGCATGGGCCCCATCTTCAAAGCGATCTGCAATGTGGACTAAGTGCACCAAGTGCCAGCAGCTTCATATATGCTATGCTTTCGACGTTTAGTTCCCATTAAAGCAAGAGACAGCACGAAGATTAATTAGCTCGTTGCTGCTACAGCACTTGCCTTGCTTAATTTGCTATCTCAATTGATGCTTCACCTTTGGGCGAAACTGTGACTTTTCGTGTTTTTTACTTTGGACGTTCGTCACTCACTCTTTCCCATAATGTTGTTAGACATCGCGGCGAAAGTTTCGAAAGTGAGGCGTCTCAGATATTACGGACTTCGGATAAGCCGGAAGTTCTTTGTCTGATTATCAGGGTCCGCTGTAATGAGAGTCGACTGTACTATATACTCCACTAGCTGAAAAGCATCAAGTTTACCAGCACCAAGCTTGCTACATGAAGTGTTGCTCAGCTCTTTTACTCTTACATGCCTCATTATTACCCTTGCATCTATTTTTGCTTCACTATAAAATTCTTTTACTTCAGTTCTGGAAACAGAGACACGTGAATATGAGGACTTATTTGGTAACAATTGACTTACCACCAAACATATAGAACAAATTACTGCCACTAGGGGTGGATTCATTTGCATCACATTTTCCAATAGATGAGTTGGTGACGCCATCAGGATCAAGTATTGGGGCAATATGAATTCTAGCAGAAGCCATAATCTGCAATGAAATGAGAGCAAACAGGCATTACTTCCAAACACAGCTGTCATTCTTATTACATATCTACATTATTTGCATGTCCTGCCTACTTACTCAGATCCCATAATTACTGACTCTGTTGGCAAAGAAAGAATTGTTCTTTTGTTACCCTTGGCTACCACTATTAGAAGCCGAAAAATTATGTGACTTTAATCAGACATTCTAGTGCACAAGCACAAAATGGAAAATCACAAAAGAAATCAGAAAATTATTTACAGCCTTATTCACCAATCAGTAGCCTATTCTTTTTGGTGCTGCACTGAAGTAAACCGTGGGGAAACTTTGGAGAACACGGTGGCAAAGGCCATATTTAATGTTGGTGGACAGCAAAGAGTGGTGCAATCGGATCATTTGATGAACGAGATGTCCACATCAATTCTGTTCTACCCTCATGTTATCGCACTTATGCTGCTTGAACTTAACTCTGCTAGCTGTTGTGTTCTCTCAATCTGGCCTTTAAAAGGGAACCACAATTATGACCGTTAAGTAACTATATTTCACTACAGTACCGTAGGTTCAGGATGTATAGTTGTTGACATGTGTACAGTGGCCTGCATATTTATCTAAACTTTTCAAAAATATTTTGCATGTATTACCACTTTGTTCATGCTAAAAATTTCTATTAGAGCATTTTATATGGATTTAATATGAATTTTATAGGCATTTTATAGTTTGCAATGTGAAATTTAAATATTGCATCAGAAAATATGAAAAAGTACACCACAAATATATCCACAAAAGAACAAGGACAGGTGAAAAGAGTTAAGTAAGATAACTGCTCCTCATCCCATTTTTCATAGTCCAGTTCTTGTCTTCTACACATAATTTTGACGCAACATTCACAAGAACATAACAGCTGACCCCACAACTCCTGTACATAAAGCAGTGACATGTCCTATCTCCTTTCTGATCTCAAAAGCAATCCTCTTGTTTTCGTTTCGTCCACACTTGACCTGTCAACAATGGAACCATACAAGCTGACAGGTGCCCCTATATTACGAGCCGACAGTGGCACAGAGACACAGTGCTCAACAGAAAAGCTAATAGAAAAAGAAGTGTGCCCCTATCTTATTCATAAAAAAAAATATATTTTTGACAGGAAAGCAGTGGGAATGGAGAAGGTATCATTCCTCAATGGATGCCACTACATTCTTGGGATGCAGGGACCTTGATGGTCTGCTCCTGCACTCTGTCAGGAGGCAGTGCATACCTGCGTGATGAGGCTGTTGTGCTTGTAGCGGGTGGCCAGTGTGTGGGCCAAGTGGAGGAGCATCTCGGTGGCAGCCAGCTGGAAGCCCCCGGCCAGGCCAGCCTGCAGCCGGATCTCGGGGACGCCTGGCCGGTGCACCCGGGGGGTAGCGCCCAGCACCAGGGCAGGCAGGTCCCGCCCGCCTGCACTGCTGCCCAGGCTGCAGGCAATGGCACATGTTCAAACACTACTCGATCATGCAATTTTCAATGCAAAAGCTCGTATTAAATGGCCCAAGAGGCGGAAAATCTACCATTGGCGGCTTGACTATCCGATGGTACAAAAAGGCTACGAACCCTTGTCTTTTGGCGGAAGTCACACCCATGACCTTCGGTGTTAATTAAGGCAAATGTAATTAAGACACAGTTAATTAATATAGAATTAAGACACTTGAATCTACAACCTTTGGCGGGGGTTGAACCCACAACCTTTGGTGTTAAGGCACAGTTAATTAGGGCACTCATACCCATGACCTTTTGTGCTAATTAAGGTAAATTTAATGATGGCACAGTCAATTAAGGTAGAGTTATTTAAGGTGCTCAAACCCATGACCTTTGATGGGAGTCGGACCCATGACTCTTGGTGTGAATCAAGTCGAAGTTAATTAAAATAGTTAATTAAGGCACTTCGACCCACTAACATTGGTATTAATTAAGGCAAATTAGAGGCACAGTGAAATAAGGTAGAGTTAATTAGGGGCACTCAAACCCACAACCTATGCTGGAAGTCGAACCCTCTACTTTTGGTGGGAATCAAACCCACGACCTTGCGTTGTGGCATAATCTCTAACCATCGCGCAGTGGTCGCAATGCTTTCGCTTTCATCCACATAGGGATAACTAAGTGCCCCTTGACTTCTTTGATGAACTAATGCGCTTTGTGTTGCACTCAGTGACGCATTTCAAGAGTGAGAGATAGAAATAGAATGAGAATATTAATGTCTTCCACAAATTGAAGCCATGACCTCAAATATTTCACGCATCTGGTAAAAACATAGAAACGTAGAAACATATCAACGTCTGGTGATGCATGCATCAGCAAGCAATCAATTTCATTGTCTACAAAAGAGCTTGATTATCTTTGTTCACATTGAACATATACCTGTCTAACAATCAGTGTGGCGAAAAAGTGCCTGCGTGTGGTTTCTAGTTTTCTGTTCATGTTTACCGAGCTATGCACACGTGTCGTATGATGTTTTGAGGGTATAAGTATCCACGAGAAATGGAAATAAATCTGTTGTTGAACATAAATGCTGTGTGATTGTCAAATGTGTCTTTCTGTGGCCCTGTCGTTCAGCTTGCACTACAACAAAGTAGAATATGTCGTACCAACAAGGCCCATATAGCTACCGTCATCAATAACATTGCCTCCTTGCTTTCCTTTCTGCTTCCATTTCAGACAAGTTCCAAGGTACACACTGAGACAGGAACAGTGGCATAGATTCAGCTAGGGCTAATCATGCACTAGCTGCAACACAGTATGCCGCAGTAGGTACTTTGTTATCAAGTGGCTGCATGTACGGATCCAGGGGTCGTCCAGGCTTCCTAACCCCCTTCACACTCCTTAACATTTGTCTGTACTGTGTGTGTACAGCATACTGCACATGAAAAATTCATGAAGTCCCTCTTCCCAGCTGTTACTGTTCTTTTTGCTCTGGAGAAATAATAAAGGTTCAATGATTATTGAAGAAAACATGCACAGCTTGCACTAGTGGTGCAAGGCTGAAGTTAACAGCGAAGCTTGTGATCACCTAGATTTTACGTGGCTTGCCTAGGTTGCTTGCAGGTTTTGCAAGGTTATGCTAGGTTTTGCTTGTCTCGGCAGGCAGGAAGTTTTCTAGAAGCTGCAGGCCGGGATCGCTTTCTCGGCGATGTCAAGCATTCAGGCTCCGACTCTTGCATTGCCTAGACTGAAACTAGGAATCCTCGACTCGGTGTCGCCTCTTCTCAGCCGCAGTTTCGGCACGGTGTTCCGGATAAGCTCAGCAGCGACACATCGCTTCTCGCTTGGCAATACGACGCTCTTCCTGGTAAGCCGCTTCTTCTTTGGGCGTCCGGACTTTCTTCGGTCTTCCCGTGGCAACAGCACGTATGCACGGAGTAGAGGAGGCGTGAGGTGTATCACCACGACGGCTGTTCCGAGCTTTTACTCGCCTATGACGTCACGACTCCACCCTACGCACGTGGGGTGCAAGGAGGTTACGTGTCACAGTGTTCTCGCATGTGGTTGCTAGGAAATGCGAGGCGGAACACAGCTGGGCCGAGTTTTCTGGTAACGCTCCATGGTGGAACTAAAGCTTAAACAGCTCCGGTGTTAAAACCAGCCAGCATGTAAAGAGCTGATCATCATCAATCACCATTCCAAAGTCAGACCTCCCCCTTGAAGAAAACCTGGATCCGTGGCTGAGTGGCTATGACTGTACAAAAGGTGTCTCAGTATTAAAATGGTTCTTGCTGCAATTTTTGCTCAAATTCAGAGACAACAGTTTGGTTTCAATATACAACTCTAGATTGAGAAAGCTGCAGCAAAACTGTCTCAAACCGCTTTATGTTCAAAAGAGACACCAATTCATTTTCTGGTAATTGTTCCCCATCTCACACATTACCATCAAGCCACCAAGCTATTTCATTGAATATTTTGAATACAAGCTGCTGTTAATAAATTTGACTTCATCATGAAAACCGATTTCCCCTAAAGCTTTCTACAAAGAATTACTAGTGTTGAAAAACTTAGCACAAGCAGAGACAAACACAAGGTGCGTGCTATGATTCTCTTCCCTACATCATTGTCTGTCTTTGTGCTAAATTTTTCGACATGAATCAATAGCAACTTGCTGAATTCACACTTCTATTAAAGGACAAACTTTCCCACCAAATGTTACACGTAGCACAATGACTTTCCTGCATTAAATTTCAAATTAGGCTGGCTTTATTATTTCATTAGAACTACCACCCTGACAGTGCTATATGGCCTCTAGCTGTCACACACTGTTGGCATGCGCGTAGTTTCAATGTTCTTTTAGAATCCACTTGCCTGTAGAGGTAGGTGGTATTGGGATACTTGTGGGCAATGTATCTGAGCAGCTGCAGGGCCTCAGCGTAGCTGTGGTACTTGCGCTCGTATGTGTCTGGCTCAAGTACCAGCACGAGGCTGGTCCCCTCGCCCGACAACACCGTCACCCGCTCCACCCTCATCTCAAATTCACTTGCAGACGCTGCAAAGGAGAGAGGCGTCAATCAGAACGATGTGCCAAGCAAGCACGCTTTGAGATCAGCTCATGCCACGGCAACAGGCAACTACCCAGAGCAAGCAAGCTGAGGAACGAAGTAGCAAGCGTTGTGAATCACGATCACAAACTAGGCTTATCGCACAGTTAGGTGAGCAGAAAATGACTACAAATACAAAACAAAGAGGACCACTGGGATATATTTGCAAGAAACACTAAGTTTTGGCTTAGCAGAGAAGCTAATTAACAGAACACTCTTTTCAAATGTGGGAAACACAGTGCTCAATATGCTGATGACTCATGCTTTATCACAATTACAACAAAGTGCAGTTGAACTGTAATCAAAAACCTGTTTTTAATATGTTGCATACAGGCCATTTCAATCAAGCCATTTTCTATGATGATATCGCTAAGAAAGGCAGTCAGAAGTGTTGCACGAAAGCTGAAAGTTTTAGTATGTAATCTTCATTGATCACATGTAATGTATGAGTGCCAGTAGTAAAAGGTAAAAAAGTAATTGCAACTTCCAAGTGAAATAAACAGTTTAATGCAACAGTTCACATTTAAAAATGCTACCTTCTACACAGCTACAAAACTGCAAACTGACAGAGCAGCTCGATGCTGTGACTTTTCTGAAATATCAACTCGTTCAGGAAGACGGCACACCCATTTTAGGCAATGGTTCTTGCTACACCATGTCTTTGAAACCTATGATATCAAAACACGTAACAAGCGTGCTCATTTCGCGCAGCATCATGCCAATGTTCATGCGGTAGAATTTCATGCACATACCACAGCATGCTAGCTACTCTACACCAGCTAGGGTTAGATTTATCAGTAAATTTCGAATAGCTCTGAACACGATCTCATACACAAATGACAAAACAGCAACTAATTATTTTTAGCGGTTACAGAGAGACTACACATGGGCTGAAATGAAGATTTCACTTACTTTCAACACCACCACCAGTGCTGCATGTTTTGAGAGATGAAGCACTCTTTTTAGAAATTGTTAAAAGGGCTGTTAAACTGTGCTCGAACATGAAGATCACAGTACATCACTCAAAGGCAACTGTTTTGTGTGCATGTCCTTGAGTAGTTGTGGTAATTGTAAAGACTCGCGTCATAGCGCACCACTGCATAGAAGGGTCTCTTCTAGAAAAAGTAAGCAGTTACAAGTACCTTGGTGTTCACCTCTAATCTTTCTTGCGAAACGCACATTAATTACATCATAAACAATACTAATCGAGCCTTTGGTTATATCAAACCAAACTTGCCTGTGATCCCATCAAAGCTAAGACTATTACTATATAACACATTTGTTTGCTCCAAGTTGGAGTATGCAAACTGTGTGACATGAATAGGTACGCTGCAATGTATTTTTACTCATGCATTGAATGCATATGTTAAAATGTATATGTCTTTTGTTCATAACATTCGTATTTCCTGTTATTTCTGTACATGTTGCCAAACTCACTTTTGTAATGCCCTACGGGCCTTGAAGGTATTTCAATACAGTCGCCGACCGATTTTACGGACCTCGAGGGGACAGAAAATAGTCCAAAAAATCGAACAATCCGAAAAACTCGTTCACCCCCCTAAAAATTATGAGGCTTAAAGTGATTTAAAAATATCTCTAATAACGCCCTTCCTTGTACAATGCTTAGAGGTGATCAGATTTGCTTGGCTTTGCGCAAGAGTGACGTTGTCTCCGTATAGAGTTGACAAGAACGTCACCGCGTTAACTGCGTTGGCGATCTCCAGTGGCGGAGATCGCCATGGAGATCAAGAAACAAGCCACGTTACTTCGCACATTTCGCACCACTTGGCTCTCGCGAAGGTACAGGAGGTGGCGCCGATCACACAAATAAACACACAAAGATGCGACGTCTCCGAGACACACCTGCTGTTGGCACCACATGCAAAATAGCAACCGAAACGAGCCGAAACTTAGCACTTACTGTCAGCTAAGAAAGAGCGGGCATGGCTTCCAAGACGTAAGAATGACGTATGCATCCCAATCTTGGCGGCTACAAAGCGAGCCACTAGAAGCCAAGCCAGCGGATAATCCAACATGGCGCCCTCCAAGATCGCGTGGCATGACTCGGAATGAACAATTTAATCCGGAAATCGAATTTTGGGGCCTACATTCATCCGAAAAATCAATCGCGAATTGCGTTAGCTCTATGAGAACCCTGACAGTGCATTTATGAAATCCAGAATATCTATCAAATCTGAATTTTTCGAGTTCGAAAAATCTGTCGGCTCTGTAAAGTTGTAAACTAATGCAGAAGTATGATAATTCAGTAGTTTGGCATTACAAAAAAAGTAATAAATTCACTTTTTG
Organism: Dermacentor variabilis; assembly: GCF_050947875.1. NCBI lineage: Eukaryota > Metazoa > Arthropoda > Arachnida > Ixodida > Ixodidae > Dermacentor > Dermacentor variabilis. Next base: position 23,443,495 of record NC_134570.1, on the reverse strand, counting down.
TAAACACATAATCACAAAGAGAAGTCACAGTTACTTGAAAAGTTACAGAAAGCATACACATTGACAAAACATATCTTTTCATTTCTGATGAACACAGAAACTCAAATTTAACAGAACAAGAGAGTACTTGAGATGCAGCTTGGTAAATAAATAAATAAAAGTGATCTTATTTGTATGTAGTGTTTTTGGAATGAGCTGATGATGATAATAAGCATGCAGATGACCACATCAACACAGATGCATGTATGAAGAACCTATGGTTTATTGCTAAGAAAATAAATTATGTCAATGGCATAATAACAAGTATAACATGATGAGTCACTATAATGTGGACAGAACACATGTGCAAGCGGCAGCTAAGACCGTGAATAGAGTCCATTCTTTTGAGTGGAGCGCTTGCAGTCCGCAAAAAATGCAGACTTGGAGAACTGAAAAAACAGAAAAGGGCGCCCCGCACTTGCAAAGACGTATGCAACCATGGACACAACAAAGCAACGCAAAGCCACAAATGAGACAACTGCCAGGGAGGCTGACTGGTTCAGCAATTCTGTAAAAAGGTATCCCAATTATTGGACCAATGATTTGTACAAATGACTGCATACTGATAGAAAAAGAAAGAAAAATGATGATGGGGGGGGGGGGGGCAAAAGAAAAATAATGTGTTACACTTAACATTTATAGCAGCATAAAGCGCTATGTGAAACATTAAATGCTATTCTTGTTCACTTCGCTAACAATATGCGCTTTTGAACAGCAAAAGTACCAGGCCATTCCTGCATCTGATGAAATGTCAAAGCACGGCCAACAAACGACTAACATAGTCTGGCACTGGTGTGAGTGTCAAACTGTAATCACAAAACAAATTAATGCCAGCAGCTTTAATGTTAGACACAGCGATGAAGCGTTTCTGAAACTTATGCTGACAAAACAACCAAATGTCAATGAAACAGAATGACCAAACAGGGCAAGCAGTCAGTTATTTATGCCTTTTTCTCTCTCTCCAGAAGCAGTTAGCCTCAACTTAAGCACAATGCATGGCTATTCCTGAAGGATGAACCAAGAACCGAAGCACATAACCCACAAGATTGTAGGTCAGGCCACCTATGTAACAATTCTAAAACACAAACAGAATGAGGCATTACATTTTAATATTGTCTTGCTGTCTTTTACATGTAACATTAAAAAGGGACAGATCACTGACAGCACAGCAGCACATTTGACGTCAACAGCTGTCTCTACACTCTGTCCAATATCCTGTGATGCATGCTGTTCCTTCTTTTTAGGCTCGAAAAAAAAAGAAAAGAAAAAGAAACAGACTCATTCAATCCAATGTTTCATCATATATGGTGGCTGAGAAAATAATACTGATCAGTGTGCTTACCTGTGAGCACCACCTTTCCAGGAGGTACAGCAAGACAGAAAGCACCACTGGTCGTTTCGATAGGACGTTTGCTTGTATGTACGCCAACTGTTGCCTTCGTGAGTGTTGTTCCATACTCATCAGTCACACTGCCATGGACGCCTGGCATTAGCAAAGTAAGAAAGAAAATGAGATGACATTGTATCAGTAATCCTGAAAAGGCTGAAAAGGAAGCACGAAGTTCTCATAATCAGAAAACAATGAGACAAAAAGCCCTTCAGTGCCGATCCAGTGACAATGTGGTGTCCACAAGAAAGACATATTTTTGGTGACACCTGTGACACTACTTCAAATGAAGGCACTGCTTTTGATTACATAGCTTTTTTTATGTCACCCAGTCAGTCAACCATGTTCTGCTATTATTTCTGATGGCACAATTGCACCATTAATCTGTTGCTGTTTGGTTCTAGATAAGCTTACTTTCTCAATTTGCTTCATTATTAAAACAAAAACAGGGCAGATGAGCTCGGCACATTTCTAACTCGCTTGTGATTCTTTAAAAAGCAGGATCTCTACCTAAAGTAAACTTCAATTAATTCGACACCCGTTGACTTGCTTCTTCAGTTAATTCGATCCTAAACAAAGGTCCCTGCCGGCACCCATACATTGTTATGGGCCTAAACTTCTGTTATTTCGATCTCAAAAGTGACCTTCGCCAAATAATCTGAACTGTATGTGGTGAAGTAAACAAAAAAAATGGAAAGGGGGCCATTGTTGCAGGACATGGTACGCATTTTTTAATAATCACAGGCATGCATGCAACATCTCAGGGGACAGTGCGAGCACCTAGATGCCTAATAAGCATGCTGGCAGCCATTCAGAACTGTTTCTGACGTTGCTGTGGCAATTTGAGCCCTCGTTTCGCTCGCCATGCATGTTTCGTATTTGTGGGGACACTCGACTTTCACACATTCGCTCATATTGTTTTCCCCGCATGGCTCTCGCGTCTCGTGTAATCCGGCTTTTCCGCATATCTAAGCACCGGCGGTAGGTGGTGTGGTTGCATATTAGCATGAGAGATGGTGCGGTGATGATAATTTAATGTGGCTTCACCCTTTTCAATGGGCAGGCATGTCAATTGCATGCCTTAGCCATGGGGAAAAAAAAGCAAAACATAAATAAGCAGAACAGTTAACAAATGACCTGCAAGGGGGGAGGGAACCAAAGGGCCATAGTGGAGCACACAACTACCAACCCTTGAGCATTGCTCCTCTCCAACACTCAAGGTGCCACTTGGTCAGCATTGCAGCACTGGTGTCGACTGCCCTATTCGTGTCTGCGAAACCCCATGCGACTCTGAGGCTTCTGTTCGCCATTACGGGGCTGCCTAGTTGGTTCCAGTTCAACACCACATGTTCGATCGTTTCGTCTGCACTTTTGCATGACGGGCGAGGAGGACATTCCCCTCGCCAAGGTGAAAAGGTACAAAACAGCACCAGCAGCGGGCACCCTCTCTCTCTGATGCTGGACCCCTAACCTGCCGGACTGGAATAGCTGCTGCAACCCATGAGTGACCTCATTTGCCTGACTATCCCGGGCAACGAGGACAGCTTATTATTGCTTATTACTGAGAGGACGCCCCTCTGCCAGTGTTGTTTATTGCTGGTAGCAATAATCATTGTTACAGTTGACGCCGCTAGTTGCCTTATTCGTTCGAACCCAACGTAGCCGCAATTCCCGTGCTACAGGTTGGGGAGTACCACAGAGCAACTGTGTGGGGCTAGATCCGGAGCTCGCCTTCACCCTTGCCACACGCAGAGTGGAACCCCCACACTGTACACACGATTAGGGTCCACAATGGAGGTGAAAATATTTGCTCGCTATCCAGTTGCAATGAGTCGGACTTCCTCGATTTGTTGCGCACCCATCGACATATTCCATTAGTAATCATTTGGCTGGCTAGGTTGGTGTAAAAAGGCACAATAAATGCCCTTGTGTTTGTTTGCACTACTGTGTTGGCATTCCTTTGTCCCAAGCGCACATTTGAGACCCCACACATTGAGACCGTTAACGGGGCCTAGTATGTGTTCCTTAATTATACACATGTGCCGTCCACCGAGAAGCGAAGAAAAGCCATCTGTGTTTTGGGAAACCTAGTGAAAAGGAATGCGGTAAGACGAAAATACTCAGAAAGTTGAGAGGACGTTTAGTGCCAACAAAAGTGCTGGGGTATATCTAAATTTCTGAAGGCCTGCCAGTAAACTTACTAGGCGTCTCGGTGCTCGTAGTGTGACTGCAGATGGCGCATCTACGAGTGTAAATTAAGGAACATGTGCTATGTCCCATAACAGTGGTACCTCTTAGTACGTGGTATGGTTCGCCACATAACATTACTGTATTGCAGAGAAGCTAACAATAAGGGCAAATACTGCCAATTAAATTAACGGCATGTTTCGACGTATTTTTTTCTGCTTTTTGTTTAATTCAACCAGTTCCGTCGGTCTCATCAGGATCTAATTCATGGAAGTCGACTGTCAATGTCTTGGAACAAACTGCGTGACTGGCATATTATACAAATTACTTTCACTTGATTCTATTCTTCTCTCATCATTCATTACTCACAAGCAGCCGATTCCATTGGTAATAAAGACAGGGCACCATTTAGCCCTTTGACGAAACATATTCAAAACGAAAGGATTTAGAACAAAAAAGTTACATTCTACTGGCCCCGAAAACCGAATGAAAAAGTGCACCGTGCCAACTCCAGTACAGAGAGAAGCAACTGTCTCACTTGTCTTTGCAGCTTCCAGGAATTCAAGAAGAGGGTGCAGTGTGTGCATCCAAAGCTTGGGAATTTCCTTTCTGGCAGGGAAGTCACAGCAGTCCAGAAGCACAGATGCCTGCATGACAAGTGAGTTTATGGGACCATGTTTACAAAGGCAGTCACACAAACAATAAAGTAAGACATATTTCTCAATAAATTTTCATGTCACTTATCGAAGACAGAATGGGAAGTATGTAGATTTGAACTATAAAGAACTTAGTGCCCTTCCACTCTGTGAAGAAAGATGACCAGTGAAGCTGTGTATGTGGGCCCCTTAATGGTGAACTGCAACTCCGCCGCGGGTCGGCCCGGTATTGCACTATCTTCGGGATCGGCCCACGTATGGAGAATGCTTAACAACTGCTTCTCCTCTACTGCGGCTCGGCCCGGCATTGCACTATCTTGGGGATCGGCTCATGTATGGGGAGTGTTTAACGGCTGCTTCACTTTTGTTGCGGGACAGCCCAGTATTGCACTATCATCAAGATCGACCCAAGTATCCATCAAGATCCATCGAGATCGACCCATCGAGATCGACCCAATGCCTGCTTCACATCCACCGGGGGTCAGCCCAGTATTGTACTACGTGTCTTCGGAATCGGCCCAAGTATGCGGAGTGCTTAACACCTGCATCACCTTCAGCGCAGGTCGGTACTACACTATATTCGAGATTTTTTTCTGCACACCGACACAATAGTGGGGAAAGTAGGCCTTAACAGCTGCACTGTCAAAATGTAAGCCGAAATCTAGTTCCAATATGTTGACCAACGTTCTAATTCTAACACTATGTTCAGACACTCAAAACAAAAAATAGACTTCTGTCACCACATAGAGAATTCCTGGAGAATGTGTTAAAGCATTCTCAGGAATTAGCTTCTGCTGAATGGCTGTAGTGTTGAATGACTGAAGCAACAGGAATGGATAAGGTAGTTAAATTGCTATGAAAAGCAGCAATTCACTGGGTATTAATGGCAGCGACACATTCTATGGCCCCTCCAATATAGGCCAACAATATGCCACACTCCTGCAACTTCTAAACAAACTTCTAAAACATAATGTGCCACTGAAAAGTAGGCTCACTGTAGGTAAGCAGGAGCTACAGTCATAAAACATTTCAAAATTGTTTTGCTTGCTTGTAAAGAATTGGACATTTGTAAAACTCATCCTGTTCAGAAACTCTATAGTTATAAAATGTTTCTTGACCTCAATGCAATATAGCCACTTACACAACTGTACACAAAAAAAATATACTGCAGATGATAAGTAACCACGGTAACAGAATTCTCTAGTAGTATGCTTGCATATTTTGTCATACGTAAATTACTCGTATCACTTCCACTGCATCAGCCTATCAGGCACTATCTTTGGAGATCTCTCTTTAGAGATTCTACTTGTAGGAATGGGAGCTATAATACCTGATTGGCCACATTATGGTAGGTATTACTGCCAAGTACCAGATGGCACAACTATAACTATTACAATTACCAACAAGTGTCTCTTAACACTCAGAAGTACCTGACGAAGTTGACAAACAGCATAATGAAGTATATTCAAGAAAAGTTCACATCCACCCGACAGTAGCTCTAGGTTGCTTGCTTGTGCTCCCACATTTTTGGCATCAGGAGGTCAGAGTGTGCAAACCTACCCAACAAATTTCAGTTAGCTTTGCAAGGCCTGATTCTGCAATGTATGTTCGTCTCAACTCGTCTCCGGCATGGACCTAGCTTTCAAAAGATCCTACCACCAGAGATGCTGAGTCAAATGTTATTTTTTATTCCCTGGCATGCTCTGTAAAAGCAACATTTCCTTGTCACCGTTAGCTAGCTTTCTAGCTGTTAGTTTGGTACACAAGTTTAATACACACTTTTGCATCAACATGTGCCATTTACTTTGTTCCTCTGAGCACAGCTTACAGAACTGGCTAACAACATTGTGCATCTGCAATCATAGAGCAGGAAGTGCTCACTACAACGTAACTGCGACCAACATCTTCAGGTCTCACACTAAGAAACCATAAGAATCTGCACACAGCAACACAATCCAAATAAATGGAGTCCCAATTAGCTTTTTACTATTCTTATAGTGTTGGCAAATCCGTACTATATCTTAGACAAGACCCACTAATTAAAACTGGTATAAGACAGCCATTATGTCACATGGAGACGATAATACACCCACCAAAGAATGTGGCATGTTCCATGTAGTACAAAATCAGATTTACCATTAGAGTACCATGCTTGTTGTAGGCATACTGGAGCAAAGAGCCGTCATGAACAGGTCTCAGCTCTTTTCCACACTTGGACAGAGGTACATACTTGCGAAAGCCAGCTATGAGGCCATCCATAGTCACGTTGTCCAGCAGGCCACTATTTGTATCATTCAGCGCAATTCTGCACACCACACCAATATGAACTGGTTATTTCATAGTTGCAACAGTTAGTGAGGCTTCACTGTTAAAAGCTGGCTACGTGATAACTATGTATGCACAGCAAATCTTCTCTAAAGCAATGGTGCTGAAATTATCAAAGACAATATTATCAAATTACCAGGACCAGCGCTTGTCCCGTCTTCTTCCTTTCTCGTTCATGTTTTTAGCACTGTTTTCTACGATGAACATTACATTTGTAAGCACGTATGTAGTACTGCATTAATGAATGGCTGCAAAAAAAAGACAGTCTTTTCCTGCGAAGTGTAACAATAAACTGCATTTCTTGCAGAAAAAGAAAGCTGCACAAAGCCACATGTGATCCCAGTTATTTTTTTTTATTCGCACATTTATGCCTATATGCTCGACAATAGAAAAAAGACAGACAGATACAGACAAAAAGACAGACAGATACAGGTTTTCTTTCTTTCTTTTTTTTTTACATGTTTATCCACAATGCTTCAAAACGCAAAATATAATGGTACAGGAAAAGTCCTCCACATTGAAAGTATTATAGTTTTATTTTTTTCTATTGACCCTTTTCGCAGAGCAATTTGTTCTAAAGAAACGAGATGGCAGTTTTGGTGACGTGCCGCATGTAGCCTCAACGACAACGCACAAATAGGAAACCACTACCGCTTCCACCTGGCTTCTGCACGATCAGCTGTCGGAAATGCAACTGAGTTTTAGTTAATGCACTGTGCTCCAATCATGCTGGATTTAATCATGTGGATTGAAGACCTGTGCAGTAGCTGGCTGCAAAAATAGTGACTGTGGACCACTGCTGTTTGTGGACCACAGCTGCAACTGTCCGTACGTGTTACAGGCACTTCGAGATGTATGGCTTTCCTCGAGGATACAGAAATTTGCTCATCTGCTAACGTCGTAACGCTAACCTTCAAAAAAGGGTGCTTCAGCCATGGAACATCGGCAAGCGTGAGTACCGCTCGTTAGAACAATGACAAAGGGAGTAGCGCCGCTTCCTGTCATAACACGTTTCACGCACAGTATCAACACACATCTACTTCAACTGGCATGGAAACTTACACCCACTCCATTGCGAATGTGTCAATGAGTGAATGGGTGCCCACTTGAATATAAGCGCACTATATATGCACAATAAATGACGGACTACACCGATAGCACACAAATGGTTGAAGTTGAGCGTTTCGTGATTGTCCACAAGAGTAAGCGAGCTACTAGCGATAATAAATCTTTGCTACAAGGTATTACAAGGTAGTACAAAACAGCTACATTTCAAGCCTTGCATGAAGCAAGAACAAATCTATCGGAAGTGAGCACACCCACAAGAGATTAGGCAGAAGATAATCACATAGTGACTGCACCAAGAAAGTCAGAAATGTGGCAAGCAGCTGCTTAAATATATTCACCAAATAAAGAACGACAGGCGAAACACACTAATCCTGATTCAATTCATGAGCGGAAAGTATGGACATCTTGGAATATATTATCAGCCTCGCTTTTAAAACAATCACCATATATGCTACTTGCGCCGTTCGGACATAGCTTAATCAACTCCGAAAGCGCATTCACATGTTCTCTGAAGCTTTGGCCAAAGCTTCGTTTCGTCTACCCAGTCACCGTCTATGATATCTCCCAAAACAGTGGTTTCCTAAGCTGCACCGGCATCATGCAAACCCACCGTAAACACACAGGCAATCGAGGCAGTTGAGGCAAGCAATGGACGTGTCACCACGTGATCAAACATGGCAGCGTTCATGGGATTGCTGCGAAAAGGGTTAATAATTTCCTGCCTAACAGAGCACTTTGTACACCATGTTCAGGTAAAACTTTCTGCTTTTCTTCTGACTATTCTGAGCATTCTTTATCACTTATTCGACCTCTTCCTGAGATGGCTATCTAGCTACCTACTGTTGGCCCAGCGTTATCTCGCCATGCTCTTCAACACCACCAAAGCAAATCTTTTGGAGCTCACCTGACACCAACACCTCCTGTGTCGAGGACAAGACCTGCCACATAGTGTGACACGCTCAGGCCCTCTTTGACGGCTTCCACAATGGGGAATTGGCCAGTGAACTCACTGCCAAAACGGTCCTCCATATTTAGCTCTTCCGGCAGTTGAGAGTCACATATGCCCTCCTCAGAGTGGCTGAAACCTGCTTTGTCCACCGAGGGGACGATGTGCACCACCACTTTCTCCAGAAGGTCAACTATGCGCTGGGATCTTAGCTTATAGCCTGCACAAAACAAGCACAATTGTGAGTACCGACCATTTCGTCAACCTAGGTGGGTAATAGAAGAGCCACAAAATAAGGCACATTTAGCTGCCATGTTTCTAATAATCGAGTTTAAAAGCCAGTAAAATTGCCACAAGTTACAGACAGTGACCATGTTCCACAGCATTGAAAGTGGTCAAAATCATCAATCCAGAGTAAGACGCTGTACACTGTAAGATAATGCCTCCTAAATTCTGCTATGTCATGATAGATCAAAAATTATGAAATACACAATGAAATTACAACATATAATGTCACAACCCTCCCTTTTCCTTATTTGTTTCTTCAAAATGCCACAGACCTTTCAATTTCACTGCATGAACAGTAAAAAAGAAAAATCATGCTGGAATAATATTAGATAGCTAATTAAGTCGAAGCATATCAGCTTCGAAATGAACTAACTCTGAAAGGGCGTGCTTGCAACACTGATCCAGTAGGACAGGCAAAAATGAGGTTTTGTGAAAGTGAGCCAAAATATTGACACGTGGACCTGTTTCTCTTTTTCGAGTGAGCGCTTTTCACCATTTAACAAATATCGCTCAAGGCAGGGCACGCCTGCATGTATCAGAAGTTTCTGGAATGTTATCGATGGTTCCATCCCCTGTCTGTTGTCAGCGAAAACATCCGTTTATTAGGTGACAACTGCGTTAGTACGACCTCAGTGCACTTACTGGAAAAAGAATTTGCATTTCTAGGTCGGTCACAATAGAAGCGATTCTTGTCTTTTCATGCTCTGTGATTAGCGATGATGCGGTTGCGCATGCTCTGCTAGCCTTGCTGGGACTACAACGATTCTAATAAAGCTCAGTTGATAGTCCAGTCGTTGTGGTGTGAACCTCTCCTCTTGTCCTTTGTGTTTTTTGACTGGTTTTTCCTTCAAGTATGTACCAACTGGCCCAGATTTCAACCCTTCTGCAGAACCTCCTGTAATCTGATTGCATGTATGCGCGACGCCAATGGTGTAGAACTTTCTGGAAGACACGCGGGCACCAGCGATTACTCTGAAACGTTCGATGGCTCTTGTATAAAACCCGACGCGCTTGACCGGCAGATCAGATTTCGCCGATCGCCGAATGTGTTCACCGCTATCGTTGTGCTTTAAGCATAGCCTGCTTTTGTGGGCACAGGTTCGACCAATAAAAGTTAGTTTCATCGTTCACAGTATTGCTACTGTGTTCTTTACCATTACTACTATGTGACAATATGCCCAATTAAAATTGCACCAACATGAATGTTTATGTAATGCACAATAATAAGAAAAGTGCAGTGCTGACATCATGATATGCCTAGACCATTATTTGCTACCCCCCCCCCTTTTTTTTTAAGATCACAAGTTACTTTACTACACAACTGAATCTGTCACTAGCTTCTGGGGGAAAGGGTGGTTAGCTACATGCAACTAGCGCAAGATGTTACCTGTGACAAGGTGCCTGGCCAGGCGAATCAACATCTCCCTTCCTGCAGGGCGTCCTCCATTGAGCCCTCCAATGAGTACAACCTCTGGCTTCATTTTTTTGCTCTACAGTATGGATCATCGAGGAGAAAAAAAGAAATTGTATTATGGAAAAGAAAACAAAACAAACTAGATTCCTCGCATTGTGACCGCTTTTATCTTTTCATTTGGAGCTGCATGTTTATGCTATGCACAGATTTGATTAGCCTAAATACTGAGAACAGGACAGTATATTGAACAAGTTGGTAAGTGTGCATTAATTGCACAGGGCACGAGCGATGGAACAAGGAATCATGAAAGAATGTCCAGGAAGAAAAGCATCACCTGCTGAGCCTGAGCTTTCAATGCCATTTTTTCTGAGCTACAATACTGTGAATGTTTGTAACTTTGAAAGGCATAAACCAGTAACTACGTAACTGGTAACGCTGCTTTCAACATGACACATCTTGTCAAAGTTGAGAGTATTTTCACTTTATTGGACTTCTGATAAGCTCACTGACTGCACTTGTTCAGCTGCAGGTGAAGTTAACAATGACAGCAACATCAATAATGTTGCTTCATAGACATGCTTATCCACTCTATGATATGGACCATACAAATAGAGTTAAAACAGCAGGCATTTGTACAGTTCCATGGAGTGAAATGTTTATATGAACTGGACTTTGGAAGACTATTCCTATACTAATTTATTGCTTTCGACTACAGTTAATGCTGCTGTACAGTTTATTGAAAACACAATACACAGACACTGCCACTAACATAATTCATCACAACGCCACAATAAAATCTTATTCTCTACAAAATATTCAAGAGAAAGCAGAAGGATGGAATCAGGCAAAAGGTTTACGATATAGTGGATTATGCTATGTTCTATAAGTATAAGAAAAACTCCTGCAATTTGTAATGAACCCAGGCCACAATTTATAAATGATAATTACAGCAATGAGGACAAGCCAGGTTGTCTTACCGGCACCGTGATTCGCAGGAACTGGAGTGCAGTTTCACCAGGTGGGCCAAAGCTGTCCTTGACCTCAACAATGTCAGAGTAGTTTTGACGCATCTGCATCAACAGGTTGGTAAGTTCATCAGCACCCAGATACTTGGGTTCTCCATTTTCACCAATAAGGAAGTCATGCTCTCTTGACCACTTGGCGTAGCGGCGGTCAACGGTGAAATTTACCCACGTTGCATTGCCTTCCACAACAGTCACCCGTTGTACTGGCAGAGGAAAACTGAACAGAAACAAGAGTAAAGTGTAGGTTCACCAAGAGCGCCACGCAACTAACTCCTGAGCCAACAAGTAATTTTGACTGAATATATTGAGTACAGTGCTGGGAAGTACCGAAGATATATGTATCTTAGATGCTATCTTAGACACTCTTTGGGTACCATGCTATGTCTGACAAGATGTGTATCAGTATCTGTATTTCCGATACATGAAAGAATGTATAATGTATCTTAAGATACAAGATACCGCTATCGTAACATAAACATTCAGCCAACTATAAACATTGGCTGAACTCCACTTTTCAAGCTGATACTGCTGCCACTAAGCCACCTGAATTTCCACAAGAAGAAAGGAGGTTAACCGAGGGGCCCGATTTTCATTAGTCATATCAGAAGAGCGGTAGTGCCGCAGTAGCTCAATTGCTAGAGCATTGCACACGTAATGCAAATGTTGTGGGATCGTTCCCCACCTGCGGCAAGTCGTTTTTTTATCTTCTTTCATTTCCATTAATTTGTCGTTTCTTTATTTCCTTTATCAAGCACAAGTAATTTCCCTATGTTGTCCTTGGTGTCGGTGTTCGTTGGCTTCTTTTGATATGACTGAATTTCCACAGGCACTCAGTTTTCTATTATCTGACCTTAACAGGTAGGTTGACAATACTTCATGCTTAAATGTCATAGCTGTTAGTTATGCCACCTGTATCATGTTTCTACATATTCGCTGAGATTCTGTTATATAGAACTGCCTTTCTATTTTACTTAAATATATTTTTCTTTTTTTTTAGCTCACCCTTAAATTTCTTACTGTTACAAATCACCAGGTAATCGAAGCTATAAGTGGCAGTAGTGTGAAAAGCGGTGGTATCCTGCGACGCTTTGTGCCACTGCAATATGTATGAAACGCTTTTGGGCTGCACAAATTTTCTCGTAAAGGAAAATCGTAAAAATATTGCACGTAAATGAATATGTTGATAATGAACACTTTACACCAGCAGATAAGCAAAAATTAAAGGTCATTGCAGCTTTATCTGCTCTCCGTATACACAATGTGTCAAGAAAATGTCTCTACCAGCATTATTGCAGGTAAAACTTCACAGTGGTATTTGCGCCATCGTGCAGAGGCTTCTTAGTGACATTCTTGTAATTAGATGGTGACCTGCTAGCTGGTAGGCAAGCAGAGCACCGACTAGAATTACGAAAGCTACAGGCTAAAACTGCTGACAGCGTAGCGTATAAAGAGCTTTCATGCTGAGTAGCTAAAGCTACCCCAATAAATTGTTTCGGAATAAAAACATTACACTTTGAGCAAGAAAGACAAACATTTTGAGATACTAACAGAGATTTCATTCAAATAAAACAAGGTTGGTCAGAGTTAAGAAATTTCGAAGCAAACATTTTGTGCATATACGTTTGCTGCTACATTATATAGATCCATGATATGAAATTTGCTAATGTATCAAAGATACAAATGGAAAGTATCATAACGGATACAATAATCGTGGTAGTACCTTGTATCGTATCATGATACAAGTGTTAAGTATCCTTGCCCAGCCCTGCCAATACTGTGCGTTAGTGGAACCTCAGTGGAACACTAACACAAGGTAAATCAGCTGCCAGGTATAAAAACAGATCATCCGCATCAGGTCATAGACACTACATATCAACAATGCAGAATTTTGTGTTCACAAGAACTTACATTATAGAAACTTCAATCAAATGTATTAATTAAAAATTATGAGGTTTTACATACCAAAATGACGATCTGATTATGAGGCATACTGCAGTATGCCTCAGAACTCTACAAATATGGACAATCATATGTATGCTAATCACACAAGATTTAATAGTATTGTCACGAAAATGATTATAGACAGCATCCTCAGTTCTTTATTGAGTTGCACAAATTAATGCCAATGTTCATAGATGCACAATATGCAATGTGTAATCTTCATAAAGGAATAACTCACATACAGCATCATGTGCTTTCTGTGCACACGTATCAATAATAAGTACATGTCAAAACCTATGGGAAGTGTACAATGCACACAGACGAACCCATGAATTTCTTTATAAATGCTATGGCTAAACTGCTAAATGTTATGGCAAAAAGAATTAAAATTATGTTCACTATGCAATTGTCCCTCTTTTGTGTACAGATATGAGGACATCATGGCATTCAAGGAACTTCAATTCAATGGTCGATACTGTCATAGGGTACACACTGTGTTTTGCCATTACAAATAAAAATGGCACCACTATTCTGTTGCAGTGAAATTAATGGGTTTTTTTATTTTTATTTTTCTCTGGTGTCAACACAGATGATGCATCCTTCTGATATAGTATGAATGAAACAGCCAAGTAATGCACTCAAACATGGCTCAAAACTGCTTGCTAGCTGAGAAACGGAGCACAAAACAAAAACAAAGACAAGAGAAGTGACTGGACAAGCACCATCAATTGCCACATCTGTGCAAAATTTGGGTAAAAATGAGCTATCTATTTAGCTGTAAAAGTTACATATACGTGTTGCTTCTATTGATGCAATGTTCAGTATGCATTAAAAGTATGATGTGAAAAGGCCCCTTCACTAGACAGGCAACCATACCTATCAACGTAAGCTCGGACAGAGTAGGTCGCAGGCATGAGAAGACGCCAGAAGTCTCCATCCACAGCTGAACGTACATCATGATGAATGCCAAGAACGTGGACTGTGGCATTGGGCACTGGCAGCCCATCTTCATCCTTGACGAATCCCTTCACGCCCTGGTGAACCTGCAAGCATTTTGCCAAGAACACCGCTACATACAAGCAACACATAATCTCCTGCAAAACATGGCGTCATAATGCAGAGGGCCGATCATTTAAGTGGCTCACTAATTGACATACCGTGAAGGCAGCTTATAACACACTCCACCATAGCCACACAAGTGCCTACCATATGTGGCATTGCCACAATAACCACTGTGTTAAAACACATTTCAAAGCCATTACCATACTTGCCAATCTGTTAGCTCTAAAATTTGTAGCAATCCACGGACACAACACAGGAAATAGGGAGGGCTGAATAACACGCTTCTGTTTTAAAGCGTCATCTGGGGACCCATTATTGTGTCACATATAAGCACTTAATTGACAATGATTTGCTCCTAGACGCCACACACAAGCTGCAGCAAACTTCGAAAAGCACGAACCGACAAGTGACATGCTGTTTTTAGATCGCATTAAACTTTTTTAAGAACACTGCTATTGCCTACTTTGCCCACACCAGGAAATTGTCAGAATAAGCTTGCTCCTTGCAGGTACACCCTCTGGTGTCCTTTCACAATCAGAAGACTTTCAAGGGTATGGTCACAGACCAATCGGTGAAACTTTACCACGAGTAGAATCACGATCATATAATTGTAGAACGAGTTGGAATTCATAAAATTAATAAAGAATTTGGGAGAGTTGGTAGCTATGCATCACATGTGACGGGCACATCATCTGTAGGTTTGCATGGATATCAGGCTCTTTCCTTCTTCAAAGTGAATAGTTTGGCAGCAGCTCAAGGTGCAAAGATGCTTCATTTCACAGAGTGCCTTATTTGCAAGGTACTGTAAATGTAGATACTACCATGTAGAATTGCTATTTGTTTCACATGTTTGGGTAAAGAAGGGGAAATCACTTTTCCCTATAGAAACATTCATAGTCAGTTAGTATAACCTAAGAGTGCAATAACAATTACACCTTGATGGTAATTTGTACACATATGCACATACGCTATGCCAATGTACGAAATATTTACACAGCCAAGTCTGTTTGCTGTAATTAAGTTTTATGTTGTAGTACTGTCATTATCCAGCTGCTGTTTCTATGCAAAATGTGCTCTTTATCGTATTCTTTCTGTGAAATGAAGACAGGGTCACTGATTGAGTTGTATATGATGCAAGCAGTAATATTTGCATTGCTGTGGTGGCTGGTGTTTTATTTAGAATGCATGATGATGTGCTAGAAATAGAGACTACATGTAAGCCACTTGACTCTATTGCAATGGCTGACTACTATTGTTTTCTTCACAAGTTTGCCCAGTAAACAGTTAATGCTTCTTCGATTCATTGTGATTTGCTGCCTTCCTGCTAGCATTCCATTGTGCCTACATGGCAATAATTGGTCCTGTTTTACAGAATGTTAACAGTTGAGGTCAGAGTGCTTACTGCCATATGGCACAAACATGTACTACGTATTCACAATCAACCTAGAAACAGTACAGCAGCATTAAATAAACTACATGATCAAAGCATCTTTGAACAGCATCAAGACCATATACTATAAGTGAAAAGGTTCGATAACAATAGGACAAAGTAGCCTTCACATTATAGACTTGAAGCAGCCATCACATTACAGACTTGACGCAGCCATTGACTTACCTTCTCCATGAATTTTACAAGTGCATGCTTGTGTTCATCCCAATATTTTGGCAAGTCAGATGCAGGTGGGTACTTATAGCAGCCCATTTCAATTGTTAGCTCATAACTGTTGCTGTGCAGATAGTTGAAGTCTTGCATTCCACCTGTGTACAACAACGAGACCGCCAAATGATTATGTCCCACTGTACATGGCACCTTTTAAGAAAAAGAGTATGCAGAATTTTACAGATCACAGTAGCCACAAGCAAAATTTGGAAGGGCACACTCTATACTATGGCTCACATTTTCCATAAATTCATAAGCAATTGTACAGAAAAAGGTAGTGTCACACTAGCATATACTTTCACTCATGCACAAGTGCTTTGAACGTATAATTATATACATTGAGAAAATACAGCAATGACAAAAACTCAGAAGACAGTACATAACCTATATGATTTACTTAATAAAAGAAAGCATGTCTCACCATATACATTGTACCATGCTGCTCCATTTGTGATTCCATCCTTGAAGGCATCATCCTTGGGTCCTTTTGGACAAGGCTTTCCTAGACTCATGGTTGGATGAGCCTGAAGAAATCACAAAAGCAGCCAAAAATTATAGAACACAGCTACAGGTTCTTACTCTAAACTTGGAAGCAATGAATCACTGTATTGCTATAATTCCAAAAACCTGAAACTGCCAGTGCAAATGGAGTTGTATGCACACAAGCTCCAAAGCACAAACTTCATTAGCCAGCAATTTAACATTTATGATATTAATTATAAGTGACATGACAAGCTGAGATATGACCAACTAAGGACTGCCAATAATGCTAGCTTGTAGTGTCAATATTTGTGCAGAACACCTTAAACATTAAGACATGACTTCTCTAAATGGTATTTGTCATCACACTTTGTGAACAAAGGGACCATTAAAGGGGCCAACGGTAACAGAAGTAAAAAAATCCAGAAGTAGAAGTGAGATATGAACTGCCAAAATAACATTGTTTACATACTTTAGTTTATATTAAATGCAATGACAAAGAAGGTAAAGGCGGCAAGACTGAGCCCATACATAGTTGATTATTGTCCTCTAATAAAGCAGCACAATTCCCATAATTTCCCCTGGTTTCAGTACTTGTGGATGTCATCTGTAAAATTCACTCAACAAGCACCTTATTTCCCTTGATTCGTATATATTGGCAGAAAAGATTAATGAAACAGCCATCTTCTGAGAGCTCCTGATCAGTGGCGGCACAAACACACTCACAAATGAAGAGCAACCAGCACGCACCCGGGCATAGACAAGAGCCAGGTACCGGAAGAGGGAGTCATCTGGTGTGGCACTGTAGATGCGCTCCACTCTCTCTCTGTTGCCATCGTAAGGGTAGTTGGCGACCAGAGCACCTCCATGCAGGCTGCCCGACAGCACTATGGGCCGTGCCACTATGAAGTTCATCATGGCCCTTGTCTCAGGCTCTCGTGGGTTGTGTGCCTTGTCAGGCTGATATTGGTCAGGGAAGTTGCGGTTCAGGTCAACATTGTGAGCATTGAATCGGCCCACTAGACTGCTGTAGTCACCT
Organism: Dermacentor variabilis; assembly: GCF_050947875.1. Classification (NCBI taxonomy): domain Eukaryota; kingdom Metazoa; phylum Arthropoda; class Arachnida; order Ixodida; family Ixodidae; genus Dermacentor; species Dermacentor variabilis. The sequence continues at coordinate 23,425,978 of NC_134570.1, read as the reverse complement.
GGAAGCAAACATTTCACATTGGTGTCAAGTGTAGCACATGCATTCACATGTAGAAAAATTACTACACACAGTCATAGCACCATGCAGTAATTCACTGAGCAGTTATTGCTATGTGAATCTTGGCCGTGAGATCACTAAGCTGACAACAAATAACATGCATCACAACCTTAGCTGTGCCACTTTATCAACAGCTCATATCTCAAATGTAAATAAGTGCCAGTAGTTTGCACATTTTATCATTTCATTTTCCACTTTATATATTCACATGTCCTCTAGGACATCAAATTTCTTTCTGCTGGCTTTTTGATTGCTGCACAGATAAAGCAAAATTCAGTTTAATCAACATCTTGGTTGGCTACACAAGGCTTACATCAATGACCATGAATTCATTTCTTTCCGCAGTCAAAATGCTTGTATAGGACTTCATGAGAGATCAAGAATCATGTGCGTAGTAAACATCACTGAGTTTACACCATGCTAATACACTGCATTAGTATCTCTGAACATTACATTCTGTGTGTTTAAATGCACTAGGGCTTCCCAATTTAAAGCGAGAAGCTTCTGAACAACAATGTCAAGCTTACCTTAGGAATTCCTGAGCTTTACTAAATTAGAATAGTAGCTGTAGTAGTTTTAGGAGTGAATGAACAACTACTGAAACATTTGATGAAGGTTCCTTACCAACGTTGGCTCTTGCATAGCCATCAGGGTTGATTGAGGCCATTAGGAAGATGCGTGTGTTGTTTACAAGAGTTGTCAAGCGGCGAGACTTGCCATACTGCTCACAGAGGAGCTGTGCCAGCAGCAGAACAGCTTCACGACCAACCGGCTCATTGCCATGAATATTCGCAACATACTTGAACTCTGGTTCACCTGTCATTGAGATAAAAAGTATGTTAGGTATTCAGAAAGAGGAAAGAAGGGGAAAGGTGGGGAGGTTCATAATAGTGACCATCCAAGTTGTTACCACTACTCTGAGGGTAACAAACCCTCACAAAAGGGTCTGAAAACATAGCGCTACGAGAAAGCAGAAGTACATGTCTTAAAGTGATATAAGCAATTGCAGACTACGTGTATAAAGTGATACAGTGAGCCAGTCACACTACAGTAGATAGCTGTAGATAACTATAACAGGGCTTTACTACAGACTAAAAACGTGTACACATGCAGCGTAATTGGCACACTTTTGACTTAATCTGGGATTCAGATTAAAGATTCTGAAGGAAGCACCTCACAAGGCAGCTCATAAATTTTATGAACACCTAATAGAAAAAGAAACATTTTCTGCTTGCCAGACCTGCCTTATGCAACACAGCTGCAGTAGTATTCAAGGCAGGCTATTTCTGCTAGGTGGTGCTTCACTTGTGCATAAACCACTATTGTGACTCACTTAGTAATGCCACTATGCTTAACAGTGTGTGTCCAAAGTGCATTCAGCATAATTGGAACATCTCTTTTCCATTAAAACAAAGAACAAATGTATGAGCCTGTCCCTACCAGCCTTGCTCTGCTTATCTTTCTGAAGCCCTCACTCCCTTGACGCTGTTTGAGCATTAGTTACAGTCTTCTGAAGCAGCACAAGGCATTTCGAATTAAACAGCTTGTGCTATACACAGCTTGCCTCACTGGCAAAACATCACGGCGTGCTTCTGACGCCATGATAACAAGATGTAAGTTTGAGCAAGTTGGTAAGACCTGGCGATTTAAGGTGTATTTCTAGGACAGACCAAATTCTGCAGACGAGCATGACGTGGATGACTCTTAAAGGGGTCCTGAACCACTTTTTGTTTAAGTCAAGAAATGCATTTGAAGTTAAAAGAGATTATTTGAAAAATACTTTGCCACAGAAGGTACTTCAACGTGTTCAGCAGAAATGAAGTAATTGGCAATTAAACATCCCCTGTGCGGTGCTTCCCTTCCTTGTTCACAGATTCGCACTGTGAAGGCTAAGGTGGAACAGGGCACGCCCACAGCACTCCACCTACTGAATGTCACTGTGGTGCGCAGTTCAATTTTGATTTTTGATGTTCAAGTAAATGCCACTGCTTCCAATCTTGGCACCTATGACGTGCCAAACATGGTTGTCCTCAGTGAGCCACAGTGCACTCAGCCAGCTGACTCATCGTGGCACCCCGTGGTATCTACACTACGTAGCAGACCGCAGCTACATGTAACTGCAACATTTGCTTTGCGCATGACAGGGCTTGAGCGAGCGCACGCGCCCATATGCTCCAGTATGGCCATGTTACGCGGTGCAGGCAGGTGCTGTCCTGCACCAGCTTGCCCGATGGATAGTAGCCACATCCAACTTGTGCATTATCAGCTATCAATAGCTCAATATGAAGCGAAGACTGCCAAGGCATCGAACTAGAAGCGGCCAGGAGTGAAAGAGTGCTGGCGTTCGTGCGTGTCGTCTGACCTTAAGTTTCGTGTGGTTCCAGGCTAGTTGAGTGTCCAAAACTAGTCGAAATTAGCGGGACCAGACAGCTATGACACTGATAAGTATAGTGGCCAAAGTTCAATTCCTATACAGGCAGCTGTGGCCAAGCATGAGCAAATGGTAGTCAGTTTCTTCCGGAAGTATGTGATTATCATAGAAATTCGAAGGAAGATTTTAACTTACTCAAGCCTGCATAATAAAGGGGCCCAGAACCACCCTTGAGCTTAGTGAAATAACGTAGTCCACAGGTAGCACACGCTGCTGTGAACATCTCAGCCAAGCTTAGCTGTTGTACGTGGTGCATGGAGTTCGCAAACGGGTCGTGAAGTTACCTTTTTCTCAAATGCTAGCTTTTCAACAAAAGGCCCTGTCCTCACTCTCTTCTAGACTAACTATTTTGTCATTGGACGCACTATTTCGTCATTCCCTTAGACGGTTGCTATTTGTCGATAGCTGACATCAAGCTGCGGTTGGCTACATGACATAGATACCGCAGCTGCTGCGGGATGCCGTCGGGTGCCGCCACGAGTCCACTGGCCAAGCGCACTGTGGCTCGCTAAGGACAACTGTGGCTCGCTAAGGAAGAATGCATTTGGCTTATGTTTAGCATGTCGTAGGCACCAAAGACAGAAGTCGTGGTATCTATGTTAACATCCAAAATGAAATTTGAACTGAAAGCCACGGTGACATTTAGAAGGTGAAGCGTTATGGCCACACCTAACTGTGCCATAGCCTTTGCAGTGCAAGGCATTGAAGAACGGGAGGACAGAGGAGGTCATGTTTGATTGCCAATAACTCCGCTTCTGCTGAAAGCATTGAGGTACATTTTGCGGCAAAAGTATTTTTGAAATAGCCTATTCTCACTTCAAATTCCTTTCTCCATTTTGATGAAAAGTGGTCCAGGGCCCCTTTAAACTGTGTCAATAAATATATGCAGTCACACTAGGAAGAATCGCACTGATTCAAACACCCTTCTTGATTGATGTCAGCTATTGGCCAATAGCAGCAGTGTGTGGGAATCTGCCATATTACGAAATAAAGTGCCCAGAAAAGTGTGAGAAGCAGGCTTCTGTTGAAAAGAAAGGGTTTGAGAAAAAGGCGACTTCACTTTCCGCTTATGAGCTCCACGCGCAGCGCACAACTGCAAAATTTGGCTGAGATGTTCACAGCAGCATATGCTATCCGCGGACTGTGTTTTTTCACTAAGCCCGAGGGGTGGTTCAGGAACCCTTTAATGCATTGCACCGTCAGCAGCTTATCTGCTTCATCCTTGTGTACACAGTGACTGGGCTGCAGGAACTACGTAATGTTCACTTGCGGAATTTGGTCGGTTGCGTGAATCCAGCTTTAGCAGCACAAAATTAGATAGTTCAACTTCACATCAAATAATGACATTTGCAGAAGACGCAATGTTCAAGTTCAGTCACAGGGTAGATACATGCTACAGCAAGTAGTCAAAAAAGCCAAACCACACTGGAAAGTTATTTTAGCTTTTAAAAGTTTTCTATGATGTGCCAGAAGAAATAAAAAGAAATAATTTATACCTGGTTCGTGGTGACCAGGATTGTCACTAATCTCAAGGAAGTAGAGATCTCTGTCCTCCACAGATTTGCCAATGCTGAAGAGTCGAGTGATGGTGGGACATTTCTTAGTAACATTTCTGAAGATGGCAACCAGTTCCTCTTGATTGTGGTACTTGAACTCGGGTTTGGTGGAAAACACAAAGTCCGTGTCGAGAGGAGCATACTGTTTGGGCTGAAATTTAAAGACATTTATGCTTAACACCAATGCATATTGACTTGATTACAGCTTGATTTCAAGCACAAATCTAATGAACTATGTTCAGCTTTCTTAAATACAATCAAAACAATGTTTTTCTTTTGTTCACTAAAAAGTTGCAAAAATGAGCACATACATTAAAAAAGGATAAATAAATATAAGAACAAACCAATCCATGAAGAAATAGTAGCCTTCATTATCAAGTAATGCACAACTTCTCCTGACTTTTGCTCCCCAAGCTAAGCTAAGCCAGATTTCTACCCACAAAGCTGCTTCCAGAAAATATTACAAGCAAGTGAAAGAGTAAGCGAATTTCAAATCCGGGCTTTTGTCAGGGACGGACTCCCCCATTTTTTAAAAGCACCGAAACTTGAGAATTACACACCTTTGGTGCCCTGCTTTGACTGCCTTACCAGCATTAAGCTGCAAAAGGCTTTCAATGAGCTGCCATGAATTAAATAAAATGAGCAAGCCATAATTGTGTCTCTTTTTTATTTATTTATTTATTTATTTATTTATTTATTTATTTATTTATTTATTTATTTATTTATTTATAGTGCCATGATATTTGATAATGCTCCCTTCAAAACATTTTGATCAAATATGTGTCCTTAATGAGGCAGTACAATGGCATAAATGTCTAATAATTAGAGGAAAATCAAACCTAAAACATGAGATTTAGCAGCCACAGAAAGACCACCTGTGCAAGCTGTTCGATGATTAAAAGCCTTTTGCTACCAGTGACCATGTACGTGAGCAAAAATTTGACAGCAATGAATAAAAAAAGAAAGACACACAAGAGCTGCAAAACACTTTTTATAGCACCATATTATAACTTGTTTGTGATTATGAAATAAGTTCTGCATTGCTAAAGATGAATGCTCATTTTTAAATTAAATTGTGTAGTTTAAGATCCCAAATGCTCTATTGTTATTGACACTTTAATGAAATAACCTTAGAAAGCATGAACTGTGGAATGGTCTGTAGAATAAAATAGATCTGCAACTATTCACTATGATGGTGGCATCCAAGTCCTCCACCACCACAACTTCTCAAGAACATGAAACCCAGAAGCAAAGGGCCCCATTCATGTGATGTACCCGCTTAGCACAATGCCCTGTTATCTGTCTGAGAAGTGACATCCTTTCTCAACACAGCACTACCTGCTGTCACCAGACAGATGTTCACACACCTACGCAGCTGGTGATAAGTAAGGGCTTCCCACTAATGTGTTAAAAATATCCTATCAGCAAATCTGTTCCGTGCTGGAAAGCAGACATGGCTTATCAAGTAGCAAATATTTCGGCCTCAGATAATTCATTCACTCCCAGTGTCCCATTTCCAAGTAAGCAGTGTGTGTGAAAATGCAAGTCACCTTCTTATGTACATATTCCACATAGAAACAGTTCTGTCATGATACACACATCTGTACATTTAGCTCCAAACAAGCAATCAAAGTTTGTTTTTTGAAAAAAGCGTCTTTTCTGTAAGACTGGCCTAAGCATTCCTAATGTTTCAGGATTTAGGCTGTAGAAGAAAAGGAGTGCTCAAGTAATGTCACAATGTGTCAAAATGTAAAAAAAAAGCTTCAAAATGAAAGCATTAAACATGTTACTTTCTTTAGGCAACCCTGAATAAGAATAACAAAAAGAAAACAAGTAAATGAAAATGATGCTTCATAATGATGTGGTTTATCACATGAAAATATGTCAGCAACAATAAAGGCTACGACAATCTACTGTACGGTGTAGCTTATCTCAGAGCTACAAGTGTTACCACAGCACGGTGTATGCTACGAAGGGTGCTCACCGGTCTGGTGGTGGATGGCACCGGTGTGAGAATAACATCGACCCATGTCGCAGCTCCAGTCATCACAGTGATATTATGCCTCACAGTGCTCTCATACCTGAATATAAACAGTAACATAAAATTTAATGCATAATTTTCAGGTTTGCTACTCAAGGTTACAATAAAAAAAGAAACCGACAAGGCACAAAAGCTTTTAGTAGAGAAAACACTTAACAAATATTAGCTTGCAGCTTTGCAAGCATAATTAATTTGCATGCATGCATCTAAGAGCATGAATAAACATGCGGTGCATGGAATGCACTTACTAGTACCTACTAACAGTGCTTGCATTTTAGCTAACGAACACTGCTTTTACTTAAAATTGCAATTCAAAGCTTGCTTGCTGCATTCATGGATACGTAGTCATCAGGCTCTTTAATACAGCTACTGATACATGTAATTACTAACAACAGTGTTTGTACTTTTATCTAACAAATATTGCTTTTACTTAAGATTACAACTGAAAATTTACTTGCTGCATTCATGTATGCCTAGTCGTCATGCCGTTTTATGAAAACAAAGGGGCGCATGTGGCAGCAGCTGTGAAAATAACAGCAACCAGAAACATCTAACATCTTTAGATACTTCTACACCATCCACCTTTCCTATGACTAATGTAGCAGAAGCATCAGACAGGCACTCACCCTGGACTGGACACGTGGAGAGCATACTGGCCAGGAAGCAGAAGCCTCCAGAACTCTCCTCTTTCTGTGGTGGTTATGTTGTGGTTGATGCCTTGCACGATGACCGTAGCTTTAGGAACAGCCTTGCCTGTGCCAAATTCTTTTACCACTCCTTTCACACCCATGTGAACCTTAAATTTTCAGAAAGCACAAAAGGAAACAAAAGGTGTTACTACAATCACATTGTAGTAAACACCAAAGATGTCACTGTGTACAATACCTAGGCATTAGTTGCAATACTTGGACACCTATTCTAGAAATAGAAAAAATAAAAGCTTTTTACTCATTGAAAAACGATGTACACCATATTGCAAGTGCATTGCAAGGTTCTATAGAAAGCCAAATGGCTTTAAGTTACCCTAAAACACGGGCAAAACACACAGTGCTCTTTGCAAAACAGATGGGCCCATTGTCTTCTTTTCTGTAAGATTAGATCGAAGCACTACAATAACTTCCACAAGCTCACAACACAGCCAGGCGTTTCTTTTTTTTTAAAGAGCACTACTTACTACATTTAAAACAATTAAGTCATGCAACATAGTAGACAACCCCAACTAGCTTACAATGTGGCACAGTACATGCAATTACTAAATAGGTCAAATATGAAACAACCTGAAGAAGCGTGTGTACCAAGTTCTCAGTCACCAAACATAACTATGCACATAAATCAGTGTGTACTTTATGGGTTCTTGTTTCTCATACATCAACTGCTTAGTGAACTTCCAGGAACAATTAAATACAAAAAAAGTGGTGCCAACAAACTTCATTGAATACCAGAGGTAAGAATGTTCATGTAAGTCTGTGATATCTAAAATGTGGAAAAAGCTTGTTTTTGTTATGTTACATTACATGCCATCGAGTTGCTTTTGAATTCTGGTGACACCATGAACACGTAAATGCAGAGATCTGCTTAAGACAAGTTCTTTAAGCTCACTGAGACACTTCCCTGTGGTGTGAAGTATCTTGCCTAACCATCTCATGCGCAGGTACCTCACTGCCAATGTGAGAACCAATTAAAATGGTCACGATAAACTAGAAACTGGCCATGCCATCACAGCCTCTGGTTACCGAATTTGAAAAGTTTTGAACCCCATCAAACAAGTCAGCAAATGGTTGAACCAAGGTTTTCCCTTATGCTTTCCCGAATGAAAATATTCATGACTTGCAGCTAATAACTCTATTCCTATTGTCTCAGTAGGCTCTTACAATACAAGGCAAATGCAGAAAGAATTAGCCAAGAATTAACATTTTTGGAAAAAAACTCATATAGCCTAGTTTTACGGCTTTTTGTTCTTTCAACAAATGAAAAAATAAAGAGAGGGAGAGAGATCTCACACAAAAACAAATGGAAGATACTCATGCACCACTGCCTGGAAGAATGACAGAACCTGTTCAAATGCCTTGTGCAAGACAGGAACAAGCAGTTTCCCATTCCTCGCCTCCTGCCTTTCATTTCACACACTACATTCATGCCTGAGTGAGCAGCCAGACAACTTCTCTGACAGGTATGCACTTCATATTTTCTTTCCAGTGCTCATGACCCACTCTGGCTGCCCAGCAGCTAGCCGAGATCAAGACCAGTTGAGCAAGATCTCGAGTGAGTGTTGAAAGAGAAAGAAAGAAAGAAAGAAGGAAAGAAAGAAAGAAAAAATAGAAAGAAAATGGTGCCATGGGCAAGTTACCCTTGCACTTCTTTCAATGCAGTTCTGCTAAGGGGATAGGCAGGAAACTGCTACGGCAACAACTTTTGGTGCCTCACAGGTGCAGCCACATCTTCTAAGGAAGCTACTCCTTCTGACTAGTATCTTATATGCTCAGTCACATTAGCACTAAAGAGTGAAATTAAAGGTGCTGGCATAGCATAGGTGAGCAATTGACTAAATTCTTTATCGAATGTTACAGTGGGTATCAGTTTAGCATCTACTGAAACGTAAAGCAAATTACACTTAGGATATATTTAGCAACAAGAAGGAATTCTGTTAAACTTAAGCAGGACCCAATATGGTGCAACCAAATGACATGTGAAAACTGTTTGACCCTAGTCGAAGTTCTTCAAAATATCCTTCTGTCATCAGTCAAAACTCCGAACTCGGAATTCATAATAATTTGAAAATTAATCTATGATATTCCAGACACACAATTTAATGAAACCAAGACATAACAGACATAGAATAGTACTTCTGAGGGCTGTACTGGACAGGCTGCAACAAATTATGCTTTAAGCCTTTATGATGTCATTGTCAAAAGGTTTATACCGGCCGCAGCAGTAACAGCAGAGTAGCAGCAACGTCAGAAATGGACACAAAAAAAAAAAAAGAAGCACAGCTGCGCAACAAATTGTGTCCTGGCATCCAGCAGATGTAACAACAATGTTTCATTTATCCTGCAGCTGTTGGAAAAGATGACTGGTTTGTGGTATCACACATTCACTTACATTAAAGAACTGTTGTTCTCAAGTGTGACTAAGAGAGTAAAGTAAGTTAACAATTACTGATAAGCAAATACTACTCAAAGGAGAGAAAGTACCTGGAAGCAAGAACTATGCATGCTGTAATGATTCCCCTTATCAGTGCTGCTACTGTTATGCAAGAACTGAATTCTGAGAGTTTCTCTCACAGGTGCTGTGTTGCCATGTTTGATTACATTGTCCATGAAAATAAACGTTGGGTAAAACCTAGCAACTGAACTGGAGAAAATGAGAGTGGCATTGTAGAAACGCACAAGCAAGTGGCGACAATGAATACACTCTTGCAAGAACACAGAAATGCCAAACATTCTGTACACAGCAGTTTTTATGAAGTACTGAAGCTTTCTGGCATAAATCCTAGAGCAAAAATGTCAATAATAAGGCTATTCTCCTTACTCCTAATTTAGTCAAAGCAGAGGATGTGCTCAATGCAAACGAAGTACATAGTATTTTTAATGTCCTATAGATTGCATGGTGTCACCTACAATCTGTTAATAAATGACCTCAGACTGGACACAGTGTTATTAAAGCTGGAAAGCAGTCAAACTTCAAATAACTGGTAGAGTGCTGTGATCAGAATTCTAGCTTCACAGTCTTTATATGATAGTGTAAAGAATGCACTTTAGCTGAGTCGACTAAAATAATGCCCACAAGTCAACACTCACACAGCACCATTTGATAGGGGCACATAGCACTTTGAGGCAAGAACACCCTCACAGCACTGCAAATACAAGAAGGCCTTCTTACCTGTTCCATGTAGCTCAAGAGGGCATTTTTGTTTTTTTCCCATTCGCTGACAAGCGTGTTTGCCATTGGATACTTGCAACAGGATATCTCTAGGGTGACTTCATAGCAATTTGTGTAGATGTAGCTGAAATCCTGCATGCTCCCTTTGGCAAGAGAACAATGCAGAGAATGTAGGCAGTATTACTGATGCAAGAACACAAGGAAGACAGGTGCAACATTAATCACCATATCAGCTAAACCAGGTGCAGTGCAAAGCAGTCCACTGACAACAATTATGTAGACTTTAAAACGTTGTGTCAAGAACAATGCTTCTTAAACGACATCATTGCAAAAAAGTGTACACAGAAGCATGAAGAAATGCTTCTATGCCAGTTAACTAAATAGAGCCCAAACATGGCAACCTCAATCACCGAAACAGTGGGGCAAAATAGCTTAACTATCCGATTTGGCCTACAACAACAAAAGTTATTAAATTTCACTGAATAATTGGCTCATTGCTACATTTGTTCACGTTGGCTTGCCCCACTTCACAGCGCAGGACTGCAGGTTCAAATTGTGCAGGCTGTTTCCAGTGTAACTAGTGAGTAAGCAACATGTTATTGATGCTAATCAGTGAATATTCCTGAAGTCCATAGCATTGTTTTGGAATGTGAAATGTCAACAAAGTCAGCATTACATGGAGCCGTGGTTCCATGCAATCAGATTTGTTTCAACATGGTTCACAGTAAATAATCACGGCATTTCAGCACCAGTATATTTATTTATTTATTTTATTTATTTATTTAGACTCAATAAAAGCTTTCTTTCGCCGTGGATGCAGCAGCCGGCCACCTGTTGCAATTTCTCTCTCTGATGTTTTTTTTTTTCTTTATTATACCGCGTTTTTGAGGCATTAGTGCAGCCATTTGTTGCGCGACCAACAAACGCGCACCGAGGCACTATAGCCAGAACTTGTAAAATCACTCTTCGGTTATTTGATTCTCCGAATCCTCATCTCCCGCAAAAAGAAAAAAAAATAGAGGGGGGAAGGAGGGGGTAAAAATGACGACGTAGCTATATTCCGCAAGTTTTCGTTCAGGCTACTCGATAGCAAAACAGGCTTCTCGAGAAACAACCAGATGTAAAGCAAGCGCAAATAATCAGAGGTGTGTTCTTCGTGGCCGTGGATAAATACGGCGCGGAAAACAAGACATGCGGACGGCCCATGCGCTGCCTCACTTAATTATCCTCCTGTTAATATCCATCCCCAATTCAGGATCAATTAATTTGTCAACGATTAATCAGCGCTTACGAGGGTACGTGACGTGCATTTCACATTAAGAGCAATCACAACGGTTTTATAGGCAGGGAGGACGTTCACATCCTCTGCACCGCCGAACACGACGCTAGCGCAGCTGTGACGACGCGCAGATGAACCATTCAACCTCCGCGCACAAATAATTCCTGCAAGACGATCCCATGCGTTCCCTTTGAAATGTCACGTCTGCTTGTTTCACTAGCAACGTCAGGGAAAGAAAACTGCAAGGCGGCACAGATTTCAGAACGCAAACGCACGGTCTGCAAATTTCAGGCGCAAATTTTGGTCGCACGCAGTTTAGAGGCTACGGTCGCGAGGGCCTATATAGAGAGAGGAAATGAATTCTTATCTGCGCCAAAGAAAAAGAGCAAAAAGCACTTCGAGCACACTACTTTGCCTGCTAGTAACGCGTGCGACAAGCATCAAGGAAATGAACATCGAGCGATGACTACGCTGCCGGGCAAACCCCCGACGACAGACAGCTTCGCTCGGTTTTTGCCGTCAGAGCGGAAGCCGCCCCCTGATTTCGGTTCTGCTCGGCTACGCAGGCCGTAACTGGTTTTCCTCCGTGTGCCCCACCGCGTTCCAAGCGAGCCTTTTCGCTCCCCGTCTTGCATTTTTTTTTTCTTTTTTAGGCGACCGCTCCTGACGTCTCCGCCAGCGGCTGTAAAAGCAAAAGCGTCGTCGCCCGGGGTCGATAAAGCCCAGGGGCGCGAGGTTCACGTGGTTCAGGGAGCGCGGGGAAGCGCAAAGGCAAAACCTCTCCGCGGACAAGATTGCATTTCGGAGCGGCAACGGATGTTGCACGCTGCACCTCACAGCACGATGCGACACGCCGTCGCCGCTGACGGGTGTGACGGACGTGGAAGTGACCTTTTAAAGCTGCTCTCGCTCGGACGATCCAAAGGAAGTAAAAACGACCGCACTACGCGGCGATTGCTTACCTGACACAGGAATCCATTCAGCACCGTTGGTAATACCGCCGTCAAAATACTCCTGGCACTGAGGGCTTCGAAACATGTCACTGTGTGTCCTCGCGTATGTACCCGCCAGATGTCGAAACACGTCGTCATCGGGGGTCAGGTTGGGGCTGTCCATCGGCGCTTCGGGCGAGCGGAAGTCATATGGGTACACGGCAACGACCAGTCCGCTGTGCAGACTTCCCGAAAGAACGAAAGGATTGAGAACTGACCATTTCATGATAGCTAAGGTCTCCGGCTCTCTGCCCACTGTCATCTTTGTCAGGTCGGTTTCGCTACCTGGGAAGTTACCGTTCAAGTCCACAATATGGCTGTTAAAGCGACCCGAGTCTCGACTGGCTCCCTCGCAGTCACCTTCGCTAGCATTCGCGTATCCGTCCGGGTTAAGCGATGGACAGAAATGCAATTCTGTGTTGTTGACGAGCCGCGTGATGCGGCTGTCGGTGCCGTAGTTTTCCAACATGTATTCCGCAAGATACAAGAGAAGTTGGCGCCCCAGTGCCTCGTTGCCGTGGATGTTGGCCGTGTACCTGAACAGAGGCTTGCCAATGCTCCGTACGTGAGCATCGGTGGTGATCTTCAGCACCCATAGCTCGCGCCCCTTCACGCTCTTCCCGATGCTGTAAACAGACGCTAGCGAACGATGCTTGTTAGCAAGTTCGTGCAACAAAGTCGTGGTCGCATTGTAGTCCAAATACTTGGCCACGGGGAAAGATTCATCACTCCCACTCACAGCACTCGAATGAAGGAGCGAAACTAGCGCGATCACAAGTGGACACATTAAACACCGAGAGCGACTATACACGTCGGGAGCACGGCTCGGCGCCATGTTTGTCGTCAGTTGAAGGTGCCCAGTGTCCCTAACTGTTGGAGCGCAATCCCGCCAACACCTCCGCTCAGTTCACAGCAAAATAAAAATAAACGTCACTGCAGATTGAGCTATAATA